>NC_138771.1:510446144-510816144 GCF_965119305.1 Pelophylax lessonae | reverse complement strand
AATACCCCATAGGATGTTACATTGAGTTGCGTATGCGCAGGCAGTTTGCCGGGATGATACACTCCTGTACACAATACCCCCAAAGGGTGTTACACTGAGTTGCGTATGCGCAGGCAGTTTGCCGGGATGATACACTCCTGTACACAATACCCCCATAGGATGTTACACTGAGTTGCGTATGCGCAGGCAGTGTGGCAGGATGATACACTCCTGTACACAATACCCCCATAGGATGTTACACTGAGTTGCGTATGCGCAGGCAGTTTGCCGGGATGATACACTCCTGTACACAATACCCCCATAGGATGTTACACTGAGTTGCGTATGCGCAGGCAGTGTGGTGGGATGATACACTCCTGTACACAATACCCCATAGGATGTTACATTGAGTTGCGTATGCGCAGGCAGTTTGCCGGGATGATACACTCCTGTACACAATACCCCCATAGGATGTTACACTGAGTTGCGTATGCGCAGGCAGTTTGCCGGGATGATACACTCCTGTACACAATACCCCCATAGGATGTTACACTGAGTTGCGCATGCGCAGGCAGTGTGGCAGGATGATACACTCCTGTACACAATACCCCATAGGATGTTACACTGAGTTGCGTATATGCGCAGGCAGTGTGCCGGGATGATACACTCCTGTACACAATACCCCATAGGATGTTACACTGAGTTGCGTATGCGCAGGCAGTTTGGCAGGATGATACACTCCTGTACACAATACCCCATAGGATGTATGTTACACTGAGTTGCGTATGCGCAGGCAGTGTGCCGAGATGATACACTCCTGTACACAATACCCCATAGGATGTTACACTGAGTTGCGTATGCGCAGGCAGTGTGCCGAGATGATACACTCCTGTACACAACACCCCATAGGATGTTACACTGAGTTGCGTATGCGCAGGCAGTGTGCCGGGATGATACACTCCTGTACACAATACCCCATAGGATGTTACACTGAGTTGCGTATGCGCAGGCAGTGTGGCAGGATGATACACTCCTGTACACAATACCCCATAGGATGTTACACTGAGTTGCGTATATGCGCAGGCAGTGTGCCGGGATGATACACTCCTGTACACAATACCCCATAGGATGTTACATAGGATGAAGCCACGGAGAAGATGCCAGTGAGGGACTTTACAGGTGTTGGACCATTGGAACTAAAGTAAGCCTTTTACTTTTAGGTCCACTTTAAAGCTGAGCTATACTCACCGCAGCGTCCCTGAGCTCCCCACTGACATCTTTGGCAGGCTTCTGGGTCTCGATCACTGGGCACTTTCATTGGCTGGGTGGAGATGACATCACTCCTGCACATGTGCGGGGGCTCAGTCAGATACATCATCGCCAAATTTGTACAGTGAGCTGCGCTCCTCCCCTGTGTTAAAATTGCTTACTTACAATGTGCAATGAATCAGATAGAGCCCATTTCATTTCCTGGCTGCTGGACATCCAGCATCATCTAGTTCTTTCATTCCCAGCCTTATGTCCCTGGCCTGCCCCTTTCATTATTTGGATTTCAGTTCTTTTGTGCATTAAAATAGGAGAGAAAACTATCAGCGCAACTTAAAATAAAGCAAAATAAATGTGAGTAATATTGATCAAAGATTATCTCCAGCCGCTCCAAATGTGTTTCCACTCCACAAAGTAAACCAAAAATATCAAAAACAGTGCTGCACCAGATCACTAAATTAATAGGTCAAAGTAATCATTTATCCAGTGAATAATTAAATAAATAAATAAATAGATATATAAATGTGAAAAAGCATCCAATGTGCACATTATTCAATTATTCACTGGATACATGATTACTTTGACCTATTCATTCAGGGATCTGGCACAGCACTGTTTTTGATATTTTTGATATCTTTTGTGCATTAGGCCGGGTTCACATAAACTGCGACCACGGTACTAGTGGCGGCTGGTGCTCAAAATTTTTTTTTTGGGGGGGGGGGGCGCAAACAGAAAAATGTAATAGGCATTGCTTTGCGGCAAAAAACACTGTAAAGAATTGCGTGACTTTGAGGTCGCAAAAGTGTGAAAGGGGCCTTCAGTAATTAAGGTATAGTGTGCCCCCTTTCAATGCAGAGAGACCAGCGTGCCCCCTTTCAATGCAGAGTGACCAGCGTGCCCCCTTTCAATGCAGAGAGACCAACATGCCCCCTTTCAATACAGAGTGAACAGCGTGCCCCCTTTCAATGCAGAGAGACCAGCGTGCCCCCTTTCAATGCAGAGTGACCAGCGTGCCCCCTTTCAATGCAGAGAGACCAGCGTGCCCCCTTTCAATGCAGAGAGACCAGCGTGCCCCCTTTCAATGCACAGAGACCAGTGTGCCCCCTTTCAATGCAGTGACCAGCATGCCCCCTTTCAATGCAGTGACCAGCGTACATGCCCCCTTCAATGCAGAGACCAGCGTACATGCCCCCTTCAATGCAGTGACCAGCGTACATGCCCCCTTCAATGCAGAGATCAGCGTGCGTGCCCCCTTCAATGCAGTGACCAGCATACATTCCCCCAATGCAGAGATCAGCATGCGTGCCCCCTTCAATGCAGTGACCAGCATACATTCCCCCAATGCAGAGATCAGCATGCGTGCCCCCTTCAATGCAGTGACCAGCATACATTCCCCCAATGCAGAGATCAGCATGCGTGCCCCCTTCAATGCAGTGACCAGCATACATTCCCCCAATGCAGAGATCAGCGTGCGTGCCCCCTTCAATGCAGTGACCAGCATACATTTCCCCAATGCAGAGATCAGCGTGCGTGCCCCCTTCAATGCAGTGACCAGCATGCTCTCCCCCAATGCAGAGATCAGCGTGCGTGTCCCCTTACTTAGCTGGAACGGTGGCGGGCAGCTTCTCCTCGGTCCCCGGCGGCGTATCTCCTCCAGTCCTCCCACTCCCGCCTCCTCCTCGGCCAATGGCATGGGGTTTGGCTTGCGGCCAATCAGGAAGCGCGTATTGGATGCGCTTCCTGATTGGCCAGGAGGAGGATCGGTGTGACAATAGCTAATTTTCATTAGCCAAATCCTCTGTGGCGAAAGTGGTTAAGATGCTCTGCATGCACATACCTTCACCCATAAATGCATATTGATATTTGCATAGCTCCTTCCAAGAGCGAGGCCTATGCTTTCATCATCTGGTGTTTCAATGTTTTCAGAACCTTACAGCACCATGCTGGCCCCTTCCATTCGCCATAATCAGCCTGCATTACATAGAGAATCGCACAGACCCTGTGATATTAGGTCTGTAAGGAAAACAGTTTTTATTTAAAAGTCTCTGTGTTACATGTTGATGAGAGGAGAAAGGAAGAACCAGAGAAGGCAAAATATAAGCAGATTAAACTTCAGCTTTAAAGACATTAACAAGCATTGATAAGATTATTTAAACGCATTACATTTAGACTCTAAATCCCCTTTAAAGTCATTTGAAGCTTAGACACACCCTGGTATGACTCCTCTCAGCATGGAGAGATATAGAATATATTCTTTCCACAATGAGCAGTGTTTGTGCATTATGCCCCTCTGAAGGCAGCTATTAATACTATTATTTACAATGCAGTAGCAGCGAGTCCTATTTGTGTTTATGGCATTATTAGGCATTAAATAGAGACTTCCCAGCGCTATACCTTTGAGTAATTCCATGTGTACAGTGCGGCACGTTTATTTACTGACAAATGCACACAGCGGTGACCTATATACATTCACAGAAATTAGCTAAGTGTGCTTCATCTGAGGCTTATGAAAACTACAAGTGTCGCAATGAATCCCGATGGTAAGCTGGAGAGCTGCACACTGTGCTTCTATACATATCACTGTGTAGGAGTCTGTCATGGTATAGATCGCAGCTAAAGACATAAAACGTGATGCCGACCTTTGCAAATCTCTCCTTTGTTTCTACCAAAGCCCCAAGTCCCTCTGAACCAATTCCACAGATTTCATTTTCCGCTCATTCAAAGAACATTATTCACCAGGCTTGGATTTACAATTAGCCACAGTAGGCATCTGCCTATAGGCCGCTTTCCCATGCAAAGCTTTACATAGCCACACATTTTTTGCAATTAGTAGAAACGCCAGTTGCTTAACTAGAACCTTCAGGCCCTGGTGCAAGACACCACGAAGGGCCCCCCCAACTCCCCGTCGGGGGGTTCCTTTCCCTCCAAGTGGAACGCCAGGGCCCAGTCACAAGTGCATCCTTTGTGACCCTGGTAGTTCTGCCACTGGTTTTAGTAGCTTTTTATTTTTGTTATTTCATTTTTTATTATTTTCTTACCTTTTTTATTTGTATTTTTTTACAATATTATTTTTTAAATATTTTTTACGATTTTTTTTAGAAACCCCGTTGAGGGTCATTTGTGAGATATCAGGGGTCTAAACAGACCACTGATGTTTCACCTTTGGGACAGAGAAAGGAGATTGAGGACAGAGCCCTCAATCTCCTTCTCTGCAGCCTCAGTTGCACTGATTTAATGTACAGGAATATCTCTGTACAGAGCTTCCTGTTCTTTCACAAACTGGACCATAGTAAACACAGTTTACTATGTTTCTGTTATGAATGGACAGAGTCAGTGATCGGTATGGATGGCAGACTCTCCATTCAGAAAAAGGAGGAGCAGGTAAATGACATTTAACAGCCCCTTCCCCACTCTCCATCCTGACAGATCCCCAGCAGCAGCCGGTGGAGCTGTGGGGGACAGGGGGGGGGAGCAGGGGGGCAGTGAAAGAGCACAGGGGGGCTGGAGAGCACAGAGGGGTTAAGCAGAAAGAAGCGAGATAGGAGGAGCGGTGGGTGCGGCTGCAAATATAGGAATTGATCTCTCCATTTTCCTTCTGCAGCCGCTGAATGCCTGCGAGAGGGAGAGGAGTAGAAGCGGGCAATTAGAGAAAAAATTAAGAGATGGATTTCTCTATATGCAGCCGCTCCTGCCACTCCTCCTATCTAGGCGTACCGGGGAGCCACACGGGGCCCCTGCAGCACAGGGACGGGTCACAATTGCGACCCCTGTAGGTGCACCCCGGAATAGGCTTATTTTATACTGTAAGCTTCTAAAATGTTAGAAACTGCACTTTCACTATGCAAAGTTTGCATCCACAAAAGAGCTACAGGCCCTCCTTTTTAGGACTCATTTACATGGGATGTACATAACCATATGTCCATTGTAAGGCTGTTATAACTCACACAGGGATACGTAGGTGTTCTGTGCATCCCCATGCAGGCAGTCCCATTGCTTTCATTTAGGACGCAGCAGTTGAACGAACACAGCTGCTGCTCCCATGTGGATGTACAGCCCCGAAGGCATCCAGGACGAGCACGGGGCCATGCAACCACAATCGCACAGATGCAGCCACTGCTTCCCAAATGACAGCAATTGGACTGCCGCCACAGGATGCACAGAACACCTGTGCATCACTATGGGGGTAAATACGGTCCTCCATGGGTGTGTGATTATGCACGCCCTGTGTGAATGAGGCTTTAAGAACACATGAAACAGAAAAAGATGACCGCACTCCGATGTAGATCAAAATTGGAGTATGTTTATTCCACGTCAAACAATGGGCAAAGTTTAAAACATCACACTGTGAGTGCAGGACAGGAGAGGTAGACGCGTTTCACGACTAGAGATGTCGCTTACTCATTACCAAATTGAATAAACGTGGAATAAACATACTCCAATTTTGATCTACATCCGAGTGCGGTCATCTTTTTCTGTTTCATGCGGCTTTGGATTATGGATCCGACCAGCACCTGACATCTATCTCACCTGGATCGGTCTCCCCAGTCTGGACTCTATTTAAGAACACATGCCATGCGCATGCCATAGAACTAGTCACATGGTAAGGAATGGGATTTTGGCTTTTGCCTGCAATAAGTCACATGCAGAAAAACTGGCAAGTTTGGATGAGCCCCAGCTGCTAGCTTGTAATATGTTTTTCTCCACATCCAGTGACCATGTGTCAATGGGGCACAGTGAGTACCATTACTAACCATCTGTCAATGTTCTTTTACCCATGGAGAGTGAAAACAATATTTTGTGTTTGCACCTCGCTGAAAAGTCTATTACCCAGTTCACTCTAACATATACACTTTCCGCAAATAGGGGTTAAGAGCTGCTGGCCTGAACAGTAGACCCAGGGCGCCGGGGGCTGGAGATACTATGATATCACTGGAACAAAATGGAAACATTGATTTTTACACAGAAAATGCTGAAATTACTATTTAACCTGAGGCTGGCTGGAAGGTCAGACTACACTTTCCCCTTCTTCACTTTAATGTGGCTGGGAATATATCTTTTCGATTTTTTATTGGCACAACATCTCCTTTTTTTAATCAAAATGTATACATTTTGAAACTGTAAAAACTGAATATACACTATGTATAAAATGTCAAATGATGAGCCGCACATTGCTGTCGGTCCATGCAAATACATCAAGCATCGACCGCCAAACTATAATCCAAATAATTGGGACGTGGCACCCGGCTGAATGCAACCTTTTATTTTTAACCTTTAGCAAACTCGTTGAAAAATGTCAAACTCAAGCACCTTGTAATGGAAGTTTACCTGTTTTTTTGAAGCTTAAATGCTCACACTAAAACTAGGTATAAACACATAGATTACTTTCTAATTTAACAGATCTCTCCATCCACACTATACAGCGCAGATGGAAGAATCTCCCACTACCGCTATTGTATTCTGACAGTCACAGCCTCCACCTAGTAGAATACCAGAACAGTGGCTGCATCTGATTGCATTCAGCTGCTGTTCTGCCAACAATATTTTGCCTGACTCCTGCAATTTTTCTGTCGACAGAGCAACCCAAGTAGCATATTTTGGCCAGTTGCTCAGGAATTGGCAAAAAATTCATATAGTGTGTTCTCAGCCTAGGATTAGCAGTGTCAATATGCATCACTTAACCGCTAAAGGACCAAGCTTATTTCTGACATTTGTTGTTTAAAAGTTAAAATCAGTATTTCTCTTTTGTTCATTGACAGACACAGCTCCTGATATTCATAACCATTGGGTTATACTGCCCCCTACAGGAGTAGGACACTAAGCAGAAAAGAATTCTGGCTACACCCATGGACAGTCCCAGGGGGTATACTCCCTCTTTCCTATAGCCATTTTTTCTGCCTAGTCATGAGTAAGGACCTATGTCCTTGCTGGGATCTTTGGTCCTGGCAAAGAATTTTTAGATTGCACATTTTTTTCTCCTTGATATTTTTCCTGTGAGATTTACAATCAACTGCCGGCAACAGGCGTGATAATCTAGATCCAGTGGTCACCCCAGTCTGGCCAGCGCGCCCGCGCTGATCTCAGCTCTGCGCTAGGTCAGCTGCAACATAGCCCCACTGGACGGGGGCTGGCCTGCAAGTTAAGCGCCTTGCAAGGTCACATACAACCGGATCTCGGCCCGAGTCGCAGCGTTCCTCCTGCCTGAAAACCCTGCATTTCGATTGGGAGGGGTTCTGTCTGGAGCGGTGCCTGCCTGGTTCCTGGTATGATTAGTAGCTGTCCCCCCTCTCCCCCTGGAGGGTTTTGGGGTGGTCGTGGGCTCCTCCTAGGTATGGTCAGATCCCCGGGTTCCTCTCCTTCCCGCAGGCACCCCCAATTGCCAATTCCCTTATCTTGCCCCCCTCCCCACGCTGGAGCTATTTGGGTGGTCTGGCCATTTTCCTGGGATGGGGCAGGGCGCTCACAGGCGATGGGGGCCGGGGGGGGGGGGGGGGGTGCATCGCTGGTGACAGGACAATCGATTGTGAGGAGGGGGGAGTTGTACCCGGTGGGGGCTCCTTCCAGGGTCCACCTTCCTGCCTGGATCTGTCCTTGAGGCCCGGTCTCCCTCCTTTGTCCCTGTAAACCTTGTGGTGCTGCACAGGGCCGCCATTTTGTTGTAGCCTGTGTGTTTCTATACACAGCGACCATGTTTGTGTTGTCCGGAGGCCATTTTCTTATGGTTTGCCATTGGAAATAGCGGCGGCCATGACAGTAGAGCCCTGTGGGCGGCGATTTCGGTGGTGGGAGCCCCCCTCATCCCCTGGTGCTGACTCCTGGATCATTTTACTCCCTGATTTCCGTTCGTGCATTGGTAGCTGCGGTGCCTGGTTTATGTGGGTGGTGAGTGTGGTGGGTCCTCTCCCTCTTTGCTGTGAATCGCTTGGTGCTTTGTGCCTGGGGACCGGGTGGTGCTGCCAGCATGGGAGAGGGGGAGGGGTTGTCCTTTAGCAGTGTTTTACACTTTTTGTGGGGTCCCCCTGGTGACTCATGGAGTCTTTGGAGCACATTTCCCCACCTGATCCCCTCTATGAGGCTGCAGGGCCCTCCGGATCCTAACCATCCATCCATGTACTAATGGCAGTTCTGGAGTCCCTTGTGTCCCAGGTGATGGCGGCTTGCGGGCGACGGGCTAACAAAAAGCACCCCCCCCCCTTCGCCTTCCCCTGCCTCATCTGTCTCATCAGATCCTGAATCTGATTCGGCCACTGTGGACGTGGGTCACCCTGCTGGGTCTGCAACCACGCGCCTGGAATCCTCTGATAGCGAGGCAAAGGTGCCATCCAAACAAGCCATCCAAACTGGCAAAGATGTTTCCTTTCCCTGCCTATTTTGACAGAATTGTCACTAAAGAGTGGGGACGACCAAAGCATCCCGTGGGGTCCCTAAGTGCTTTACCAGGAGTCCCGTCTTAAGAAGTGGACTGTGCCACCAGTGGTGGACCCTCAGGTTTCCAGATTAAACAAGGCAATCATGATTCCGGTTGAAGAGTCCCCAGCCTTTAAGGATCCGGCTGACTGGAAGGCGGAGGCTTTGGCCCGCACTATGTACACTCTGGCTGGTTCGGCAATGAGGCAGGTATTCACCATTTATAAATCCACAAAAGAAGATCTGGCACCTGCTGAGGAGATAGTGGTGAATTTTTTTTTTTAAAGCCTGGACAGTCTTTAGCTGCTAAGGATAACCTCCATGGGAAGGAGAGTCAATTTCCAAAAAACACATAGAACAAAAGAACGATTGAAGACAGACTTGTAGGTGAAGGAAACACCAATAGGTTAAATAATCACTAATACCCTTACAATGACAGGCAGGAGGCTCCACAGTAGTTGACATAAAAATCCAACATTAATTAGCCAAAATGTTCACAAAATAAAACCACAATTAAAAAAACGTGTTTGCGTCCTTGTCATACAACGGAGAGGGATGACCACGGGTGCTGGTGGAAAGGCAGGGACTGAGATGGATCTCCGAGGGGGATGCACTGGGTATACCAGGGGAATCCAATCGGGAGATGAACTGAAGCCAGAAAAAGACGGAAGAGAAGGTGTAAACTGCGTTCCGGGTCTGTCGGAGGATGACAGGGCGTCCAGTGATGCGTCAATCACCGCGCCAGGAAGTCAGACAACAGTCAAGGGAATGAGCAGGCAGTGAAGGGCAAGCCTATCTGATTTGGTCCCATCACTATGTCAACATGTTTTCCCGCGTCAGGTACAGAAGTTCAGAATGGAGTCCATTCGAACGGTGGTGGCATCCGTGCATCAGGGGGATTTCCTCACCTCTATCGATATCAAGGATGGCTACCTTCACATTCTAATTTGTGCCAGTCACCAGTGTTTTCTCCACTTTACTGTGGGAGAGGAGCATTATCAGTTTGTGGCGTTACCCTTTGGTCTCACATCTGCTCCTCGGGTCAAAAGTGTTAGCCCCGATGCTAGCTTTGCTATGCCAAGGAGGGGTCGTGGTACTGAACTACTTGGATGATCTCCTTCTGTGAGCGAAGTCTCCCTCTGCTCTGGTGGAGGATCTGGAGATGACAATACGATCTCTGTAGGAGCTCAGCTGGATCCTGAAATTTTAGTTCTGTCTACAAAGCTGGACTATCTGGGCCTGACTCTGGACTCAGCCTTTGCCAGAGTGTTCCTGCCTCTGAACAAACTCCAGAAATTGCAGGCTGCAATTCGCCTCCTGCTGTTCAACAAATGGTTATCCCTCCGGACTTGCATGCGGCTGCTGAGCCTGATGGTGTTTACCTTCAAGGTGGTTCCGTTTGCACAGTTCCATATGAGGTCCCTGCAAAGGGAAGTTCTGACCAAATGGGACAAGAATCCGCAGTCTCTGGACAATCAGTCTTGGAACTCCGAGCGATCAGACTTGTGTCTGGATCATTGGATGGATCGTCTTCAGGGTTGTCCAGTGCGCATTAGGCTTGTGACGGTATCAGATTTTCATGCTGCGATTAATTGATTAAGGTTTTGCCACGGTATACGGTATTATCACGGTATTCTATTATTAAATTTAAATTATTAAATTTCCACCTCACTTCAATTTCATATATAGTCAGTCAGTACAGACTGTGAACCAGGCCTAAAATAGGTCATCAAGCAGTGTCTGGCCTAACTGGTGATAACTGGTCCTGGCGCTCGGCTCCGATCCGATGGCCTGGTCATTAAGAGGGCAAATCCTTGTGGTCAAGAAGTGGTTAAACCTGAAGGAGGTGTTCTTTATAAATGACTTTACTATTGCTTTAGGCCTGGTTCACATGTATGCGGGTTGGTGGTTCACATGTATGCGGGTTGGCGGCCCACATTTGCACAGGCATAGCAGCCCATTGATTTGAACGGGCTGCTATGCCCTCATTTTCCGCAGAAAAAAGGTGCATGCAGCATTTTTTTAAAATTCAGTGGCCTTGAAATCCATCCTGCTTTTGCACCATGCGACTAACCTGCAGTTCCTGCTCTGGCAAGCTTTCTGCATTTTTTGTAGACACTGCTTGATGGCTATATAATAATGTAATGTGGGCTGCTATGCGTGTGGGTGTGTATATATATATATATATATATATATATATATATATATATATATATATATATATTTATTAGAGCTGCACGATTCTGGCCAAAATGAGAATCACAATTTATTAGCTTGGAATAAAGATCACGATTCTCTCACGATTCTCTGTGTAACAAAAAAAAAAAATTGGGATAACTTTACTGTTACGTTTTTTTTTTTTTTTTATTCATTAAAGTCTAATCATTGCGTTTGAAAGACTGCTGCGCAAATACAGTGTGACATAAAATATTACAACAATCGCCATTTTATTCTGTAGGGTCTCTGCTAAAAAAATATATAAAATGTTTGGGGGTTCTAAGTACTTTTCTAGCAAAAAAAAAACTGATTTTAACTTGCAAGCAACAAGTGTCAGAAAAAGATCCAGTCTTTAAGAGGTTAAACTTCCTTTCTCCCTGGCAGAGGGAAGGAAAAGATACAAATGTAATCATTTTTGTTTATAGTTAGGAGACTTAATGCTGAAAGGGGTTAGCTGTGTGAGTGAATGAGTCATCCAGCTCACTGAAATGTATCAATTCACAAGTCAGGCAGACTTGACAGAGAAACTCGGTATTTTAAAAATGCCACAATAACAATACCGTGGCTATGCAATACCGCGATATATCGAATTACCGAAAACCGGCATATGTCTAGTGCGCATTCTTATGGACAGTGCCATGGCCGTGGCTTATGTTAATCACAGGGGGCACAAAAAGTGTCCTGGCGGCTCTGGATGTAGCCGGCATTCTAAGATGGGCAGAATGGTTTGTTCCAGCCCTCTCCGCTATACACATTCCCGGGATGGTAAGTTGGCAGGCGGATTACCTCAGTCAGCAGGCTTTGGACCACGGGGAGTGGTCCCTTCACCCGGAGGTGTTTCATCAGCTGTGTCTCTGGTGGGGCACCCCGAGGTGGATCTTTTGGCGTCTCGGCTCAACCGAAAGGTGTAGAGGCTTGTGGCTCAGTCAAGGAATCCTCTGGCAGACGCCACAGGCGCGCTGGTGGCCCCATGGGTTCAGTATCGTCTGATTTAAGTCTTCCCTTCTCTCAATCTTCTGCCAAGACTTCTACGCAGGATCGAGGCAAAAGGGATTCCTGTCCTGTCTTAGTGGCTCCGAACTGGCCTTGCCGGGCTTGGTACGCCGATCTGGTGCGGCTGTTCGCCGACGTTCCTTGGCAGCTTCCTCTTAGGGAGGATCTGCTGTCCCAAGAACCGATCTTCCATCCTGCTTTTCAGTCGCTGGCTTTGAAGGCTTGGCTGTTGAACACCAGGTGCTGAAGGATAAGGATTTATCCTACACTGCTGAAAGCTGGGAAATCTACCTCTAGGAAGATCTACTCAGCGGCTCGCTGAGAGGCTGAGCCGGGTGTCAGTCCAGGCACCTGGCGGATCTCTACTTCCATCCCTACTTCCATTGTTGCGCTGACTTCTGATGCCTGGGCTGACTTCTGGGATGTCAGCAGAGAGTGAACTTCAGCCCGCTCTCTGCTGAAAAGGGGTCACAGGAGTGGAGAACAAACAGCGTCTGCCATGTTGTACCCTATAAAATGTGCTCCTTCCTCTTGCCTATTTAGGCTCAGGGCTGCCCTCAGCTTGCTGCCTAAGCAATCTAACTGCCAAGCCCTTGTACATCTCCTTGTTATCTAGCCTGTATCCTCCATGGATTCCTGTTTGCCGAATTCTAGTTAGCTCCTGGTTATTCCCTGCACCTTCTTTTGTATTCCTGTGTACAAACGTCTGGCTAGTTTTTGGATACCCCTATCTGTTGCCCATCCTATCCTCTGTTGCCTTCTGGTTATCTGTGTCTGCTGCCCATCCAGACCTCTGGCATGATCCTGGTTTTCTATACCAGTTGCCTATCTAGACCTGGCGCTTTCCTGGTTATCTGTACCTGCTACTTCAAGCTTGTTACTGACTAGTGTTCTCAGTCAGGTCTGACCTCTGGACTGTTCTTAGTGACCTCTGACTCCCAGTTCATGGTATTGTGCGCTGCATAAATCTGGGGGTCTTGATCTGGTGAAAACCTGGCTCTGAAGCTGTCCATATACTTTTTTTCTAACCAGAGGACCAAATGAAAAAAAAAAAAAAAAACTGAGAGATTTCTCCATCCACATAAACATTGTGTTCTGAAAGTGGCAGCCACTGACCGAGTAAAATTGTCACTTTGAAAAAAGTCCAACAAACAATCGAATTCTGATGAGCAGGTGACGGCCACACATGCTGATCAAAATACAGCTGGTCCCTGCTGAACCAGATGAATTTCAAACAGTGTAAGTTCAGCTTTAGTCTCCGAAGCTCTGGGAGATTTCACATCACCAGCACTCGTGTGAAATCATCTTCCTACTTCCTAATCCAACTTCCTGAATGTATCTGTTCCAGAGTGATTCTAGTCCAGTTTCCAGAACCTCCCTCTTCCAGTATGTTCCTGCTTGGTTTCTACTTTGCAAATCAAGATCCAACCTGTACTGTGGTGCTTTTCTCTACTTATGAATCAATTGGCAGCCTACGCTGGTAAGTAACCCTACCACCTCTTATGTGGTATCCTCCTCCAGTGTGGCTAGAGGGTCCATTTTAATATAGTTGACATCCTGACAGGGTGAAGCAAGAAAAGGGCAGCCCCAGAAAGAGGGACATAGCGCCTGCGGAGACGGAGTGTATCCAACGAGAGCACAGAGGTGTGTTATGAAGTGCAAATTAGTGTATTGCTATTGTGCATACTGTGCAAATGCGCTGACCGATACACTTGAGGAGACAAAAGAAACTGCTATAGCGAACAGAGGTGTTTAACTGCCAGTTATGCTGTCTGCCAGGGTTGGTTGCATCACAAGACTAATGGAACAGAACTACTGATCTTTTGGCTGGTTGAAAAGTTCACATAATTTATCAGAGTATTTGGCAGGAGTTTCACTGACAGTGTCAGGTACCAGGGTCACCTGCCAATGTCACTGCACTTCCCAGAGCGGAAAGTTGTAGTTCCAATGTCTACCAGCACGTGTCTCACAGCAGCCAGCAGTTTCTAGTAATCAGTTTTCACCTGATGCTGGTTGCTGGGAGAGTATTTATTCTCTCCTTTGCTAGTAGTACACTTCGCTTACACTTGCTTTTCTGTGCTAAGTCAGATGCTGCTTGCCATTTATCCTGCTCTTGATCTGCATTCTGCACCCTGCACCCTGCTGCCCTATTTCTGCTCCACTTGTACCTGATCCCAGTCCTGCCCCCCCCCCCTCCTTCCTTGCATCTCTAGTATTTCTTGTGGCCTGTGTTCCTCATCTTGAATATATTGTATTTTAGTTAGATGGTCAGGTATTTTGTCATTTGATTAATTGTTCACTTATGTGTTTATATTAGCTGTTTGCTGGTGTTTGGAGGTCTTTTATTTTACTAATAATGAATTCAGTTTAATATATATATATATGGTTTGGTCTCTGTTTCTAAGCATAGCCATGCAGATCTGGTGATCCCTGCTGCTGATTCCTGCCAGACAGGTTAACAAGCCTCTAGGCAGCCCCCTAAACACTGCACCTATTTAACACCCGGGCCCCATATGGGTTTAATCCTGCCCATTCTCAGAGGCATGCTTCTTATTTTTGGTTATGTACTCAGGGCCTTCCACCTAGCAGCTGAAACACTAAGCTATTATTAGGAAAGAGGCACAGAGTCGCACCTGCTCTTTGAGGCGGCAAAGAGAGGCACCCCACACCGTGGTGGCTTTTTAAACATTCAGTTACGAGCGCTCACACTCCAGACTATTCAGGCTCCAGTTGTGACAGGGAATCGCATTGCAATGAGAGATAAGAAAACCAAATTTTTTTTTTTCTTTCCCTTGCTCTCCTGACAGGCCGGGAGGAAATTGCCAGGCAGACGTTCAGGAGATAAAGTGGCAGTAGCAGGAGAGAAGATGGATGTAGATAGAAGGACACCTTTGGGATGGAGAGTTAACCAGGACTCGGTGCTTGAAAGTCCAATTAGTTTAGTCTGCTAGAGACTTCCAGAGAAGCCCGCAAAGCGAGATTAGCTGACAACCTGAAGGAGTCATTAGCACAAAATGGCTGCTGTTAATGGAGGCTGTTTTCCCTGCGTTGAATGCACGGTAGCGTGTGTGATGTTTAGATTTAGAATAATAGACTGTTAAGTGATGGTGTTCTCTGCATCTAATTCTGTGTTCCCCTGTATGGTGGTGCAATGATTACAGTGCTTGGTACAGTTCTAGGTTTCCAGGAGTAGACCTTACGTGAATGACACCATTACTTTAATGCAGAACTCCAGCCTTCTCTGTCTTGCACAATTGTACAGGCTTCTCACTTGTACTGAAAATGCTTATTCACAATGTGCATTAGAAGCTGCAACAACTCAGAAAACCATGCCTCATTTCCTAGCTGGAGGACATCAGCATTATCTAGTCCACATGTGTCAAACACAAGGCTCCTGGGCTGAATCTGACACACCAGATCATTTCATGTGGCCCTCGCACCTCTCCGGAAGCTGTGACACCCCACCCCCACCTTGTCTCAGCAGTCAGCAGCAGAGAGGAGACAGAACTCCTCCACCAGGTCCTGTGCTGCTCTGCGCAGCTGCAGAGAGGATCACCTCTGCCACCCCTCCAGTCCCAGCAGTTGGCAGCATATAGAGGAGGTGAGAATACCTCCTACAGATCCTTGCCTCTCTGTGCAGCTGCAGCACCCCTGGTCTCAGCAGTCAGCAGGCTCCACAAGATGACTCCTGCCCTTCTCTAGTCCTCCTCCAGACCCTGCAGACCCTTTAGACTTTGAAGCGCTGGCTCCAGCTGCTTCCCAGCAGCACCACCATGGTCAGGGGGGTGCATTGTGATGTAAGGGAGAGTGGGGGACTCTTAAATTCTGATGGTGAGGGGGGGCTCTTAACATTTGGTGTAAGGAGGAGTGGCATGCTCTGGACATCTATAGCAAATACAACTGGCCCTTTGATGGGGACCATAATGCCGATGTGGCCCGAGATGAAATTGAGTTTGGCACCCCTGATCTAATCCTTTCCTCCCCAGCCTGACTTTTCCTGGCCCATCCTTTTAATTTTTTGCATTTCACTTTTTTTAATCGTAGAGGCTCAGTGTCACATATAGGTGGATACAGCCCACACCCTCTAGACTGATTTTGCCTTTAAAGCATTTCAAAACTTCCATTATTCCTCTCATAAGACAGCCCATGCTTGCATCAGGGCTGATGGTTTTTAGGAGGAGTACTGAAGCTGGTTGTTCTGATGGTTTTAGGAAGCTATGTACAGCATTTTCTGGTCCCACCCACCAACCATAATCTGCCTGAACTGCATAGAAAATTACAGAGACCCACTGAGGATATCACTAGGTCTAAAATGAGATGTGTAAATGATACGGAAAGGTTTTCTATAAAAGTGTCATTGCAGGTTACTGAGGGGGAAAGGAAGAACCGGTAAAGGAAAAATCTAAGCGGATTAAATTACAGCTACAATTGAAAATGAAATCATAAAGTAGCCCTGAATGACATTTAGTTTGCTCTGTATGGACAAGGACCTTTAAGACATTCTCTTTCCAGGTCAGCTCACGTCAGCGGTGGAGGCATGATCAGGATAACAGCTGCAGAGCCTGTACCCTTCAATTTAGTGGCAGCTCCTAGCTTTCTGCCAGGACAGGATCACTTTAAAATTCCAGCTCTACATTTTACACATTCTTAAGGAGCCGAGTCTTTTTCTGACTGGCCAAACACTAATTTATGTCCTCATTTTCTTCTGTATTGATTGCCGGAATGTATTATCATCCATCCTCTATGTGGGACACCTCTATCCTGCTCAATCTATTCAGAGCTTTTCAGCTAGAACCGCTCACTGAAATCCATTTATCTGCCTCTGATCTCCTCAAATCCGTCTTCTGCCTTTCTATTAATCTCCATATAAATGACAATATGTTCCTCTTTTTTTTCGACTGGAACTGCCCTCCTTTTATTTTATGTGCTTTATTTATCTATTGGCAGAATCTCGCTCCATTGCTAAACCCAGCTGCTGTGAAAGCCAAGCCACCTCCCCACCCTAAACTGATATTTCTGTGTTTTGTGTTCACTGCTGAGTTTTATCACATGCAACCTTATGTTGTTAGTGACTTGTATGCTAGCAGTTTAGTTTGTGTGCATTCAATCTCAGCGTTTTAGTGCCCCTGGGAAGCACAGGTCAAAGTCTATGACAATTTGAAATTTGCTGCGGCTGGACAGGGCTGAACGCTATACCAAGTGATACTCCCGCTTAGTGCCGTATGTGTTCAGGGAGGTATGCTTCCTTTCCCTTTCCTTTTCTTTCTTTTTCTTTCCTTTCCGCTTTCTTTCTTTTACTCTTATTTCTTTTCTCCTTTCCCTTTCCTCATTCCCCGTTCCCTTTCCTTTCCTTTCCTCATTCCCCGTTCCTTTTCCTTTCCTTTCCTCTTTCTTTCTTTTACTCTTTTTTTCTTTTCACCTTTCCCTTTACTCATTCCCCGTTCCCTTTCCTTTCCTTTCCTCATTCCCCGTTCCCTTTCCTTTCCTCATTCCCCGTTCCTTTTCCTTTCCTTTACTTTCCTTTCCTTTTTCTTTCTTTTACTCTTTTTTTCTTTTCTCCTTTCCCTTTCCTCATTCCCTGTTCCCTTTCCTCATTCCCCATTCCTTTTCCTTTCCTCTTTCTTTCTTTTACTCTTTTTTCTTTTCTCCTTTCCCTTTCCTCATTCCCCGTTTCTTTTCCTTTCCTTTCCTTTCCTCGTTCTTTCTTTTACTCTTTTTTTTCTTTTCTCTCTTTCCTTTCCTCGTTCCCTGTTTCTTTTCCTTTCCTTTTCTTTCCTCCTTCTTTCTTTTACTCTTTTTTTTCTTTTCTCCTTTCCCTTTCCTCATTCCCCTTTCCTTTCTTTTCATTTCCTTTCCTCTTTCTTTCTTTTACTCTTTTTTTTCTTTTCTCTCTTTCCTTTCCTCATTCCCCCTTTCCTTTCCTTTCCTTTCCTTTCCTTTCCTTTATTTTCCTTTCCTTTCTTTTCTTTTCCTTTCTTTTACTATTTTTTCTTTTCTCCTTTTCCTTTCCTCTTTCCCCTTTCCTTTCCTTTTTCTGTTCCTTTTTACTTTTTCCAATGGGAGGCCATAGTTCTATTTTCTCCTTTTCCTTTCCTCATTCCCCTTTCCTTTCCTTTCCTTTCCTATTTTTTATTTTATCCTTTTGCTTTCCTCATTCCCTTTTCCTTTCCCCTTTCCTTTCCTATTTTTTCTTTTCTCCTTTTTTGTTTTCCTCATTCCCCTTTCCTCTTTCCTTTCCTTTCCTTTCCTTTCCTTTCCTTTCCTCTCCTCTCCTTTCCTTTTTCTGTTCCTTTTTACTTTCCGCTTATGTCCTATTTCTTTCCTCTCCTCTCCTCTCCTCCACTCTCCCCTTTCCTTTCATCTCCTCTTTTCTTTCCTTTCCTCTCCCCTTTACTTTCCTTTCCTCTCCCCTTTACTTTCCTCTCCTCTCCTCTCCTCTCCTCTCCTCTTTCCTTTCCTCTCCTATTCCCTTTCCTTCCATTCCTCCCTTTGTTCTTTCCTTGTCCATCCTCTCCTCTTTCCTTCCTTCCTTCCTTCCTTCCTTCCTTCCTTCCTTCCTTCCTTCCTTCCTTCCTTCCTTCCTTCCTTCCTTCCTTCCTTCCTTCCTTCCTTCCTTCCTGTGCCCTTCATTGTCCCTCCCCTTGTATGACCCCCCATATTCTTGATCTCACTGGCTATCCTGTAGTTGTGATGGATTTATTCTACAAGCAGACAAGAAATAGATGCTGTAAGAGATATATGGCTTGGCTGGAAATGACATTAGATACAAGATCTCTAAACTGCCTGATATTGTCTCATTCTATTTATGACCACTTCTTAATATTTCAGTGACTCCTATCTTCAAGGCTGTTCATCACTCAGCGCTGACATTTTTTATGTAAGACACTTTGTGGAAGTACATTGGATTTCAGGTGAAACATATTTTTTTCTGAGCAGCAGAGCTGGTTTATAAATTGTGTTGGGTAATAAGATGACTATGAAGCTTATATCGACCAATTCGATTCCAGCTGTCTGTTTTAGGAGCTGTTTGGGACCATACTCCTCCGAATGGCTGGGGGCTGCCATAAGTACAGGCCAGCCGTATAGGGATAAAAATGGACGAGTAATGCACATGACCAGTAGGAGTTGGACACAGCTGGCTCTGCAAGGGCTGTGTGATACTGGTCATGGCCAAACAGTAAAGAACAAGGGAGCAGGGCTGAAGGTAAGTCTTTAGGTAGGTTGCAGTCACATGTGCGGGGAACATTTTAGAAACAACTTCACTAAAAGCAAAGTTTTTCTTTAGCCCAAACCAAGGCTACTGCTAAGCCCCCTTTGATGAACACCATTACCCTTTGTCTTGTCATTTTTTTAGTACAGATGAACTTTTTAAGTGAAACTTTCATTGGAATACAGAACTGGGACAACCGTTTGGGAGGAGATACCACAATTAGTATCCCTCTTCTCCTCTGTTGCCTTCTTTAGTCCTTAGTCCCCAATTACCAGCCATTCAGGATTTTCCTGGGAACAAGACGAAGGAAAGACTAGTTATTCTTTAATGGCAAGAGCGATGTCATCATATTTCTCCCCTTGGCTACAACAGATAGCATGTGGCAGGTGACGGATGAGATCTAAATCATCTCCAAGCTAGGATGCTGCCAATTGACCTGTTTCACTTGCTGCCTTGGGCAAACGCCTGCATGGTCTACCCGCAACCTACGCCTGAATGTTGCCCTTTTAAAAATATCTGCTTTCGATCTTAAAAAGCTTCAGGGCACAAGCGAATTACTACAATCTGTAAGAGATCCTTCACCATGGCTTTAAATTCAAAAACGCCGAAATGATGTAGTCATACTGAAAGGAAAACTCCACTGTTTTAGGTTTTTTTTGGATTATCTTCCCCTTTGTCACAATATGCCATAACTGAGTTATAGATAACCCAGCGAAGGTTTGTAATGACAAAATTGATAGAATCAATATTTCATTTGAAAAAAGAAAAGTGATAAATACATATTTTACTTCTTTTATAAATAGGCCCCATTAGAGTTAAAGTAAATATAAACCCAGTCACTAAAATATCATAAGCTTTAACAGGTTAATGTAATTTCAAAAGTATTTTTTTTTTCTTTTCAGATTTCTTTTAAAATCTTCAGTTTTTAATAAAATAATTCTTGGTCGTCCTGCCATGAAGGTACTTGTTCAGTCATTTGCTGTCATAGGATGACAGCTGTCTTACAGTTGTGCTCTGGCATTGTCTCCCAGTTGTGCCAAAACACATTGTGCAGGCATGGTCCATCATTGCCATGATTTGTTTAGGTCAGAGTAATATAAGTGGTATTTACAGAGCTAGGGGACAAACTGCACACGCTCAGTTTGGTGTGTATTGCTAGAGAGTTTTTTTTTTCTTGGAAGGGTGCATGTGATCAGCAAAGGGCCAGTCAGCACTGTCTAGACAGAGGGTCAGGGGTCCTGCATTCTCATAGGACAATTTTGGGAGAATGAAAACTCCTCCTACAAGCTTTAACCAGACGTTGATAGAAGTCACACAACTGCTATATACTGCTGATGAGAAAATATATTTAGCAGTTTATATTTACTAAAATAATTGCATTTCCATGTTCTTTGTACTGTGGGAGACCAGATATAGTAAATGCAAGGGTCCTGGGTTTAGTAATTGTGAGTGAATCTTCGCTTACAGCTTTCTCTTAGTCCACCTGAAAAGTTCCACAAATACCTGCTGATCATACCAGTGAGTTCCACCTAATGCAGTTTTCTGTGATGGTATCTCAACAATGCTGTACTGCTCCTAAATTCAGAGCAGAGTTGTCACTCTCACATAGGCTGTGGGTTGAAAAGACATAGCAGTGGGCGTGGCTGTTAGCATTGTCACCGCTTGTCATTCAGCACCTGGCCACGCCTAGTCCTGCCCACTGCTTACTGCATTGACAACCCCGCCTCTGTTGCTGAATCCCTCCCACCGTGAGCTGCAGTGCCTGGGAGGGGGAGTGTGAGGAATAATGAAGGAGGATTTGGCATTGTTAGAGAAAGTAAAGGAAGTTTTTATTTTATTTTGAAACTAGTGCTTCACATAGTAACTGGATCTGGTTCTTGCTTAGACTGTCAGACAGAAGCCTATAGTTTTACTTCAACAGCCCATTGTCGTACGCTCACAATACAGCCATGACAACTAATGTCCTGAGGTGCTCTCCCCCCTACTCTGCAGTTTGCCTGCTGCTTCTTCAAGAGGCACAACGTATCTTTATCTTTATATGATAATATAATGAGGAAATTGAACAAGAGAGGGCACAATTGAACTTAATTGTTCCCCGGGGAATATCTTTAAAGAAAAAGATAAATGCTTGACGCACTAATAATTTGGTATGACAGGATGTCAGAGGAACAGAGTATGTTCCAGCGTCATCTAACACCATTTTATCATGAAAATTTAAGGTGTGCAACTCCACATCACAAGAGATGAGAGTTGGAGAGGGGTCATTAGAAATGACATTTCCTCTACGCATTCGTAAGTGTATCAGCTCTATCAGAGCACATTTTTTAAACCCTCTATAGAAGGAGTCTCCAAACAATGGCCCTCCAGTTGTTCAGTGAACTACAATTCCCATCATGCCTAGTCATGTCTGTAAATGTCAGGGTTTTACAACGCCTCATGGAACGTGTAGTTCCGCAACAGCTGGAGGGCTGTAGTTTTGAGATGCCTGCCCTTTAGCTTAGCACAGCAGAAGTTTCCTTGTAGAGTCATATGATGTTGAATTCGTGGAGGAGACAGCTAAGTATCCTTCAGGGTAAAGTTCTCAAAATTCAGTATCTTGAGCACCATCACTGCCTGTTCATTTCTTACTAGATCAGAATGATCCTGCCAACTGTTCTACTTCCTGCCCATTTGCCGTATTTCCTGCCAAGCTGCCCTTTTCCTGCCCAGATTTGCCACTTCCTGCTCAGATTCCTGCTTTTAAACCTAGCCACCTTCTTGATGCTTAAAAACTATTTTATAATTACATTTTTAGTGAGTTTTCAACTTCTTTAAAGAAAAGGTTCACGTATTCACAAAAAAATTACAAACTCCAAATGTCTTGGCCACCCCTCCAAACCCTTCTGGATATAGCTGCCATGATGCCCCTTGCTGCCATTGTAGCAGTCTATACACGTACTGCAATACACAAAACTGAAATAAGAATCCACAATAATGCTTGCAGTAGCCTTGTGACTGTGTTGACCAATGAGAAGTGCATTCTCCTTTCAGTAAGGTGTCTCAGAAAAAAAAAGTGCGTATTGTTGGTAAAGGCGGTCACATGGTTATGCTGAACAATGAGCGCTTGCCATTGCGAGAATTATGATGGACACTCACTCTGGGGCTGTGTGTTTTGGTGTACAGACTGCTACAGCGGCAGCACAGGGCATTACAGGCCACTACGTGCAGTGGGGTCCAGAGAGGTTGCCAGGATATTTGGAGTTGGAATTCCTTTAACTGGCTATGACTATATTAAAAATATGTCTATTGAAGAAAAAAATAAGTTCACCAAAATCAAACATGGAAAATATTATGAACAAACACCTTAAAAAAGAAGTATGGTCAAAGCTTTTTTGGTACTACTTCTCTTCTGGGTCAAAGGAGCGCACTTACTTTTGCTCTCTTGTGACCCAGAGTCAACTTTTAGTGGGATAAAAGCTCCTGTAAGCTGATGTCACAGAGCTGCTCCAAATTCAGGAAGGATCCCAACTATATTGTCAGGATCCACCCAGCTACTTGATTGACATCGCACGGCTTAGAGTTGAAGCCAGCTTCACCCACCCTTCTCCAGCTCAGCTCTCCAGTGAGCACTGGAGGGGCAGAGCAGAGTGTTGACTGACAGTCGTTGTTCTCTGCTCTGAGCTGACCGAGAACTGAGCGATCAGCTGTCATGTGATTACTCAGGCAATTAATGAATTAGTAGAGGAGGCAGCTAAGTATCCTTCTTCGAGTATTCTTAGAGCCAGCGTGGTACAGCTGCATCATCAGACCAATATATAGGCCGAGTATAGATATATATATATATATATATATATATTTTTTAAATACCACTAACTTCTTTTAGGCTCTGTTTACATATTGGCATCCCGAATAGCAGGCAGAATCTCCGCGATTCTGCCCGCGATCCCGAATCACTGCAAATCGCGGGACGCCCGCGTGATTCCCGTCACTTCCAATGGCACCTTAAATACGGAGGGATTGTCGTCCGACAAATCTCTGTAAAATCGTGCAAAAAGAATTGCAGGACACCTGTCACCCAAAAGAGTACTTCTTTTGGGCGACAGGCGTCTCACAATTCTTTTTGCGAGAGGCAAAATCACGCCGCGTTTGGGGTGCCATTGGAAGTGACTGGAATCGCGTGGGTGTCCCGCGATTTGCCAAGATTTGGGATTGCGGGCAGAATTGCGGCGATTCTGTCCATGATTCGGGACACCAATATGTGAACGGAGCCTTAACATGCAAATCCTGAATTTAGCTACATTGAATAGACTGTCTGCAACATTGTAGCCTTGTGGCAAATCAGAAGGTGAGATCTGTGTCAGACATTTGTGAACATAGCGAAGAACTAGTGCACAGCTAACATCTGAGCCATAGAAGTAGATGGTGACCCTGGATGATTCCTGGACAAAGAAGGCTACGTCCTTCCGGAGAGAAAAACAGATGAAGACTGATCCTTTAAGTGAGGAGTTCTGACTTCATGCTGACTTCACAAGCTGCAAACTTGTCTCAAGTCATTAAATTGTTACTAAACCCAGGAGCCTGCATTCACTCAATCTGATCTCCCACAGTATAATGAACATGGAAATGCAATTACTTTAATAAATATAAACTGCTAAATACTTTTTCTCATCAACAGTATATAGCAGTCTTGTGACTTCTTTTAGTGTCTGGCCAAGCACTGGTTAAAGCTTGTAGGAGGAGTTTTTATTTTTCTCTGACTGTCTTTTGAGGCTGCATGACCCCTGACCCTCTGTCTGGACAGTGCTTATTGGCTCTGTGCTGATTGCATGCACCCTCCAAAAAAAAAAAAAAACTCTCTAGCAATACACACCAAACTAAGCATGTGCAGAGTTCCTCCTTGGGCTCTGTTCTATCAGCAGATGGATTGGGTACAGTAAAAGAAGGGGAGGATCAGAGAAGACAGGATCAAACTGCCTTTTTATACACAATGCAAATGGTTAACCCCTTAGGTTCCACCGTGAGTATAACAAGCATGCTTTACTGCATATACACACTGATTTTACTGCTGTGGGTTTGGTAACACTTTAACTTAGAAAATATTAAATATTAAATAATATTTAAGATTTGTGCCTATGTATTTTTTTTAGTGCAGCGTCTGTTGAGAAAATGTCAGCTTCAAGACTACGTGGGACTTGTATTACAGCCAGGGAGGTGCAATATCTCTCCTTCCCCTCCTTGTGCTAAGACTTAAGGAGGCACCTTGTGTTTTTTAATTTATCTTGACAGCTGTAAAGACGGAAATCGTGCACTGCTGTGGCAACTGTCAGTGCATGTTTGTAGTAAATAACAGCATCATATTTGCTCATTATATCCCGGCTCTACAATGCTTGCAGTTTATTTGCATCTAGACAGCGGTAAGCGGGGGGCCGGGGCGAGGTGTGAATAACTGAGAGCCTTCTGTCCTTTGATCCGCTGACTCCTGCATGCTTGGCATTATGTGTGAAGTTTCCTGGCCAGTTACCTGCAGAGGACTCATTGCTAATCAGCGCAAACAGTCCCTGTGTCTATTAATAGATCACTAGCTGTGTTTAAAAAGACAGATCTGAGCAGGGATTCCACGCCAAGTGGTTACCAGACACCAAAAATAGCGCAACTGACAAGCTGGTTTTTGGCACGTGATTTACGATTAATGACTGGGTGACGTCTAACCTCTGCGGCTTCGATGTTCCCAACATACAGAATACGCGTACTGCTTGGGATAATTTGTGGCTGCGTGCTGCACTGGTAAGAATCTTTCTATCTGTACTGTATGTGATGTAGGTGAATCAAAGTGGTGAATGTCATAGCCAAGCCCTTGTGCAAAAGTCGCACTCTTTTTCACACTAAGGACTTGATCACACCAGCTCAGGCACTAAAACAAATGCACGTTGGGGTATGTTGTGTAGGGGCAGTGCAATGTTTTTTTTTACTTTAAAGTGGAAGAAAAACCTTACTGTAATTATTCCTAAAATGTTTTTTCATCCCCTCCCCTACCTAACCTGCCTAACCTATATAAAAAGATCTGTGCACATACCTATTTTTAATTTTCACTGGATTCTGCAGCTGCAGCTTTCCTGTGTATGTGAGCGGCTGCTGCAGGTTAGAGAAGAGAATGTCAGCAATGGCTGGGCCATGAAAGCCTATGGGTGACATGGGTGACTTCACAGCTTCCAGAATTCACTGCCATTCTCAAGCACTCTCCTAAAAAGTGCTACAGGATCACCTGACTGGACCAAAGTGGATTGAAAATAGCTAAGTACACTGATCTTTTTATACAGGTAAGGCAGCATAGGTAGGAGGGGGGGAGGTGGTGGGGAAAGTCCTATGGTGACGAAATGTGTAGGGCGGAGTAGTCTGTCAACACCATCGCGTATGCCAAAAATTGCGGCAGAGGCCATTGCTGCTGCTGGGTTTGCTGTTATGCAATGCGTAATTTTAATAAAATAAACTGTGTTTTAGAAGGTTTTACCCTACACAGTGCTTTCTTTCTTGTATATGTCCTGTGTGGTGGGAGTATTGGAAGTCCACCCTGGAGCCACTTGATTGAGTGCCAATATTTTATGGGGATTGTTTCCCAAAAGCCTGCTTGAACTTCCTTTCCTGATGCTTTTGGTGGTGGTCTGCCTTTTGAAGTGAAGGGTTCCCGATCCAGGTTCACAGTTTTCTTTGTTTCAAAAGAATTCACATTCCATTTTTTACTTGGGACTTTTCTTTTAATCAGATTTTGTTTGAGACACTTGTTATTTAGCGCAACACATTGTTTGTATTATATGTACGTACTATGATAAATCTCTCATTGGTTTGTTTGATGCCTTTGTATGTTTGTATTCTGATTGATTTCTATACAGAGCTGCACCAGATTTTGCATTCTCCAGTTTTATTTAATCGACCTGATAGTGTGAACACTAAGGGTGCAAGGGATTGTGGGATTGCAGTTAAGGAACTGTGGATAACAAGGTGGGGCTTACTCTCAACAAGTCAAAAACATATATGCAAGAGCTTATGAAAGTTTATCTCACAAAAAATTACCCCTTCGCGACCACACTATAGCAGAATGAACATCCTGTGCTCGCACTTCCTGCGCGCCCCCCTGAGGTGCGCATTGGCAGTGATCTGTGATCGTTGCGTCCTTAGGACGCAGTTGACCACAGATCTGGGTAAAGAATTAATCACGGCGGCTCTTTACCATGTGATCAACCATGTCCAATCACAGCTGATCATGGATGTAAACAGGATTTGCCATTTATTGGCAATTCTCCCCACACGCTGACAGTGCCCACCAGTGCTGCTAATCAGTGCCCATCAGTGATGCCTGTCAGTGCCAATTAGTGCCACCTATCAGTGATCCCTATCAGGGCCACCTATCAGTGACGCCCATCAGTGCTTCCAATCAGTGCCCATCAGTGATTCCTATCAGTACTGCATATCAGTGCAGCCTCATCAGTGCTGCCTCATCAGTGTCCATCAGTGCCTGTCAGTGCTGCCTATTAGTGCCTATCAGTGAAGCTCATCAGTGTATTCCCATCGGCGCACATCAGTGAAGGAGAAAAATGACTTATTTACAAAATTCTGTAACCAAAACTAAGAAAAACGTTTTTCTCTTTCGTTCATTGACAGACACAGCTCCTTATCTTCTTGACCGTTGGATTATACTGCCACTTACAGGAGTAGGACACTAGGCAGAAAAAAGCTTGACTATGCCTATAGGGCAGTCCCAGGGGGTATACTCCCACTCTAAGCTATAGGCTCTCAGTTTTTTTCAGCCTAGTCAGGAGTAAGGACCTAGTTCCTTGCTGGGATCTCTGATCCTGGCAATTTTTTCCTTTTGAATTAAACTTTTTCCTATCTTTGTTATTTTGTTCCTGTGAAAATCTACAATCAACTGCCGGACTGGGCGACTGACTGGATAATCTAGATCCAGAGGGTCCTCCCAGTCGGGCTAGTGAGCGCGTGCAGGCCTCAGCTTCATGCTAGGTCGGCCCCGACATAGCCCCACTGGTCGAGGGCTGGCCTGTAAGTTAAACGTCTCACGGGGGTGCATACGCCCTGGCCTTGGCCTGAGTTGCAGCGTTGCTCCTGGCTGACAGCCCCCCCTTTCCGATGGAGCAGTGGTCTGTCAGGAGCGGTTCCCACTCGGTTCCTGGTATGGTAAGTAGCTGTCCCCCCTCTTCCACTGGAGGGTTTTGGGGTGGACGTGAGCCTGCTCCCTGGAATGGTAGGACCCTTGGGTTCCCCTCCTTCCCCCCAGCCCCTCTAAAATTTTGGTGGTCACTGTGCGTCTTCAGTTTGTCCAGGGGCTACAGTTTATCTGTGATGCCTCTTTAGATGTGGCTCCTTTGATTCTAGGCTGTCTGTTTCAGCAGTAGTCCATACAGAGATAAGGTGGTTCTTCATCCCTATCCGTTGTTCCCTCCAAAGGTTGTCTCTGATTTCCATTTGAATGAATTGTGTTGCCTTTCCTATGTCCCAGGCCTAAAAAATCCTAAGGAAATTGCCTTGCATTCCCTGGATGTGGTTCGGGCAATCAAGGTGTACCTGGCAGCCATGGAGTTTTTTAGGAAGTCAGACTCACTATTTGTACTCATGGATGGACCTCAGAAAGGGTTGGCCACTTCTGCTGCGACCATTTCTAGAGGGATCAGACAGACGGTGATTCAGGCCTGTTCCATTAGGGGTCAAGTTCCTCCTTTCCCTGTTTAGGTGCACTCTACTCAGGCGCCTAGTGCCTCCTGGGCCTTCCGTCATCAGGCGTCAGTGCTGCAGGTTTGCAAGGCGGCCACCTGGTCCTCTGTGCACACTTTTTATACAGTTTTATAAAGTGGATGTGTTGGCATCTGCGGATGCTTCTTTTGGCCGCAAGGTTTTACAGGCTGCTGTTTAGAGGACCTGGTCCTCTTTGAAGGTGTGATGTTTTTTTCTGGTGAGATCCAGTTGTTTTTTGACGGACACAGCACCCACCCCTCTGTGGAGTTGGCTTTCTTCTGACACTGATTGTAACAAAACTGAGTGCCTATAGCTGAGAGTGGGAGTATACCCCCTGGGACTGCCCTATAGGTGTAGTCAAGCTTTTTCCTGCCTAGTATCCTGCTCCTGTAGGGGGCAGTATAACCCAATGGTCAAGAAGATAAGGAGCTGTTTCCGTCAACGAACCTCAGAGAAATGGATTTTACGGTAAGTCAAAAATCACATTTCCCCCCAAAATTTTCTGACTTTTTTTTCGTTTGTTTAGCAACAAAAAAAAAAAAAAACCCAGTGGCGAGTAAATAACACCAAAAGAAAGCTCTATCTGTCTCCAAAAAAAATTACAAAAAATTAGTTTGGGTACAGTGTTGCATGACCGCGCAGTTGTCATTCAAGGTGCCACAGCACTGAAAGCTGAAAATTGGCCTGGGCAGGAAGAGGGTGAAAGTGCCCAGTAGGCAAGTGGTTAGACAGCCAATTAGGTTGGGTTATTCACTCTAAACAGTGCGTGAGGTCATGTAGCAAATTTTTCTTTTGACCTCTCATCTCAGGCTAACAAGTAATCACTCAAAGTGAAAAAAGATATAAAGGACAAGTTTAAACTTTTTTTTAACACAGATCTAGCATCAAATCTGCCAGAATACAATGACCAGTGCTTGCAGCCATTGGCTGCAAACACTAATGGAATGCTGGTTTTCCAGCATGCCCATTCGGCAGAAGCCGATCTAAGGACCGGCCCCTGTTAAACAGACAGCTGTACATACGGACCAGAAGTAGGCCAGTTCCTGCTGAACCAACTGATTTTGACCTGTGTGTACTGGGATTAACATTTCCAGGCTTTGTTACCTCACACATAGATCAAAGTACACCCTCTGATGATGCCTTCATCTGCTTTTCTTTCCAGGACAGAGCCATCTTTGTTTAGGCATCACCAAGGGTCACCATCTTCTTCCTGGACTGTGACCCTGTCTTAGAGATGACTCGATCATGTAAGGGGGCATGCACACAGGGGTAGCTTAAGCAGGATCCTGCTTACAGAAAGCCGTCAGCGAAATACTGTGTAAAAAGTGCTCTGTAGTGCATCTCAACTGATTCGGACGTACATGTGTATGACCGCTTAGAGCTGGGATACGTACAAATTCATTTATTCACAATGACTGTATGCCAGGGTCATTCTATAGGGAGGATGAAGAGAGCGCTTCTGCCAACGATCTTCCGATAAGCTGTAGTCAAAGGGTCATCATGCAGATGTATGAAGACTTAGAATGGCACGGGAGCAGCATTTCAAAGAGCAGAAGCAACTCTGGTACAACATTAAACAAGAAGAGGAAGTGTCTAAGTGCAGTATTCCAACAGTTTAATAAGCACAAGGTTAAAAACACTTACAAGTACCAGCATATACGCAGGCACATCAATACAATTTTCCCGGCTCCTATCACTTCACTCCACAAAGCTATGCCATCCCAGCAGCTGCAGAAGGAGAGGAGAGTGAGGGATAAAGATGGCCTCCCCACTTGTGGAACCACTGTGGAATGGCTATTCGCCATGTGAATTGCATGTACCGGAAGTGACCTCAGGCGGGGGAGCGGTAAGGAATTTCGGGGCATGTACATACTCCGAAACACGTTGCTGCCTCTGCCTGATGTCACTTCCGGTATGTGAGTTCCATGCATCGCATGTGCATGCTCCAAAATGCATTACTACCCCTGCCTGACATCATCTCCGGTACGTGTGTTCCATGTGGCGCACGTGTGTTCCAGAAGTGGGGAGGCCATCTTTCCCCCTCACTCTCCCCTCCTTCTGCAGCTGGCCTGGTTGGCATAGCATTGTGGAGTGAAGTGATAGGAGACAGGATTATTGTATTGATGTGCCTGCCTTTATGCTAGATCTTGTAAGTGTTTTTAACCTTGTGCTTATTAAACTGTTGGAATACTGCACTTAGAAGCGCCTTTGTATTGTTTAATTTTGTACCAGGGTCATTCTATGCCTGTACTGCTACTGCTACCTACATATTGCTGATGTTTACATCTCCTCCTGGCCTTTCTGGCCTTGAATAGGTCATTCACTAGGCAGCGGCAACAAACTAGGCAATTCCACCGAAATGCGTGGGCTCTACTTGTTTACTTTTATCTCCAATAAATAACTAGAAAATTAATCAAGTGAGACCTTCTTCTTTTTGGATATTGGGCGCTCCTCTCCAATCACCCAAGTGTTCAATGCGGTAACGCCTCCATTGTCGTTATCAGAAAGCTAGCAGCCCTGGGCACCAACGGAGTATATCACTTACCACCTATAATTGAATTACCACTCATTGAAAGCATTTCCTTCTATACCTTCAACACAGTACCTTGCCGCAGGAAGCCTGGAGCGGCACCAGCCCAGCGCGGTTCTCCGCTCAAACTTGATATTCACTAGACAGCAGCAGTGATGCAGGTGCAAAATGACTTATTCAGGGCCAGGGGGAGCACATGTGTTTACATGCATATCACATAAAATATGGTCAAAATTGGACTGCAGATACAAAAATGTTCTACTTTAGTTTTACACAGCTAGATGCTATGGATGAATAGTGATCAAAATGCAGTTGTGTAAATGGGTCCTATTGCATACAATACTGATCTGTGAAGATTCCTATATAACTGCATGCAGTACAAATATGAATACATTTTTCGCCCATGTGCATGAGCCCAAAATCTTCATGTCTTTGCAGTTCTTGGCTGTGTTGACAAATGTCTGGCACAGATCAGTCCCTGATGAAGCCTCTCATTTTGTGGCTTGATACAAAGTTACAGTGTTTCAATGGGGGAAAGGAGACTGAGAAAATTCTGAATGATTACATCATCGCAACCTAGGTCGCCCTAAAATGTCACACCTAGCTAAAGGATAGCTTTTTACTGATGAAAGGTCAAGCTTTTTTGAAAGATGATACTGTAGCTGTCTTTTGTGACATAAGGAATGTATTCATGCAGACTCGTAGTTACTAAAAGATCCACTGAAGGTAAGTCTGCAGAGTCATAGCGATTTGCATGAATATTTCATTTCTTACATAAACTCATTCATTACTGATATCCCTATAGATTTCTAGTACGTGGGGAAATAGAGCCCTCCAGTGAAGTTTATATTATTTGTAATTCTCTTGATGTTCCCTGTCCTGTTGGGCCCAGGGCAAATGCCTTTTGATGCCCTTTTATTAGAACGGCTCTGCCTTGGAGGTTACTGCCTGAAATATCAATATGAAGATGACTAAAGGTCACCTATATTAGGCACAGTGTCTGAAGGTAACCTAATTTGTTTCACTGGTGAAGACATGAAACTATATACTATCCCTTTTGTGTTTATTACTATGTTTATTATGGCTTAAAGTGGCTTGGTCACTAAATTTAAATTCCAAATGAAACAATGTTTTACTGCAAAGAAGATAGTAAGTACTTACCTCTTCTGTCACACACGCCACTGATCTGCTCTCTTCAGAAACCAAAACTGTTGACTTGCTCACCCCAAATTCAGGGTTTGTCAGAAATCTGGAGGTTCAGTTTGCCCCCTAACCTGATACAAATTCTGGCACTGCTGCAGTGGCAACAGACTTTCTACCCAAAGGAAGCAGGGGCGTCAAACTCAATTTTATTGTCGGCCATATCAGCATTGTGGTTTCCCTCAAAGGGCCAGTTGGATTCGTAAGACTGGATGTCCAGAGCACCCCACCCCCCTTACATCAGATGTTAAGAGCCTCCCATCATCAGAAGTTGAGTCCCCTACCCTTCCTTACATCTCCGTACACCTTACTTACCTGGTGTTGCTGCCAGGAAGAAGCTGGAGGCAGAGCTGGGAAGCAGAAAGTGCAGGGTCTGAAGGAAGACCAGAGGAGGGATGGAGTCAGCGGCCAGAGTCTCTTAAATGCTGAGATCAAGGGAGGCAGAGACTAGGAGGTGCTGCAGCTGCACAGAGAGGCACAGGGTCTGTACGAGGAGTTCTGTCCTCCTTTCTGCTGCCGACTGCTGAGATGAGAGTGTCAGAGTCAAGCCTCTCTCTCTACAGCTGCACAGAGAAGTGCAGAATCTAGTGGAGGAATTTGTCCTCCGGTCTGCTGCCTGTGGAGACAAGGTGGGGGTGAAGATGGGGGGTACCTCAGCTACAGGAAAGGTGTAAGGGCCACATGAAATGGTTTGCCAGGCCTAACGTTTGTCAAATCTGCTGTAGAGGCAGATGGGGCAAAAATTACCACCTATAATGATGTACACGAACTTAAAAAGGAGTAGCATATTAAGTGCTTTTTACTGATCAACTTCTGTACCATCACCCTGATGTATTGCAGTGTATTCTGATGGCAAAGAAGCCTCCCCGCTGTCCAAATTCAATAGCCTACCTGAGAGGATTCCCTTATCCACATTGTGTGTGAGGATGGGGGAATTGGGTCAGTTTTTTTAGTTCAACCCACAGGTTGAAGTCGAGGTCCACTGCCTAGGTAGGAGGTAGCTGAAGAAAGAGACCATTTTGTCTTCCAGGTCTACTGCTTAGCAAGGAAGTTGTTCCAGAGCCAATTACTAAGGATTGAAAATTGGTCTATGCAAGGACCTGAAAGACAGGAAGGTGGATATTAAAGTGAAGCCCCTTAAAGTGGAGTTCCGGCCTATTATGCAACTTTAGTGATTCCTGGAGTGCTCGCTATGCTGATCAACAATTAGGCATTTTCAATTTTTTTCGAGGGTCCCTTACCTTATTTTCAGGGCATTTTTGATTGTACTTCCTCCTTCTCCCTCTTCTGTGGCCACGGCCACCGACATCACTTCCGCCTTTGCATTGCATCCTGGGAGCTGTTTGTCATCACTTCCAGGAGGCTGGAATCAGGAAGAACTCCCAGAACACTCCCTGGAATCAGGAAGAAGGACACAGCAGATTACACTGTGGCTTCAGATGCCCACATCTAAGATGGCCGCGCCCAGACAGCGTTTTTAAAAGTAAGATTTTGACTAAAATCCAATACTGTACACCTTGTAAGTATGAGAATAACGGTTCTGTAAAGGACGATGGATTAGTATTATAGGGGTATTTTTAGTTATAAAAGGTATTTGAGGCCGGAACTCCGCTTTAAGGGAAACTTTGCTCAATCCATTGCCAGTAGTGTCTAAAGGCACGCAATTGAAGACTGATGGTCTTTATATGAAGGCTCACCACTAGCCTGTGAGAGGGGCTATAGAAGTCCTCTTGAATGGAGGGAATGATATTTTTGGATATCATATATTCACCCTCTCTCCCCTTGGCATAAAAAAATAGCAAAAAGAGTGGGTGGCAATTATCTGGTCGTCGCTGGTGGGACAGTGAGTGTTTTGGGGCAGCAATAGGTCAGTGCACCAAAAGTTGAATTGGCCATGCACTATATATATACAGTCAGGTCCATAAATATTGGGACATCGACACAATTCTAATCTTCTTGGCTCTATAAAACACCACAATGGATTTGAAATGAAATAAACAAGATGTGTTTTAACTGCAGACTTTCAGCTTTAATTTGAGGGTATTTACATCCAAATCAGGTGAACGGTGTAGGAATTACAACAGTTTGTATATGTGCCTCCCACTTTTTAAGGGGCCAAAAGTAATGGGACAGATTAACAATCATAAATCAAACTTTCACTTTTTAATACTTGGTTGCAAATCCTTTGCAGTCAATTACAGCCTGAAGTCTGGAACGCATAGACATCACCAGACGCTGGGTTTCATTCCTGGTGATGCTCTGCCAGGCCTCTATTGCAACTGTCTTCAGTTCCTGCTTGTTCTTGGGGCATTATCCCTTCAGTTTTGTCTTCAACAAGTGAAATGCATGATCAATCGGATTCAGGTCAGGTGATTGATTTGGCCGATGCATAACATTCCACTTCTTTCCCTTAAAAAACTCTTTGGTTGCTTTCGCAGTATGCTTTGGGTCATTGTCCATCTGCACTGTGAAGCGCCGTCCAATGAGTTCTGAAGCATTTGGCTGAATATGAGCAGATGATATTGCCTGAAACACTTCAGAATTCATCCTGCTGCTTTTGTCAGCAGTCACATCATCAATAAATACAAGAGAACCGGTTCCATTGGCAGCCATACATGCCCACGCCATGACACTACCACCACCATGCTTCACTGATGAGGTGGTATGCTTTGGATCATGAGCAGTTCCTTTCCTTCTCCATACTCTTCTCTTCCCATCACTCTGGTACAAGTTGATCTTGGTCTCATCTGTCCATAGGATGTTGTTCCAGAACTGTGAAGGCTTTTTTAGATGTTGTTTGGCAAACTCTAATCTGGCCTTTCTGTTTTTGAGGCTCACCAATGGTTTACATCTTGTGGTGAACCCTCTGTATTCACTCTGGTAAAGTCTTCTCTTGATTGTTGACTTTGACACACATATACCTACCTCCTGGAGAGTGTTCTTGATCTGACCAACTGTTGTGAAGGGTGTTTTCTTCACCAGGGAAAGAATTCTTCGGTCATTGTTTTCCGTGGTCTTCCGGGTCTTTTGGTGTTGCTGAGCTCACCAGTGCGTTCTTTCTTTTTAAGGATGTTCCAAAACAGTTGATTTGGCCACACCTAATGTGTTTGCTATCTCTCTGATGGGTTTGTTTTATTTTTTTCAGCCTAATGATGGCTTGCTTCATTGATAGTGACAGCTCTTTGGATCTCATATTGAGAGTTGACAGCAACATATTCCAAATGCAAATAGCACACTTGAAATGAACTCTGGACCTTTTATCTGCTCCTTGTAAATGGGATAATGAGGGAATAACACACACCTGGCCATGGAACAGCTAAGCAGCCAATTGTCCCATTACTTTTGGTCCCTTAAAAAGTGGGAGGCACATATACAAACTGTTGTAATTCCTACACCTTTCACCTGATTTGGATGTAAATACCCTCAAATTAAAGCTGAATGTCTGCAGTTAAAGCACATCTTGTTTGTTTCATTTCCAATCCATTGTGGTGGTGTATAGAGCCAAAAAGATTAGAATTGTGTCGATGTCCCAATATTTATGGACCTGACTGTATATATATATATATATATATATATATAGTTTTTTTTTGGGGGCTTATATATTTTTTTGGGGGGGCCTATACAGCTAAGGCAAATCTCCTGCTGTGGCTATTGTATTTTCACAGCTGCCCCTGTCGGTTGTGAAAATACCTAAACAATGGCTGCATCTCATCTGATGCAGCCTTTTTTTGGTTGACAATTTTTCATCCAGTTCTTTTAATGGTTGAGAAAGAGGCCGATAAGAATGCCCAATGAGCAAATGTTGTAAGGTGTATGGGCAATTTAAGGGCAAAGGAGCTCAAATATTTCAGTGGCTCCTTAGGGGGTAAGCACTACACTTCCATATTAGGGCACAAATTTTTTTTTTTTTTAAAAAGCCACTTTTGGCAAATAAGGTATATTAGAATTCCAAAATGTGGATCAAGCTGATTGATGAATAAGCTCATTTATAATGGTTGTAATCCTTAACAAATGAAAAAAGGTACAGCAAAGCATCCTTAATTTTTGTACTGTATCTGTGCTCTATATTATTTTTTTTTTTTTAAATCCTTTTGCAAGTAAAATTCTCCCATATATGTATTACTTCTGTGTATTTAGCAATTTACCAAAGGTTTCGCTTTAAAAACGTTTGTTGATGTTTTGCCTTCACAGTGATCTACCGCCATGATGCTGACATCTGGGCCCGGTTTGTGCCACCTCCTTTTGGCTGGATCGGCTTGGCCAGAACCGAGAACCCTATGAAAAGTGTCACTTTTCAGCCGTTGCTATCTTTCAGCTGCCTGCTGGCTTGGGAGTAAATAGGCAAATTGCTGCAGCTTTCATCCCCGGCCTGCTTGTGCCTCGCCGTCTGCCATTTTATTAGGTTTGACAGCAGACGTGTGCGTGGCGCGTTGCGGGAGGGGGTGTCATAAATAATTGGGGTGACCTCTCTTCTCAAGGCATGCTAATAAACTCGGCAAATTGGGATCTTATCTGGTGTGTGCACTGATGAGGTGTGACAGGCAGCTTAAAAGCATTCACAAATCAGGACAAATTGGTGGGAATTTAGCTTCGTGTGATCAGGACGAATGTGATTTTCTCTGACTTGACAGCTAATGGTGTTTGCTGTACAGTCACTTCTTGGCACCACGATCATGTGCCCAATGGAGCTTCAGAATACCAACCCATCGTGCTGCCAGCCTGGTCTCTGTAACTGTATAACTGCTGGCGAAGAATTTTATGCATGTTACAGCTGATTTGAAAGTCACTGCATTAACTGCAGTGTACCCGCATAGAGATTGTTGAATTGGTTATAAGATATGACACCAGGACTGCCTAAGATGGTTGTAGCCATATTAGTGCACTTGTTGCAAAACAGTTACAGACTAGACAACTTTCTGAGATAACATAGGGGGATAACATAGGTAAAGGAATAGCACAGTGACTTACTTAGTGGTTAGCACTTATGCCTTGCAGCACTGGGATTCTTGCTTTGAATTTAGGTCTTGGCACTATCTCTATGGAGTTTGCATGTTCTCCCTGGCTTGTAGGAGTTTCTTCCCACACTCCAAAGACATGAAGGTAGGTTAAATGGCAATGCACGTGTTACCACATTATGCATTCCAGTCCCAAGCCTGTGCAAATGGGAAGAGTTGATGAAAGACCCTACCGACTACCTTGTAAAAAAAAAAAAAAAAGAAATCACCAAAAAAATCCTATGGAAAAGGCTCTCAAGTGTATCAGAAATGGTGCCAAGAGATCTGGCCCATAGCATTGCTGATAGTTGGGTGTGATTGAACAGATATCATTCACATACAGGCAAAGGATAGAACTGATATGCAAAAATGATTGGGGAAAAAGTTTAGCCTGCACAGCATCTCTGACAAAGTCAGTTGGTAAAATTCATTAGTAGTGCTGAAGATAGTGTTTATTATTTTTGCGTTGTTTTAAACAAACCAGAGTTAGGCCCCTTTCAGACTGAGCCTGTTCTGCTCAGCGGGGGATCGATCCGCCGATCCCCGCTGAGCAGGCGGATGACAACTTCGTCTTCGCTCTGTGTGCGGAGACGGAGCTGTCAGACCCCACTGTCCTCTATGGGGAGATCGGATGAGAACGGACCGCCTGTCCGTTCTCATCCGATCCCATCCGATCTGATCCTCCAGACGGATGGAAAATAGGGTTCCATCTGTCCGGATTTCACGGACAGGATCGGATCGAAGAGAGGTTGTGGGTGTCAGCAGACATGTCACCGTTGACATCCACTGCCTCATAGGGATGCATGGTGCGTCCGATCAGGTCCGCCTGAATCGGATTGCCTGTGTGAAAGGGGCCTTATACTATACTGGTTTTATTTTTGTTTTTTATTTTTGTTTTAACCACTTCAAAACAGGGCACTTTCACCCCCTTCCTGCCCAGGCCAATTTTCAGCTTTTAGCGCTGTTGCATTTTGAATGACAATTGCGCAGTCATGCAAGACTGTACCTAAAGATTTATATCATTTTTTTCCCCACAAATAGAGCTTTCTTTTGGTGGTATTTGATCACCGCAAGGTTTTTTCTTTTTTGCTTAACAAATAAAAAAATGTTTAAAAAAAAAAGTTATTTTGTTTATGTTATACAATTTTGTAAATAGATACGTTTTTTCCTGCACTGATGAGCACGGATGAGGCCGCACTGACAGGCACTGATGGGGTGGCACTGATGGGTGGCACTAATATGTGGCACTGATAGGCAGCACTGATGGGCACTGTTAGGTAGCACTGATATGCAGCATTGGTGGGCACTGATAGTCGGCACTGCTGGGCACTGATAGGTGTCACTGATGGGCACTGATAGGCAGCACTGATCGGCACCGATGTGCGGCACTGATAGGTGGCACTGGTGGGCAATAATGGGCACTGGTGGGCGGCACTGATAGATGGCAATGATGGACACTGGTGGGCAGCACTGATGGGGAGGCCACTGGCGGGCAGCACTGATGGGGAGGGTACTATCGGGCTCCCTGAGCCCTGATTGCCATCCCTGGTGGCCATGGTGGGTATCCCTGGGGTCATGAGTGTGCATCCCTTGGGTCATGGGTGGGCATCCCTGGTGGTTCTAGTGGCCCCCCCCCAAGGGTCTGCACTGGAAATCAATGCTCTGATTACCAGTGCAGACCCCCCCCCCTGTCAGGAGAGCCGCAGATCGGCTCTCCTCTACTCGTGCCTTTCAGGCACGAACTGAGGAAAGCCGATGAATGGCACTTCCTATTTACTATGTCAGATGACGTCCGGTCAGTATAATGCAACCACCTTCCGTCATTTGCCTATAGGGCGGGCGGGAAGTGGTTAAACTGTGGGGTTGATTTACTAAAAGCAAAGACTGTACTTTGCAAAGTGCAGTTGCAGTCTGCAAGTGCAGTTGCTCCAGAACTTAGTAAATCAGGTAAGGCACTTTACAAAGGATACCCAATCATGTGCAAGGAAAATTTAAAAAAAAACAAGCATTTTTGCTTTCACATGATTGGATGATGGAAGTCAGCAGAGCTTCTGTTTATTTAGAAAGCTTTGGAGCAACTGCACTTGCAGAGTGCACAGTCTACTTGCCTTTAGTAAATCAACTCCTGTGTATCAAGTTCTTATCTGATATACTGGGGGAGAGTTGGAAATCGCCAGGTGAATGAAGCTGTAATCATTCTGCCTGTTCTGGTGTGGATCTCAGGGATGGTCAAAGAACTTGGAGGAGGAAGAACAGTTGCTACTGTTGAAGACCTGGAGAAGCAATGATCAGGAGGCTGTAAGGGCTCTTTCACACAGTGGAGTCCGTCGAACGGACTCTGTTTTTCTCTGCGGGGGATCGATCAGCCGATCCCCCGCTGAGCAGGGGGATGACAGCTGTTCTCTGTGTCAGGTCCCCATGCATCTCTATGGGGGAATCGGATGAGAACGGACCGCCTGTCCGTTCTCATCCGATCCCATCCCATCAGATCAGCTGGACGGATGGAAAATAGGGTTTCCATCCGTCCAGATTTGACGGATCGGATGTCAGCTGACATGTCCCTGCTGACATCCGATGCCTTCATAGAGATGCATAGGGGTGACCGTTCAGATCCGCCAAAAAAACTGGCAGGCGGATCTGAACGGTCCGCCTGTGTGAAAGGGGCCCTAATGCATTTACAGGTCTTCAGAAATGTGTGTCTGATGTTTCCAGTGACAGCTGAATTTAATGGGTATATAGCCCCGTACACACGTACTGATTGTCGGCCGTAAATATTCGGCCGACGACCGATTGGCCGATTGTAGGCTTGTTAGTATGATGCTTCCGACAGCCGACAGCGCATTTTTGGCCGAACAGAATCTGTCGTGCAAGCATTAAAATTTTTGTTGGCCAACACCAGAACGGCCGATTGTTCGCCAGTAAGTACAGATTTCGGCCGACAGACAGCAGATTAGCAAGATTGGGCATGCTCAGAAAAGAAAAAAGACAAGGAAAGTTAACCATCACATGACATCACTTCTGCAGTCGGCTGTTGTTGGCCAACAAAATTCATGTGTAGTCTTTTGCACTTTTCAACAGACACGACAGCCCTGGACAAAAGACGGCCGATCGTTCGGCCGACGATCCGTACGTGTGTACGAGGCTTAAGTTGTATGTTTGCATTTGAAAGCGTGGCTATTGGAATACTGAATACGGGTGAAGTTTACATCAGTTTTTCATCAGCTCCTCATCAGTTATTATATCAGTTTTTTTTTTTTACATCCACTACCAATGCAAAAACGGACCGTTTGTCCACTTACATCCGTTTTTCGTCCATTCTGTTTTTTTAAGAGAACAAAAATAGGGCTTAGACCTGTCCCAAAAAACAGATGTTGACAGATGTGGATGTAAACTGATATAAATTGATGATCATCCGTTTACATCCATTTTTCTATAGAGATGCATTAATGTCCATTTTTCATCTGTCAATGAATGGATGAAAAACAAAGACTGTCCAAATAGGTGAAAGGGGCCTTAGTAGTTAACCGAAAAAGTGGGTGGATGAGCTGCGGCTGGATGTCAGTATAGTCAAGCACAGTGTTGATATTTATGTCCTAATCCACTATAAACCAACAAGTACTTTTTTCCACCACTACTTTTCTTTTACGCAATTCAAAATAACAAATGCATTATTTAAAGGTTGAACAAAAGGTTCAGTGTAGTATAGCACTTTAGATGGTTGAATAGTACATATATATATATATATATATATATATATACATTATATACACATCAGTCACAAAAGGACATGAGGGGAAAGAGGGACAGAGGGTTTTGGTTCCATAAGAAAAATTCCCTCTAAATCAGGGACAGTTGGGAGTTATGCAGCTGAGTACTGCACGTGGTAAGTTTTTTGTTTGCAATAACAGTCATTTTCTTTAGCAGCTGATTTCGACAGATGCACTCTTCATCAGGTCAAGGCAGAATTCACTGCTCTAACCTGATGAAGTGACTGCATCTCTCAAAAGCTTCTCTTTAAAATCAAAGCTTTTATAGAGAGATAATATATAAAGGCAGATTTCCTGTACTTGTGCTTTTAAAATGATACAATTTTTGAAAAATTATTATATAATTGAACTAAAGGATTTGTTTTGCCTGGCAATCATATTTTAGCGTTTGTATATTTTACCAAATAGAACTAATCATTTAGGCCCTTTGCACATGGGGCTATCCAACGGTAATGCCTCCCTCTCTGCACCTTAGTGCACCTGGAGGGACAGGTGCAGCATCCAGCCCCGCTGTCAAAGTCTATGGCAGACTATGGCGGGACAGGATTGAACACTGTACCAAGTGGCACTGGTAGTCATTGCTCTGTGTGTTCAGGGATGCTCTGCAGCGGGATGGTAGACATTTGTGATTCGTTTCGTTAGAAATCAAAATTCTGACAAAATTTTTGTTATATGGAGATTCGGTTGTATTCAGATCACAATAGTAACGAATTTTAACAAATCATAAATAAATTATAACTAGATGAATTATCCCAATTTGAAAATGAATTTAAATTAGAAAATGAATTTAAATTTGAAAATGAATTTGAAATTCAAATGGAAACATATTGCAATGAATCCAGTAAGGTAAAAAAAAAGTGAAGTAAGATGATGATTCCTACTTAGGTTGCTTTTATAGAATAGAATGAAATAGAAAATAAAGGAAAAGAATAGAAAAATAGAATAGAAAAAAAATAGAATAAAATAAAACAGAATAGAACAGAAAATAAAAGAATAGAATAGAAAGCAAAATAAATGAATAGAAAATAAAAGATTAAAATAGAAAATAAAATAATAGAATTGTTCTATTCTAGAAAAAAAATAGAATAGAACAAATATATCCATCTTCCGAAAATTAGAATTCCGAATGAATTTAAAAATATAGAATGTACAAGATGAATCTAATTATACAAAATTAATTCCAAAAATCAACCACTCTAACAAAACGAAATTGACAAAATGAAAATATTAACTTAACAAATGAATCTGAAATGATAACAAACAAATTTTTCTGTCGCGCCCATCTCTACTGGATGGCTCAGTGTGCAAGGGGCCTTAGGAGTCTATTTTTTAAACAGAGAATGTGACTTTCACCAAACCTTATCTGCAGGTGAATCTTCCAGGTCCCTGTGTTTAAATCATTTATTCATCACCAGTGAATGTTTGGTGAAAGTCACATTAACTGCTTTAGAAATTTGCTATTTAAAGTGAATGTCTAGCCAAAGCATCTTCCTTGTTTTGGGAAGCCTAAGGAAGGGTTAGAACTGCTGTTGTGTTTTTCTGATATCAGGGGCTCCAGTAGAGAGATTTCCCCTCACTTCCCGTCAGGCTGACATTGATTCACCAGACACCAGTGGTTGCCTCCTTTCAGGCACTCTGTCTCTGTTTAAAACTTTAAACTAAGCTATATGGAGGGAGAGGGAGAATCACTGTGGCAACTGATTCACTTCTGTGTGTAAATCTCAGTTTAAGCTTTTGAGCTTAAAGAGTAACTCCATTTTTGTTGAGGAAAATCCCCTCTGGGTGATTAAAGTGATTGTAAAACTCCTGCTGCTATTATTCTGCAATGTGAGGGGTTGGTGGGTGGGGGGGAGCAGCTGCTCTCAGGCTCATGGCTGGATCAAGATCAGGCTCAGGTAAGTATAACGGGGGACAGGGGGGGATCCTGTAGCACGGAAGGGTTTTTACAATAATGCAGAGAATGTATTAATGTAAAAATCCTTAAGCATTTACCCACTTTAATCTACATTACAAAAATTTGATGCAGATCTCTACCTATTTTGGCTCTGAAGGAAAAGTTCTTTGTTAGACAATGTCCTGTGCACAGTAATTATGAATGGGAGTGACTAATTCATTTTAATCTGCTGGTGCACTTTTGAGAGTTCTGATGAGAAAACTTTGTGTTGGCATCCCTTTAGAAGTAATTAACCCTTAGGAAGTATCTCACCAAAAATAACATTTTTATTGCAGAGGATACCTAAAACCTGACTTGTATCTTAGTGCAAAGTTCTTCACCTAAGGAAATTACATTTTTGGAGGCATTCTGTACACCAACTGTATACAGAATGCCTCCAGGTTGTCATATTGCATTAAATTTTACAGAAAACCATAGCCCTGCAGATTAAAATTGAAAGGTATTTTTAATAAACCCTAAATATAATATTGCTTGCATAGCAATTGTATATGCTTTATTACTTTTTTTTTTAATTTGCTAAATTTTTCTTCCATGGAAGTGGAGTTACCCTTAAACCAATATGATTTTTTTTCGCAACAGTCGCCAAGTAGTGCCTTGATATACAAATACAGAGTATACACAAGCAATATTTCATTTTTCTCTTATTTAAAGAGGAACGTGAGTCCCCCCCAACCCCCCCCCGTCTTTTGTACTTTTTTAATGGTGTTTATTGTTTCGCAATAAACAAAAATACAAACATTTATTTGGACCAAAGGGTAGTAAGAAAGCAGTAAATCACAATAAGTGTTATGAACCTGAGTCTCAGAACATATACAGTATATGCCCCATTTAGACCAGACAAAGCACTGTTACCACTATAATCAAAATAGAAGTGGTTAACTTCCATTTCATTTACAAACTTGGAGCGTACTATACTATGGTGTAACTTGTATAATCAAATAGAGAACCTTTGATCCTATGTAGCCAGTTGGAGTAAGGGCAATTATTATGGAGAAAAAGAAAGGGAAAAGAAGAGGAAAGAGAGAAAGAACAAAGTAGAAGAATGAAAAAGACGAGATATGTTTAATAAGGTTGTGCCCATCGGACCAGATCCTGGCGCCCCTCCCTGATTCCATGGTTATATCAGTGGTTGTAGATATCACAACCAGATCTATTTAAATATAGTTTGTTTGTCCCGAAGGACGCTAGCCTATTTCTCATGTAAAATTATTCAAGAAATGTTGTTCTTCATTGCGACTATGTTGACTACAGGAGATTTCTACTCTTTCACACTGGGCATTTTAGCCAGTAAGAAGACATAACATATGAGAGTTTGGGTATGGTCTGGGGATTCCTGTATTAATTTATTCAGAAGAGCAATTTTGGCAGATTTTGGGACATTTATATTAGTCACTTGTGACTTCCATTATTTATTTATTTTTTTTGGCATGTCCTCATTTCATATACTGCTCAGCAGGTCCAGAGTAGTCCTGCTGTGACCTGTTGTTCAGGTCCCACAGCCTGGGTCCTGGACAGGTCTCTTCCTTGGCCAGCTACTTCTCCTGGGTTCAAGCATTGGGCAGTTTGTGTCTAAAGCCCCGTACACACGCGTCGAAAATTGGCAGGGAATTTTCGTCCGACGACCGATCTGCCGATTTTCGGCTTGTTAGTATGATGCTTCCCGACACCTGACTCCGACTTTTCGGCCGAAAAAAATCTGGTGTGCAGACTATAAAATTTTTGTTGGCCATCAAAACACGCCCGATTTTCGTGCAGTCAGTACAGATTTCGACAGGGAAAAATCTAATGAGCAAGTCTGGGCATGCTCAGAGAAGAAAGAACACAAAGAAAGCAAACCAACACATGACATCACTTCTGAAGTAGAATTTTGTTGGGCGAGAAAATTCGTGTGCAGTCTAGGCACATTCCAATCAACAAAACACAACTCTGGACAAAAGACGGACGATCGTTCGGCCGATAATCGTTGCGTGTGCACGGGGCTTTACTCCTGCAGCCTATTTACCTGAGGGTGATCTCGATCCAGTGTTGTTCTCTCCTCTCTCCTTGTTCTGACAGGCTTTGCTGAGATAAGTGGGAGCCATTGGCTACTGCTGCTGTCAGTCAAATGATGTGACAGGGAAGCAGGTGGAACTGAGCCTTGTTGTCTCTGTCTATAGACACAGGCAGCGTGGCTTTGGATCAAACCCACAGGTGTGCCACTATAGGAAGCAGCTTCCTATGGTGGCACACCAAGGATCCAGGAGCGCAAGTGGGGGACCGGAGAAGAGTAGGATCAGGGCTGCTCTGTTCAATATCACAGAGCAGGTAAGTATATTATGTTTGTAAGGTCAAATGTTTTTTCTCTTAAAATAACAAATGCTTGAGAGCCGGTTCACACTGGGGCGACTTGTCAGGCGACCTGGTCGCCTGACAAGTCGAAGTGGGTCGCCTGCCATAGATTAGCACAGGACCCGTTCTAATAGGAGTGACACAAGTCGCTCCGACTTAGAAAAAGGGTCCTGTACTACTTTGGGGCGACCTGCATTGACTTCAATGATATGAAGTCCGTGCATGTCGCTCTGAGGTCGCGGTGCGCGCTGTTCCCCCGGCAAGTTGGGTCGCCCCGATGTGAATCAGCTCTTAAGGTCTTCACTTTAAATAAAGAGAGCATATTTTTAAAGGGGACGTTTATTCTGCTTATGTTTTACCCTTCCTGGTACTTACCGACATTAAAATATAAATTCTATAGGGAAAATAAAGAAATTGTGTGATCTGAAAAAATAAGATACATACATGAAGAAATTTCTTAAAATAGGATCTCACACAAAAAGGGGAATCAATATACATACATAGAAACATAGACCATTGTACAATATGAAACAATATAAATGTGGACCCAGAAAGTGGCAGTCTCATAAGTTACAAAAAAAAAAAGGCCCACAAAAGAATTTACATCCTTTTGCGGTCTTGTTTATGAAGACATCACTTATCTTAAAAAGATTTCAAGTCACCTGGTGTCATTTGGAACTATAACAGTTTCAGTGGGATTTTCTATGGGGAGTTCATCTATAAATATATTTTGTACATATTTTCAATATCTGATGGGACTTATACTTTCTGGGTCCACATTAATAATGTTTATTGTACGTGCTATTTTTATTATGGTCTAAGTTTAAAGCGGAGTTCCGGGCACAAAAACGATATTTTTTTTTTGTGCCCGTCCGCTAGTTCAGCCTAACCTGAAAAGGAATTGGATAGTTAGATTTTTTTTTTTTAAAAACTCACCTTGTAATTGACGATCGTAAATACTCACCTCAGGGTACTTCCTCCCTCGGAGCCGCGGCTCACCCCATCACTTCCTGCGCTGCGATGATTCCTGGGAGCTGAACGTCATAGCTCCCAGGAATCAATGCGCCGGCACCGGCCCGCTCGTCACTTCTGGGCGACGCCGCAGAAGAGGACCGCGCCGGCTTCAGCTGCCCACAAGAGAGATGGAAACGCTGTGGAAGAAATTTTATAAGTAAGTATTTCTTCTAAAAGGTAAGTGCGAACCGGGACAGATCAGAGGCTAGCCATTGTGGAATGTGCTAGCCCTGACTGTCCCGGGGGTATGTTCATTAAAAAATGACATCTGTGCCCGGAACTCCGCTTTAAGTATATATTGGTCCCTTTTTTGTGGATGAGATCCTCTTTTTTTAGACATCTCTGTTAGCTCAATAAAAGTGATTATTATTTTTTCAGATCTCTAGTTACATTTCTTTATTTTCAATTCGCTAAATTAAAAATTTATTTTGAAAAATCTAGAGTAGTAAATGCCAAAAGAGGTTTTCCCTTAGATGTATACGTTGATCCTTGCCCCCTGTTTCTTAGACCATCAAAAAAATTACTGATAGTTTTAACCCCTACCTCAAAAAAATAAAATAAAGTAAAAATTTGGCTTGACATTCAAATATGCTTTAAGATATTTCCTTTATTCAGACAGCATGCTAGCGCTAGAATTGCAGAGATAAGTCATACTTGTACTTTCTGATACACGAGATGCATGAGGCCCATTGCTGCACATCCACTTAGCCAGAGGAGTAGGGCAGCCAGGTTAACATCATCACACATCTTGACAACTTCTAACAACTGATCAAAGTTGAGAACTCCTTGGAGCTAATAAAAGTCTTGTTTTCGGGGTTATCCGTTGAAGCTTTCCTATTAGAGAACTTTATTTCGGTGTCTGTAGGGGAAATAGTTTAATCATTAGCGCATGTTTTAGCTGGATAATTTGGAGCAGGACTGAGCGTTTTGCCCAGCGCGGAGCATTGAGATATCTTCATAGAGGCAATTATTCTCAGAATATATTATCCGTCCTCTAAATTATTTTTGAGAAATTCTTGCTGCTTGCGATGTCGCTACCTAATGCCAATTTAAGCAGCATGCGCAGTGCCTGGCTTTTCTTTTGTCTGGTTGCTACAAAAAAAGCTATTCAAGACATTGACTTCAATGTGCTCTAATTAGTTTTATATCTCCTTTTGGTTGCAAAAATGCCTGTAAGGGTTTATATCCTTTTGTTCGAAGAAAAAGAAATGATGGCTGGTGGAAAAAACTGTCATGAGAGAAATGTAGGGGATGAAAAAAAGAAAAGAGATCCTTGACTGTTGGAATCATTCCTGATAGGTGGTCCCTAGAACCCTCTTTCTGGTAAAAGGTGCAGCAATAGGGGCTATTGCACTGTTGGCTAGGCTGCATCTGGCGATGGGACTCATCACTTAAAGTGGTTCTAAAGACTGAATGCTTTTTTTTACCTTAATGCATTCTCTGCATTAAGATACAAAAAAAACCTTCTCAGTGAAACTCTCCCCCAGACCCCCCACTTTATACTTACCCGTGCCCGATCTCGATCCAGCGTTGTGCAAGAGGGCTCCCTCCTCATAGGCTCAGAGACAGCAGAGGGAGCCATTGGCTTCTGTTGCTGTCAACCACAGCCAATGAGGAGGGAGGGGGCTGGTGGAGCTGTGCCTGTGTGTCAATGGGAACAAACCCACACTATTAAGCCGGGGAGTTGGCAGGAGCATGGGTGATGGACCCAAAAAGAGAAGAATTGGGGCTGCTCTGTGCAAAGCCATTGTAAGTATAACATGTTTGTTATTTTTTTAAAAATGGGTTTACAGTCACTATAAATATAATACAAGCCCAAACTATTTTGTTCCATATTGGATAGAGTAAGACATGGATACAAACCCTGTATTTTTTTATTTTTTTACATCATTGTCCCGTTCAAGAGTTTTCCATTTACTTCTTGTCCTGTAGATATGACAAGCAGTGAGAGCAAATCTCTCCAAAGTGGAGCAAATATCTGCTTAGACAATTGTCAGCAAGAAAAATATCCCCATTGGAAGATTTTCCCCCTATCCCTCACCTAGTAGCAGTGGCGGCTGGTGCTCCATGGGCTGGGGGGAGGGGGGATTGGGTGCGGTAGACGGACAGCACCATGCACCCCCCCCGGACAACACCAGGCCGCCGCACACCGTACTCACCCCCCCCCCCCCCCCCGCGAGACAGGAGAGATAGGAGACAGGACTGGACCCCCCCTCAATCACCCTGCCTGGATGCAGCAGCAGGCGGCGGCAGCTTCTTCCCCCTGTCTTCTGTGTCTCCTCCTCCATGCCCTAAGGCATGGCTTCTCCTTTCGACCAATCAGGAAACGGGTCTCAAAACCCACTTTCTGATTGGCCAGGAGGAGGGTCCGTGTCACAATAGCGAATTTTCATTCGCTATTGTCACACAACTAGGTGGGCTCGGGGCGCACCGATCTGCGCCCCGAGCGCACCCTTTTTTTTCGTCTGTGAGAGCCTCTGGCTCTAATCACATGGTTAAAAAAAAAAGCCCCATTGAACTCCATGCGTCCGGCGCCCCGCATGTAGATTAGGGGGCCGGATGCATTGATAGGGGGGGTGGTGCCCCTGCGCCCCATATACACCAGCCCCCACTACCTGGTAGCACCTCAGAGTCTTATATTTTCCTTCAGTTATTTTGTTTTACTATAGAGAACATTTAAGTGTTGCTTTGTGTCTACTGCAAGGTAATACTCAACTTCAATCTTGGAGTATATGTAGCCCAATTTCCTCTAAAGAGCCACTCCTTCATGGTAAGCGGGGTAATTGTTCATGCTGAAAAAAAAATCAATTTCAATAATTATATTTAGCAGACCAAAAGGGGCAAATTCATTTTTATTTGTATTTATATACACTTCAAGGGTCAATTTGTTACATTTTTCACACAATATTCACACAATTTTCACCCAGAAGTCACGCATTTTGCTAATCGATTCCAATTAGCAGAAATGTGTAAATTATGTGTGAAAACTTTTATAAATGGACATCTAAGATACAAGGTCAATGTTTATAAGAGCTTAAAGAGGAGGTCCAGCCCCCCCATGAAAAAAATGAAAAGCTAGCAGCTTCAAATACTGTAGCTACTGTCTTTTAATATTAGGACACTTACCTGTCCTGGAATCCAGAAATTTTGGCACTCCAGCCAATGTTTTCATTGGCTCTCGGGTACTGCCGCCGCCATTGTTTGTAAGGAAAACCAGCAGTGAAGCTTCACAAGCCAGTTCCCTACTGTGCATGCGTGAAGCTCGCTGCGGTTTTTGAATGGCCCAGTGGGGGGGGGGTGGAGCTGAATGTGGCACCAAGGGGGGAGAAGGCAGATAATGAGTGGAGCTCCACCTATCGTAAGTGTTATTAAACCCACAACAGTGTGTATATGCAGTAAAGCATGCTTGTTATACTCACTGTGAAACCTACGGGGTTAATCCTGTGCATTGTGTTAAAAGGTTGTTTGATCCTGTCTTCACTGTTCCTCCTCTTCTTAAACAGTCCCCAAACCATCCCCTGATTGAACAGAGGCTAGGGAACAAGCCACACATGGCTCACTTTCGTGTGTATTACTAGAGAGTTTTCTTTTCTTTTCTTTTCTTTTCTTGGGAGAGTGCATGTGATCAGCACAGAACCAATCAGCACTATCTAGACTGAGGGTTAGGGGGTCCTACAGCCTGAAAAGAACAGTTAGAGCAGAATGAAAACTCCTACAAGCTTTAACCAGACACTGATAGAAGTCACAAGACTTCTAAAAAATGCTAATGAGAAAAGGAATTTAGCAGTTTATATTTACTAAAACGAATGCATTTCCATGGTCTGTGTCCTGTGGGAGACCAGATATAGTAAATGCAGGGTCCTGGGTTCAGTAAGTGCTCATGTACACAGGGCAGTTGAAAGCCTCTTCTGAACACTGGAAACTGACAGTGAAAAACGTCCATTTTACAGCTTTTACAAGTTTAGCAGCAGCTATGAGCATTTGAGGTTAGAAGCATTTTTTTAAAGATAACCTCAAGAGACCCTGCCAAATACCCACAATGCATGAAAAACAAGTACATTATTAATTATTTTAGCCATTCTGTGAGAGAAGGAAGAGAGAGCAGCAGCAGCAGTGTGCTTGTAGATAGCTGTCTTATTTTTTGTGTTTTCCTTATGGATCCCATCATAAGATTGTGTGAGGAAATGCTCCTGATGTTGCTGTTGCTGAGGCTCCGAAGATGTAGAAAAGCGAGAGCACCAGAGTTCGTTGCTACTGGACTCATCCATTGATGCAGGCAACACCATGTGGTGAAATTTGTGTTTTTTCAACATTTTTATATGTTAATAAAGTATCAGAAATGTTTTCCCCTTTTAAACGCAAATGTGGGTTACCGCATCTACACACGTTTGCAAGCATTTGGCGTTTGAAATTCCGGTAAACTACAGTTCTGAACGCGATTTGTCTGCGCTCAGAAAAATGCCACTAACCTCAACTGCCTCTAAACTACTATAAACGATTGAGTGGACATGTACATGTACACATAAGATAACATTGAGGAGAGTTCAGGGGCTGCTGTAAAAAAAAAACGCCCAACTGCTCCTAAACATAAGTTTAGCAGCTGCAGTGTACACGAGGTCTAACACTTTAGGGATTGATTGTATCAATACGGTATTATAGCAATGAAAATAAAACTTAAAGCGGAGTGCGTACCCGGCTGTGAAGCCGCAAACTGTCACAGCCGGGTGCCCACATCAGTGATGCCGGCGCCGCGGAGCAGAGAGGGAGAAGACGGCGCATCGCTGGACCGTGGGACAGGTGAGTGTGCGGTTAGGCTGGAACTCCGCTTTAATAAAGAGAATTAAAAAAAATTAAAAATAAAGCTCTACAATGAAGGCACCTTGACCCCGTCATCTAGGGAAAGGGAGCCTTGATTGCTGGAAGCTTGGCAGCTATGTTGTGGTCGTTGAAATAAACGGGGAGTTTAGGTGGATTTGATGGGATTGGCCACTAAGGCATGAGGTGATGGGGTAGAGCTTGAACTCTAGAAAAGGGGCAACGCAAGGGCACGTCCCACCACTCTGAGGAGATTCTAAGTCACAAGAGTTGCCCACCGGCCCGTCCGGTTCGAATTTTTATTTTGCCATCGATGGATATTCCTTTATGGGCCATGCCCTCAAGTTTAAGTTTCGGTTCAGATGGTGGAGACGGGCCTTTTAGACTATCTGTGTTTGTTATGATGCTAACGGTATAGACCGTGACTGGCATCGTTATGTGGTAATTTAATATTGTTACAGTTGATAAGTTCTATAAAGCTGTGGCTTGTCCTAATTTCAACTTAAAACAGTCTGTGTGTATTTTCTGGGGGGCAAGGCCTTGTGTTCATATTAACTGGTCAAAATGGGCCTAAGCTTATCAGCAGTCATGCAGTTTATGCACAGAAAGGGGCATATTTGTTAAATAATTGTTGTCATCACTAACTCTGGTAGGAAGTGACCTGGTATCATCTTTGATAATATTCACCAAATTATTATAGAGCAAGGTCTTCTTTTACCCCCGGGCTAACATTGTCTCACCTCTCTCCTGCAGGAGTTTAACATGCTGGCAGAACAAGGGGCGATGCTTCCGGCGTAGGAACCACCCTGAGATTTTGGAATAGCCCAATTTTGAGAGAATGCTGGGATTCTGCAGGGGGAGAAGAAAGTTCCTGGCTGCCTCTCTTACTCTCCTTTTTGTTCCGGCCATCACCTGGATTTACCTCTTCACTGGAAACTTTGGCGGTGAGTAGCAAATTAAAATGGATGTCTGGGCAAAAAAAAAAAAAACAAAAAACAATAAATGCACATTCCCTATGTTTTTTCCATTTAAAAATGCTGCAAGTACAGAAAATTTTCTGTTTTCTGTTTTTCTGCCAGAAATCCAGCAAGTTTCTAACTTGTTCACACCCTATGTGCATACATTAATTTCTTTCCTATGTGCACAATGCTGCTACCTTGATTTCCAAGAGCTTGCCTTCATACTGTGTGTGGAGGGAAAGGGCTGTTAGGAGAATTAGTTCTTGGGGTGTACCTATGTCAGTAGGCACTGACCTCCCGGCAGCTGCCCCTGCAAGAATTTTACAGGCCTCGTGGTGATATCACAGGAATTAAAAGTTGTTTTCTGGGTAGATTTTGGTAACAACTGCACACATCCCTTAGGCTCCATTCACACCTGAGCGTATCGTTTTCAGGCGTTTTTTGGGCATTTTTCAGGCATTTTTTCAGGTGTTTTTCAAGGCGTTTTTTGCAGGTCTTTGGAGGCAGGCATTGACATCTAACAAAAACACTTGTAATCCGCCAAAAAAGAAGCTCATATACTTTTTGAGCTTCCAGCATTTTGCTTCAGGCAACAAACCGCTCATATGTGAACAGGGGTCTTATTGGGCGTTTTGAGACTTCACAGATGAGCGTTTTTTACGAGCTGAAAAACGCTCAGGTGTGAACAGGGCCTTAATCTTTGATTCTACACTATCCTAAAAGAGATTTCATGGATTTTAGAAGATCATTTTTTTATTGTAAGGTATGTATCAGCTGACAGTAAAACTGTAGAAGAAGGAAAATGGTTTAGTGTGCCACTCTAACTAAAAACTATTGTTAACTAAATGTTGTTTTTCATATTCTAGTTGTATGATAAAGGGTAGTAGTAACCCTCTTTTTACATAAAAAGTGTAATCAGCAGGGGGCCACAGTCAGTCCAACACATAGCACTCCCTTGCTACATCTAAAACCAAAAAGAAAAGTTTTGGCTGGAGATACACAGAATTACATGGGGCATGTGTAGTACACCCTTATTGACTACCCCGCTGCCACTCCCTTCCTTGCACTTGCTAGCAATTCCCAACTGTTATAATGACAGCCAGGATTTGTGGTGTAAATACAGCAGCTGTGGAATCTGTTGTCAAATAATGCATCGTCTAGCACACTGTTTGTAACTTTTGTCCACACTGGAGATAGAGTGATACAAAGTAACAGCATTATTTTTGTATCTACCCTCTTTCATCCATCTGTAGTTCAAAGGGGCCAGCTTTAGTCTGCTACAATGTCAGTTAAAGTAACCTGACAATTAATTAATTTTTTAAATATGTTCCTATTTAACCCCTTATTTATTGTAACCCTAATTAACCCCTTCTTCCTCCTTTTCCCCCTTAACTATTACTTTCCTGTTGATTTTGATGTTTATTTCTAATTTTCTAATCATTAACCTTATTTTTTTTTTCTTCATTTTTTATATGATTTGTTCATTCCTTTTTTTTTTTCATTAAAAAAAGTGCAAAATATAAAAAAGAAATGTAAACATTGCTTTGGTCTATAAGGGGTGTACAGGTATGGGAGCTGAAATGGTTAATCAGTAAGCATAAATAGCTTAGCAGTTTTACAATGGACTTGTGGACACAGCGCCAGAGGGAGCCAGTTGAAGGCCTTAATCATTAATACGAAAGAAATGACATATTCTGTGATCTGATGACCTGTACAATCCTTTCTTCCATTAGCTGAGGTCAGAGGTCATAGAAAAAAGGATTATTTCATTTAGGTTACTCATAATACAGGGTCAAGAGGTGTTCTTTCTAGACAGTACTTCTGGAGCCTCAACATTTATATCGTCCTTATAGATCTCAATAAATGTAGAGTCTGCCTTATGAAATATTTATGGACCATGATGCTTATGGGCAGTTCAGAAGAACCAAAAATACTATACATTAAAGCATCAGTTTCTGAAAACAGACAGAATTTTTTGATCCCTACTTCCCTATAACTCCAAAATAAAGTCATGAGAGTATGTTAAATGTGACATTATTGTAATGAATGCATTGTTATTTCGGGCTGGAATTCAGCTTAAAGTGGTTCCATCAGTCTTTTAAAAAACTGAAAAATGCCCTTTTAAACAGAATTATAGAAAGAAGCCCAAATCTGCAGTGTTAATATTATGAACCCCTGTTGTTTTTTTAAGAAAAAATCCCATATTTCCAACTCATGATACATTAGTGTGATGGTCAGTGGAATGAATGCTCTTGGACACTGGGAAGAATTACCTTCTTCTGGATAGCTAAAAAGATCAATGGTGCCAGTGGGAACTTATCTGAGAGGCAGAAATTACTCATTGTTCAAGGAACCCCTAGAAACCTCTGGAGAAACCCTAGGGTTCCATGGAACCCTGGTTGAGAATCACTGAAGTAGATGGTGACCCTGGATGATGCCTGAACAAAGATGGTGCCATATATCTGGAGATAAATAAGAAGGAGATTGGGGCAATGTTTGAAAGTGTAATACCTATGCAATACTTAGGATGCAAATAACATGAAAAAACATATAGGATGCTCAGTTCTGTTTAAGCAGGACTTTTAAATGTTTCAAATGGAGTTCAGTTTAAATTGAACTCAGCCCTTCTCCTTGCCATCTATTCTACTTTCTTGTGTCATATGCAGTTACTCCAGTAACCCAATATGAGCTGTGGTTTTTGTGCTTTTAGTTATGGTGGTATTATGTGCTCCTTGAAAAAGTAAATGAAAACATGCTGCTGCATATCTTTTGTAACCATTACTTTTTGTCTCCAGTTTTATAGCATTATTAGCCAATGAAAGTTTCCTCCGTTGAGTTTCAGTCTATAAGATGTCTCCTTTGTCTTCAGCGTCTCCCTGGCACCATCCCAATGTGCCTTGCTTGCGGGATGCATGTGCAGTAGGGACTGCTAGCGCTGTGTCTGGCCAGTGCATGTGCAGTAGGAACTGCTAGCGCTGTGTTTGGCCAGTGCATGTGCAGTAGGGACTGCTAGCGCTGTGTCTGGCCAGTGTATGTGCAGTAGGGACTGCTAGCACTGTGTCTGGCCAGTGCATGTGCAGTAGGGACTGCTAGCGCTGTGTCTGGCCAGTGCATGTGCAGTAGGGACTGCTAGCGCTGTGTCTGGCCAGTGCATGTGCAGTAGGGACTGCTAGCGCTGTGTCTGGCCAGTGCATGTGCAGTAGGGACTGCTAGCGCTGTGTCTGGCCAGTGCATGTGCAGTAGGAAACTGCTAGCGCTGTGTCTGGCCAGTGCATGTGCAGTAGGGACTGCTAGCACTGTGTCTGGCCAGTGCATGTGCAGTAGGGACTGCTAGCGCTGTGTCTGGCCAGTGCATGTGCAGTAGGAAACTGCTAGCGGTGTGTCTGGCCAGTGCATGTGCCGTAGGGACTGCTAGCACTGTGTCTGGCCAGTGCATGTGCAGTAGGGACTGCTAGCGCTGTGTATGGCCAGTGCAAGTGCAGTAGAGGGGTCCCTCGCTGTCTGCGCTCTGGTCCTGTGCTTGGCTAGTGCATGTGCAGGAATGAACAACTGACACTGTACAGTCACTATGCATAGTGCAAGTTTCTGATTGGCATGTCCAGTGGTCCCCGTACTGCACATGCGGTGGACAAGAACCTCGCCAGCAGCTCTTGCTGCTTTTATGCTATTTGGGGGGAGATAAATGTAAAGGGCAGCTTTACTATTAGCATTCAAAAACTTCAGGAATGCTAAATCTAAAAAGCATGGTTAAAAAAGAGTTCCAGCCTGTACTAAAATAAAAATAAAATTCAGCACCTACAAATACTGTAGCTGCTGACTTTTAATATAAGGACACTTAACTGTCTAGGGAGCTCACCATGTGGGCACCCGAAGCCAACCTGTCCATCAGCTCTGGGTACAGGCTTCGGCATCCTTACTAAGGGAAACAGGAAGTGAAGCCTTGCGGCTTCCCAGCCTGTTTCCTACTGCGCATGCACAAGTCCTGCTGCTCTTTCTGAATCGTCCCGTTGTCTTCTGGAACCTGTGTGCATCTCCCAGAAGGCAGTGGAGGGATGGAGGAGGGGCCACAAATGACGTAGGTTGCCACAGCGCCCTTACATGGAAGTGGGAGTGGGTACCTGTTTTTGACAGGTATCTGGTCCCCCCTGAAAGGTGCCAAATGTGGCACCAGAGGGGGGAGGAAGCAGATAAGCAGAGCTTCCACATTTGGGTGGAACTCCGCTTTAGGTGAAGCTCCTGGCATTAGGTGTTCCCCTTACCCTGATCTTCCTGAAAGTTTTAGGAACATTTCTGATCCTCTTTGTTTGGTTCTGCAGCCAGAATTAGGTGCCCAGTAAAAAAAGACAAGTTCGATACGACATGTTCAGCAAGCATTACCCCTTGGAAGTGTGTCTCCAGCAACTCCTCGTTCATATGACAAGCAACAGAAATTTTTAAGTAAAAGGCTTCGGCAGGTTTCCGAGCAGGGAAATTGATTCTCTTCTTTGATTCTATTATCAGAAACTTGCAGTCTATTTTCTAGTTGTCTCCATCTCCCTCCTCTCCCAGGAGATCGATTCCCATCTTCCGTTCCTTCCCAGGACATGTGCTGGGCTCCCATCCGGAAGAGAAATCAGAAAGATGTTTTGCAGATAAAAGCATGGACTAGGACAGGAGTAGGGGTGAGGAATAATTAGGGTCATAGAAACTCAACCTTATCGTTGTCTGACTTGTGTTGATATCCCACATCAACATTCGTTCTGTAATAAGATGAAGAAAATCCTTTTATAGCACACTGTAAGAACTAGCAAACTAGAGATATGTTCATAGACGTTGTTTTCTTTTATGTCTTGTGACATTCAAAGTCTAGAAAAGCAAGGCTTATAATTCATTTAAAATGATTCCTGTCACTAGGAGAAACATTTTTAATAAGATTCAACATGTGTTTGGGTGTATCAAAGAGCGTATCCCCCAATTAGCTCTGTGACTCTACCCACTGGCCATTACATTACTACAGGACATACATTAGATGGGTAAAGCACAGTTCAACACACACACATTTAGGAGCCAGGGCAAATAAAAAAAAAAAAAAACATTCAGTACATATAATACATGCACACATGTACATTTCCACAGAGTACAGTAAAATACCTTGACAACATGGGGCCATTTCTGTATGGTAATCTCAAGGGTTGGTCTCAGCTCTACCCAGTTTTCTTCAGTCTATGTTTAATAAATAATCATTTAATATACAACCAAAGGATTCCATAATCACCATGGGTTAGCTAAAGCGACAGCTCAGCAGGCATTACTTACTTTCATACTCCCTCTGTTTAACTGAAGCCTCTTACTAAGCTGTTTAAAAAGGAGTGAGCCACTGCTCAGAAGACTCATTGGAACTCTGCAACCATCTGAAAACTTTTATTGATTGTAAGGGCATATACAATATAAATATACAGTCAGGTCCATAAATATTGGGACATCGACACAATTCAAATCTTTTTGGCTCTATACACCACCACAATGGATTTGAAATGAAACAAACAAGATGTGCTTTAACTGCAAACTTTCAGATTTAATTTGAGGGTATTTACATCCAAATCAGGTGAAAGGTGTAGGAATTACAACAGTCTGTATATGTGCCTCCCACTTTTTGAGGGACCAAAAGTAATGGGACAATTGGCTGCTCAGTTGTTCCATGGCCAGGTGTGTGTTATTCCCTTATTATCCCATTTACAAGGAGCAGATAAAAGGTCCAGAGTTCATTTCAAGTGTGCTATTTGCATTTGGAATCTGTTGCTGTCAACTCTCAATATGAGGTCCAAAGAGCTGTCACTATCAGGGAAGCAAGCCATCATTAGGCTGAAAAAACAAAACAAACCCATCAGAGAGATAGTAAAAACATTAGGTGGGGCCAAATCAACTGTTTGGAACATCCTTAAAAAGAAAGAACGCACCGGTGAGCTCAGCAATGGCCAAGTCAATCAACTGACCTGAATCCGATTGAGCATGCATTTCACTTGCTGAAGACAAAACTGAAGGGAAAATGCCCCAAGAACAAGCAGGAACTGAAGACAGTTGCAGTAGAGGCCTGGCAGAGCATCACCAGGAATGAAACCCAGCGTCTGGTGATGTCTATGCGTTCCAGACTTCAGGCTGTAATTGACTGCAAAGGATTTGCAACCAAGTATTAAAACGTGAAAGTTTGATTTATGATTGTTAATCTGTCCCATTACTTTTGGTTGCTTAAAAAGTGGGAGGTACATATACAAACTGTTGTAATTCCTACACTGTTCACCTGATTTGGATGTAAATACCCTCAAATTAAAGCTGAAAGTCTGCAGTTAAAGCACATCTTGTTTGTTTCATTTTAAATCCATAGTGGTGTTGTATAGAGCCAAAAAGATTAGAATTGTGTCGATGTCCTAATATTTATGGACCTGACTGTATATATATACAGCGGGTAAAATAAGTATTGAGCATGTTACCATTTTTCTAGGTAAATATATTTATAAAGGTGCTATTGATATTCAATTTTCACCACATGTCGGTAGCAACCCATGCAACCCATACATACAAAGAAACCAAAACAAATAAGTTCAGAAATTAAGTTATGTGTAATAAAATGGAACGGCACAGGGAAAAAGTATTGAAAACGCTAACTGAAATTTATTTAATACTTCATACAAAATACTTTGTTGGTAATGACAGCTTTAGGACGCCTCCTGTATAGTGAAACTAGTCACATGCATTGCTCAGGTGTGATTTTGGCCCATGGGACAGAAGTCTGCACAATATTTTCTTTAAACTCAAATATACCAAAAATGTTATTAGAAATAAATGAATGAATACACACACAAAATGTTTATGGTATAGAAATGGCTTTTATTGGTTTAAAGATGAATAAACAAATCTTTATTAAAGTTCCAATAAACACTGAAATATATAATAAATTCTAAACACATATAACTCATAGTTTTTTATATATATATATATATATATATATATACATATATATATATATATATATTGCAATGTTTTGGGAATCAGCTGGATCGCAGGACACAGGCGTTGCAACCAAAGAAATGTTTATTAACTTAAACAGGCTTCATAGCAGCAAAAAAAAACACGACAAGGAAAAAACAGTCTCACCGACTTGAAGAGTTCAGAGCTGCTTTTGCTGTCACAGTCCCAACTTTTGAAGAGGGTAACTTCCCCTGGCAACAGGTTCCCAGTCAGCACACGAACATGCACCCTCTCGGCTGTACAAAAGTCCACCATCCACAGTCTCCTCTATGCTCCACCACACTCAATCTACAACTTCCTGTCCTTCTTAAACCCACTTCCTCTGATCAATGAGTTAACCCCTTTTGTTCCCTTAAAGGGACCAGAGCCCAAACAGAGGGGAAATATAGCGTCCTTCACGGACCCACCCTCGACGACCTGTACATTATATATATATATATATATATATATATATATATATATATATATAGTTATAGAACTCAAGCGAATAGGAATAATCATAACCAAAAGTCCCCCCCTTAAATCAAAGGTGACATACCACATAAACTGCCTGCGTCAAGGGTGGAAGGGAGGGGAGCTGTAATCTGATACTGGTCAACTGCAAGAACCAAGTGATGAAGCTCCTTTATTTAGGGGTACATAAAGGTTTAGAAGGAACACAAGGACTTCCAGCTTTCCTGCCACAATTTACAGATTTTTTTTTTTATACCATTATTTTTTTTATTTTTTTTAAGCTAGCAAATGGAAATAAAACAGGAAGGAGAGATGGCAGTCACTGTCCCACGTGCGTGGGCCCAACTTTTGTGCCCCCTTTACCATGGGACAGAAGGCTGCACAATATTTTATATACAAAAAATTTTATTAGAAATAAATAAATGAAAACACACACAAAATGTTTATAGTATAGAAATGGCTGCTGAAATTTTAATGGTTTAAAAATGAATAAACAAATCTTGAAATATAAACTGATGTTTCAAAAACTGAAATATATAATAAATAAATTTAATATAAAGTGGAAGTTCACCCTAATACTAAAATCTCTAAATCTACTGGCATCAACAATCTAAGACTAATCTATCTAGCCCTGTAAAGAAGAAATGGCTATACATACCTTTTGTGAAGCTGCTAAACTTCTACTTTAAACACATATCATAGAACTTAAGTGAAATATAAGGAAGAATAATCATAACCAAAAGTCCCCCACCAGCGGGGGCTAGTTGGAAATGAGGACCAACCTACTCCAAACCCCCATTCTATGTTTGAAGTCCCAGATTGAAAATGTCCAAACCAATGTCTGCTAAATGAATTCCATCCTGCCTACGGTATATAGGCTAGGGAAACCACCTTCTAGATCCACATTCCGAAATAAAAATCATCAATCAAAGGCATACATTTTGAATAGATGTTTGATACGCCTTCTAATCTTTGAGATCCAGAGAAGATAGCCATTAAAGGCGTGGTACAATCACGTTTAATTATGAACATTAACTCCAATGTTTTCAATTTGCCGGTTATTGTCAATTCCACCTAGATGAAAAATCAAAATAGATTGAGATGGCCAAACTTGAGACAAGCTGGAAAAATAAAATATAAATTAGGCCACTTTACAACTCGAATACCCTTCCAGTAGTCAGAATGCAAGGATAAGTTATCAGAATAACAACGCTGAGATGCCCTTTTAAGAGCCCAATGAATGTAAGACTGTCTAAAAATCCAAATTGAAAACTTGACACCTGAGATAAGCAAGGAGAAAAGTTAGAATGTATGCAAATAATAAACCGTTAAAATTTCTCAGTGGCGGCACCTATACGGAAAGAGTGTGGAGTAATCCTAAAATTATTAATACCTAAATGTGACAAGCAACACTTAAGAACAGAGGATAATTGAAATGTAGTTAAAGGAGAAAAATCAGAATGAACAAAAAGGTACCAGGAAAATTAGGTCTAGCAGATAAATATTTATGAATCACAATATGGGGACAAATAATTGGATAGCCGCAAGCAGATAGGTTGAGCCAGTGACCTTTTCAGAATTGATTTGTTTTTGACTTTCAAATAAAAACCACAAGACCTGAAGAACCAAGAACAACATCATGAAACATAAGACCAGATTGGCCACGTCGACTATCTGAAACCAGCTCCGAGACACAAAGCGCAGCAAAAAAACTTAAAACAAACCTGGAGAAAATAGCACCTCATAATCCGAGTAGCAGACAGCAGAGGTGACCAAACAAAGTTTCTTTAATTTATCCAAAGAGATAGGTTTACGGGTATCTGGAGTAAAAGTAGATTATTATGCCCATTTAGAGCTTGCTTAACAGGGAAAAAACTAGTCCAACTTGGAAGATTATGAATTTGAAAGAAAAAATAAACCCCTGCTAAAATCCTATTAATGTGAGATCGAAAAGGCTAAAATACACCATTCTGACGGAGACCAAAATGAAAGGCCAAGCTCCCTATTAAATAAGACCCATTTCTGCCATGCAACTGAATACTCAGTCCATGTATGAGGATCAAGAGAATATTGAATAGCAGTAATAATTGGGGTCAAATTAAAGTGATTTTAAAGTCTCGTGGTTTTAAAAAAATAAAAATATCAAACATGTTATACTTACCTCCTCTGTGCAGTTGGTTTTGCACAGAGTGGCCTGGATCCTCCTCTTCTGGGGTCCTACTTTGCTGCTCCTGGCTCCTCCCTCCTGTCGAGTGCCCCCACAGCAAGCAGCTTGCTATGAGGTTGCTCGAGCTGAGCTGCAGCTCCATGTGTTCATTCAGACACAGAGCTGCCGTTCGGTCCCACACCCTCTCTCTCCTGATTGGCTAACTGACTTTGATTGACAGCAGCGGGAGCCAATGGCGCCACTGCTGTGTCTCAGCCGATCAGGAGAATGGGTCCCGGATGGGCGAGGGACTTTTGGACATCACTGGAGTGAGATGGGTCTCAGGTAAGTATTGGGAGGGCTGAGGGTGCTGCCCGACAATATAATTTGTTTTTCCAGGCACATATTTGTTTTTTACCTAAATATTTAATTTTAAACACAGAAGTACAAAATAACGAAGTAATTTTATAACAAATATGGACTTAAACAACAAACAGTTTATTGCAAAGAGAACCCCTCTATTTTCCGAATTAACCAGAATCCGTTTATTCCTAAATTGGTCACCCCAAAGTTCAAACTCAACCACAATGGCAAATGTTCTTAGTAGCTTTTTGCTCAACCCAGGAAGGAGGGCACTGTATTAATAGAAATACCTAAAAATTCAATTGAAATAGATGGAAAACTGTTTTGTCATTTGCCAATGGAATTCTAATATAATCAGAAATAAGAAAAAACAACTTCAATAACAAAAGACAAATGGGAGAATTAGGAGGACCTATGAACAAAAAGTCATCTAGATAATATATGACACCCTAAAAACCAGATTCATAAACAATGACCCACTGCAAAAAAGTAGCGAAAGTTTGGGAATAGGAACAGGATAAAGAACATCCTATGGGCAGACATCTATCGTAAAAATATAATCCATCAAAATAAAAACCAAGCAAATTTAAGGAAGACGAAAAGCATTAGGAAGAGGTCATAAGGTAGACTGAATATCCGCCTTTCCTAAAAGCGCACCTATACCAAATTGTTTAATTAAAGAAATAGCATCATCAAATGCACACTAAGTAACGGAACGCTGAGCTGGGTCGTTTTCATCATTTAAAGAACTACCCTGTGGGAATGATAAATGATAAATGAGGCGAAAGTGTTCTTTTTTGTGTACTAATCCTAAAGCAGAAATACGGATACAGATATCGAATACGGGGAAATAGAAAGGACCTGCTACTCGCCCAGCTGTGAATTTTTTCAAAAAATTTTTCCCTGACAACATGACTAAATTGATTCGCAGATTTCAAATTTTTTACTATAGTACAACCGGGCCAAGCAAATATAGGGAGCTTGAATCCTGAAGAAAAAACACTGATTAACAGATGAGCCCTCTCCTTGTTTGGGTAAGAAGCCAAGGAAACATTTTTTCCAGCCTCACTAAAGTGCATGCTTTTTGAAAAGATATCCTTTGAAGATTGATTGGTCAAACTAGATTTTTTTTAAACATTGTTTTAACGAGGTGTATACCAAAACAAAATGAGCATTCATGCCTGTGCCTGCACGCTGAAGCCCACTTAAGTTGAGCCTCATTAAGTGACGGTTCACACATATGCGATGTCAGACATCACATGTCATTCGCAGCGCACTGCTTTGCAAATCACATGCGATGTCTGTGTATTGCGAATTCAGCCATACAGAGTGTATGGCTGATTTCGCATTGCATTCGGACCAAAGTCACACAGGACCCTTTTTTTGTTCCGCACCAGAATCAGATTGCATGGATGTTCACACCTATGCGATCCGATTCATGTTCGAACTGACAGTTCACACCTCGATATGCAAACTGATCATTGGGTGTCGTTAACTGTGTATTGACACCACCAGCGATTCGCAAATAACAGCGTGAACTGCCTGCGAGTTAAGTGCGATGCGGGAACCGGCACTTAAGGCCATGGATTCACAGTGGATTCACAAGGATCCCGCATCGCATATGTGTGAATCGGCACTTAAGGCATAACACACACCCTTGTGATGCACAGAAGAAGAAATGTTAGGGTTATTGATTTGCTGTTTTGGTGGAACTGACTTTTGAGGAAGGATAAGGTTTAACCAAAGACCGACGTCCTTCATCCCCCAGTTAAGATTGGGATACATTGACAGCTTCTGATGAAATGGACCATCATAATAAAACCATCTCAACCCCCAAAAATTGTTGTAGGCTTCCAAAATATGCTCCAAATGTTGAAACAAGCCACTGCATCTATCTGGAAATTTCTCTCCCAAGACAGCTGAAAAGATGCAAAAGGCCTGCAGCCAAGTATGGAAAGACCTGGCAACAGGGCGATGCCTGTTGTCTTTAGAAGCATCATACGTTTTCTTATATATTTAAAGACAAATTCTTTGGAAGAGGGAAGAAGAGAAAGTAAATCTTTAAATTTGCCTTTCCATATCTTTACTTTAGTGAAAGCAGGCAAATGATATCCTAAAGGAGAAACGTCACATGGCATCACCTCCTTTAGGCAGCTTTCAGGAACAGAATTGTGAGCAATAGAAACACTGTTAACTAGAACAGTATTATTATCAAAAATAGGAGTATTAGAAATGTTACTTGCAACTATAGTAGTATGCACAGAAGGATTAACAGAAGATCACACATTCACTGGAAATAAAACATGTAATGAGGTACTGACAGGAACAGAGACACTATAAGTATTAAGAGAATTAGTAAATCTAGACAATGAGTCAATCAAAGAATGCAGGACTCTGATCTGTGATAACTCACCAACAGAAGTCGGCAGTGTAGGTGCAGGGGTTGCAGCTAAAGGGTCAACAGCAGGCTGACAAGATATTCTGCTGCTCCCAAGGGACTGATGCTGAGGAGGAGTCAGCAGGCGTAAGGAAGCCTCTGCCCCATTCCGCAAAGGCTGCCTAGATGCCGGCCCCATTAGGCATGGCTTCCAGCAGATGGTCCGGCTTTATCTTCAGCTCTTCCCTGTGCTGGAATATCTTCTTGTAGCTGAAGGCACCTACGGAGCCACTCTTTGCCTCCCTTGCCTTCCCGAGAATCCTCCAGACCAATGTTATCATGACCAGACACCGACTGCGAGCTCAAAAGTATTATAGTTTAGCGTAAGCTTGCCGATCCAATGCCACTCAACTGCGACAACCAGGTGACGGAGCCCCTTTATATAGAGGTACAGAAAGGTCTAGAAGGGGCGCACAGACTTCAAACCTTACCACCTCAATTCACGCGGCTTCTTAAATGGCTAATGACACAGATTTTATTTATACCATTTTTTTTCAATTTTAAACTAACAAATAGCAATAAAACAGGATGGAATGGTGGCAGCCACTGTCCTATGTGCATGGGCCCTAATTTTGTGCCCCCTTTACCATTCTTCCACACAAATAACCTTGAAGGTTCTGTGGGCCTCATCTATGAACTCTGATATTTAGTTCTTTCTATAGATTTTCTATTGGATTCAAGTCAGGTGATGGCTGGGCCATTCTAACAGCTTTATTTTCTTTCTTTGAAACCAATTGAGAGTTTCCTTGGCTTTGTATTTGGGATCATTGTCACGCTGAAATGTCCACCCTCGTTTCATCTTCATCATCTGGGTAGATGGCAGCAAATTTTTATCAAGAATGTCTTGTTACAATTTTCCATTCATCCTTCCTTCAATTCACATGAAGTTTGCCAGTACCGTGTGCTAAAAAACAGCCCCACACCATGATGTTCTCACCTCCAAACATCGCTGTTGGTATGGTGTTTTTGGGGGGATGTGCAGTGCCATTTCACCTGCAAACATGGTGTGTGTATTATGGCATCCAAACAGTTAAATTTTGGTTTAATCTGACCAGACTTTATTCTCCCAGTATTTCACAGGTTTGTCTAAATGTTGTGCAGCAAACTTTAAACAAGCTTCAAAATGCCTTTTCTTCAGTAATAGAGTCTTGCATCGTGAGCGTTCATACAGGTCATGTTGGCTGAGTGCATTTCTTTTTGTTATCTTTAAAATAATTGTACCTGCTAATTCCAGGTCTTTCTGAATCTCTCCACAAGTGGTCATTGGCTCTTGGACAACTCTTCTGATAATTATTGTGACTCCTCAGAAATCTTGCGAGGAGCACCTGGTTCTGGCTGCTTCATGGTGAAATGATGTTCTTTACATTTCTAGATTATGGCCCCAACAGTGCTCACTGGAACATTCAGAAATTTAGAAATCCTTATATAACCAATGCCATTGGTATGTTTTGCAACAATAGGGTTGTAAAGTCCTTGAGAGAGCTCTTTGCTTTTATCCGTCATGAGATGTTTCTTGTGTGACACAATGTTAATGAGACATCTTTTTATAGGCCATCATTTGAGATTGAATCAGCTAATATGAATTTGCACTGACAAAGGGCAGGATTGTTTTCTAATTACTATTCGATTTAAGCTGGTGTCTTGGCTTTCCATGCCTTTTTGCATGTCATTCTATTTTATTACACAGGAATTTCTGAACTTTTTTTTGGTTTCTTTGTACAGTATGTATAGATTGCATGGGTTGTTACCGACATGTGGTGAAGATTTCATGCCAATAGCACCTTTCAGAAATATATTTACCTAGAAAAATGGTGACGTGTTCAATACTTATTTTACCCACTGTATATATACACTTAATTGCTCTGTGCAATAGTATTGCACAGAACAGCCCCAAACATGCTTTTTTGGGGTATTTGCCAGTGCTTTAGGCTTCTCCTCTTTGCAAGCCCCCATAGGAAGCTCCTTCTTATGGTAGCGCACCTGCAGGCTTGCTTCTGAGCTGGGCTGTGTGTCTATTGACACACACAGCGTAGCTCAGCCCCACCCTCTGCTCCCTCTTCTCAAAGCATTTGTTTGACAGCAGCAGGAACCAATGGTTACCACTGCTATCTCTGAGCCTGTGAGAGGGGAGAGAGAGAACCAGCGCTGCTGCAAACGAACGCAGCGTTGGATCGATACAGGACAGGGTAGGGGTAACAACTAGTAGAAGGCTTTTTACCTTAACGCATGTAAATGCATCAAGGTAATAAAACCTTCTGTCTTTAGAACCATTTTCAGTATAGCAGAAAAGCACACAATGGTTCACATGTAAAAAGAAGAGCAGAGCTCTCATATCTACACAACATATGGCTAAAAGCTCTTGGCCAGAAAGCCCTTGCGGTATTGAAGTTGGTTAAGAAGACTTAGCTCAAGCTTTCAGTTCACCCCATAGATGTTAAGTAGGGCTGAGGTCAGGGCTTTTGGCAGGACACTCAAGTTTCTCCGTACCAAACTGGTCAAATCATGTATTTATGGTATTGTACTATGTATTGGATGTACCTATATGTGCTTATTTTATGTTTATTCTACTTCGTTTTTAATGTAGAATGATTTGAAGAGCTCCTGAATAAGCTCTACATTGCAAAACATGTAGAGCTTGGACTTTGTTCCAATCAGTTGTGTAACCATACCCGTAGTGTCTATCGTGGGGGGACCTTTCATCCCCACCCACCAGGGTTAGACACACATGGTTTGGTTAGGGCAATTTCATTATCCTGTCTTTGATTTTAACAATGCTGACATTAATTTTTGTATATATTGTAAGTGTTTGGTATATTTAATTAATAACATTTATGAAATTGTTTTACTAGTGCCTATAAAGTCCATGTTGTTCTATTTTCTTCATATTCTCATTTTTGGGATGTGGCACGTAACCATATGATACACTCACTTGTGGTACCACTTGTGGTACCACCCCATGGTAGTGTGTACCCCCAATTGTTCTTTACTAACATGTATTTATGGTGTTAACTTTGTACACAGGGGCATAGTAATGCTGGAACAGAAATGGGCCTTCCCCATGGTACTCTTCACTGAAAACACCTGAACTCAATAATTTGGAGGAGTGTCCACATGCTTTTAACTAAATAGTGTGTGTGTGTGTGTGTGTGTGTGTGTGTGTGTGTGTGTGTGTGTGTGTGTGTGTGTGTGTGTGTGTGTGTGTGTGTGTGTGTGTGTGTGTGTGTGTGTGTGTGTGTGTGTGTGTGTGTGTGTGTGTGTGTGTGTGTGTGTGTGTGTGTGTGTGTGTGTGTGTGTGTGTGTGTGTGTGTGTGTGTGTGTGTGTGTGTGTATTTACAGTATACTGTTTATGTATGTATATATACACACTAGGGCTGCTGAATATAATCGCCGAATCGATGCATCGCAATGCGACCCTTCGCGATTCTGCATCGATTCGGGGTAGTTGAATACTCGATTACCTAATGACGTCACTTCCGGGGGCGGGGGCAGAAGTGACATGGCGGCGCTGGCCGGGCTTGTGGGATACGGAGCTCCTCCTCGCGGCGCGGGAGAGGAGGAGAGCGAAGCTATCAGTGTTCTCTCTGGCCCCGGGATACACACGGCACGCCCACTTAGCCCGCTGCTGCCCGACCGCCCGCTCTGACAGCCCGGCCGCCCGAAGTTGCGGCCTTTCCAGCTCGGTACACTTCTCGTAGCGGTGCGGTTCTCGGCAGACAGCCTGAGTTGACCGCAGGGGAGCGAGGAGGCCCTGCTTTCTGCCTGTACCGTGCACTGCACTAGACCGAGCTCCAAATTCCCGACATGAGTCTCATCACCCAGGACCTGTCCGAGCCCTACTCCATACACCTACCGCTACTTCATCCACAACTGGCTGCAGCTCTGCTTCCTGGTAAGTCGGGGCACTACAGGGCCCAGCATTCCTCCTTACCAGGGCCTGCTATAATACAACTAAGGGCACTACAGAGCCCAGCATTCCTCCTTACCAGGGCCTGTTATACTACAACTAGGGGGACTACTACAGACTCTGTAGTCCCCCTAGTTGTTGTATAACAGGCCCTGGTAAGGAGGAATGCTGGGCTCTGTAGTGCCCCTAGTTGTAGTACAGTAGGCCCTAGTAAGGAGGAATGCTGGGCTCTGTAGTCCCCCCAGTTGTAGTACAGTAGGCCCTGGTAAGGAGGAATGCAGGGCTCTGTAGTCCCCCTAGTTGTAGTATAACAGGCTCTGGTAAGGAGGAATGCTTGGGCTCTGGGCTCTGTACAGAGCCAAGCATTCCTCCTTACCAGAGCCTGTTATACTACAACTAGGGGGACTACAGAGCCCAGCATTCCTCCTTACCAGAGCCTGCTATACTACAACTAGGGGGACTACAGAGCCCAGCATTCCTCCTTACCAGGGCCTACGGTACTACAACTAGCATCAGGTAACTCTTCTAACCTGATGTGGCCTGCTCTAAAGGGGGATCTTTGAGGGGACCTGCTCTACTAAAGGGGGATCTATGGGGGGACCTGCTCTACTAAAGGGGGATCTCTGGGGATGCTGGCCTGCTCTAAAGGGGGATCTATGGCGACCCTTCACTAAAGGGGATCTATTCCATAGATCCCCCTTTAGAGCAGGGTCCCCATAGATCCCCCTTTAGAGCTCAGTTCCCCTGGATCCCCTTTAGGACATGCCCAGGCTCCCCATAGATCTCCTTTAGAGCAGGGTCCCCATAGATCCCCCTTTAGAGAAGGGTCCCCATAGATCCGCCTTTAGAGCAGGGTTACCATAGATCCCCCTTTAGAAAAGGGTCCCCATAGTAATCGTGATGCATCGCGGAATCGAATCATATCGAATTGCGACCCTAATAATCGTAATCGCATCGAATCGTGAGGTAAGTGAAGATGTGCAGCCCTAATACACACACATACACACACACACACACAATGCCTATGAATTATGAAAAAGAATCCATGAACTGCTGTATTATATCCCTAGAAACTGGTCAGATGTGATTGGGGCCTAAAATATGGCTCAGTAGGCAGTAATTATTATATACATTATTTGTAGAATACTTTGTAACCGTGCATTATCTGCTGCTTCTAAGAGTAACAGGAAAGCATCAGTCAGAATGGGGGGTGAAACGCGTTAATTATCATCTTCTTGTACAGCTACGGCATCAACCTCTAATCTGACATGTCCTTGAGCAGGCGCAGCCAAGGTAGGGCGACACCCACTGCTACCCCCTTATTTATAATGAGTGCCATTTTCTTGTGTCCTGCTGTCTTCTCAAAAGTGGTTAGTGAAACATTCAATTAAAGCTCTGCTTAGATGTGGGTTTTAATGGGTAGAAGTACCATCATTTTATGAAACGTATCAAAGAGAAACTCACTTTCCATGCAAAAATGACTGTTTAGGCTATTAAGCATGTAAACAAAATGTTATGACTGTTGATAGTTTATAATGGATATTTAAGTATGTTATTTGAAGGCACTGAATTTGCCGAGTGAGATTAATTTGAGAAGCATGGGTTTTTAATGAGATTGATTTATTTTGCCATAAAAGATGGAGCAGGAAGTGATATCACAACATAGAAAAGTATGATATTAGTGTAACATTTACACTATATACAGTATCTCACAAAAGTGAGTACACCCCTCACATTTTTGTAAATATTTTATTCTATCTTTTCATGTGACAACACTGAAGAAATGACACTTTGCTACAATGTAAAGTAGTGAGTGTACAGCTTGTATAACAGTTTAAATTTGCTGTCCCCTCAAAATAACTCAACACACAGCCATTAATGTCTAAACCACTGGTAACAAAAGTGAGTACACCCCTAAGTAAAAATGTGCAAATGGGCCCAAAGTGTCTATATTTTGTGTGGCCCCTATTATTTTCCAGCACTGCCTTAACCCTCTTGGGCATGGAGTTCACCAGAGATTCACAGGTTGCCATTGAAGTCCTCTTCCACTCCTTCACTGGAGTGAGGTTCCCCCCCTCCAATCCATATCAGACCCTTTGTGTATGGATTTTGGGGAGAACCTCATGCCAAAATAGAAAATAAATTGGTGCAAAGTCCATACGAGACCCTTATCTGAGCATGCATCCATGTTGATGAGGACAAGTGCTCTTCCCCACAACCTTTGCCCGGTAGTTTTGGGGGTAAGGGGGGTGACTTATCAGAATCTGGAAACCCCCTTTAACAAGGGGCACCCAGATCCCGCCCGCCATGTGATTGAGTAGGGGTACATAGTAGTGATCGACCAATATCGTTTTTTCGTTGCTTATACCGATATTTTGACCATTGCATATCGGTATTGGCCGATATTGGCCGATATTTTTGTACATTTAAAAAAATTTTATTTTTTTATTTTTATCACTTGTCAGATACTCTTGTGGAGGGATCTGGCGGTCTAAAAGACCCCAAGCCCCTCCTCTGCACTTAAAAGCATTCAAAGCGCCAAGTTTGGCTGTTTTGAACGCTGTCATTTTTTTTTATCTGGCGCCGAGTACCCGGATGTGATGTCATGATATCACTTCCGGGTTTTTACATGGAGACCATATCAGAGCCGAATGCGGCTTTGATCGGGTCTTAGGTGGCCGTGCAGGCTGGTTGCCGGGTCTCCTGGTGGGACGGGAGACCCGGGCGAGCAGCGGTAAGTGGCGGTTAGGGGGGACGTCCTCTCCCGCTCCTGGTTATGACAGCCGAGCGATTTCTCAGCTGCATCGGTTGTCATTACAAGACAGCTGACCATCGGCTATGGATGCCTGTACCGAGGTGATGCCTCTAGCTGCAGGCATCACTCCGGTACAAGCACTTTCCGAAATATCCACAATATCGCCCACCTTGGTGGCCGATTCCGATATACCGGGGAAAGTGCATATCGGCCCTCAATATATTGGCTTCGCCGATAATCGGTCGGTCACTAGTACATAGTACCCCTACTCATTCAAAGTAAAAAAAAAAAAAAGCAGGAGCCAGTTTTTGATAAGTCTTGTATTAAAAGAAAAGAAATAAACAAAATACTTTCCCTAATTTCACCAAAGTAAATCTATCTCAATCAGGATGAACTTCGGCCACCAACCTGCACAAAATTAAAAAAAGGTTTGCAGCTGACGCTTGGCTTCCGACAAATGACAGCTCTGCTTCCCACCCACTGCTGAATAAACAAAGGGGCAGGGTCACCCAAGGTCGATGACGTCACAAAGGGGCATCGTTGTCCAATGATGTCACCGGGTGACCCTGCCCCTTGGTTTATTTAATGGCAGGTGTGAAGTGTAGCTGTTATTCAGCAGGAGATAATGGCTGTGCCGGTCAGCAGCTGGTGTTTATCGTGATTAATACTGGATTTACTTTGGGTACATTGCGAACATTTATTATGTTTAGAGTTTTTGTTTTTTAATTAAGGACTTGTAAAAAACTGTCTCCTGGTTTGTTTTTTGTTTTTTTCTTATTATGCCAATTTTTTCTGCCCATTCACATAAGGGAGACTGCGCTTTGGGTCCCATTAGTAAAGATTCCAATAAGTCACCCCCCTGCACCCCCACACCTGGGCAAAGGTTGTGGGGAGAGGCTCTTGTCCTCATCAACATGAGGACAGGGTGCTTTTTTTTTTTTTTCAGACATGTTACCTGGTATGGTTTGGGGGGTTAGTGCTGGTTCGTCTCCCCCCCCCCTCCTTTTCCTGGCCTGCCAGGCTGCATGCTTAGATAAGGGTCTGGTATAGATTTTGGAGGGACCTCACAACTTTTTTTTTTTTGGTGTGAAGTTCCCCAAAAATCCATACCAGACCCGAAGGGGGGGAACAACACACTGTTTTTTTTTCTACTTTTTTAATGCTGGCTCTTCTTTTGCTTACATTCTGCGGTCCACTGAGAATCTCGCTGACAGCAGAAGAATCATGGTTGTTAGAACGCTGGCGAGTGCTGACTCCTTAACAACCAGCTAGTTCATTACATACCGCGTGACTAACCCATGCCTTATTTAACAAATGTTTTTGTTCACTTATTTTTATTTGTAAATTGACTTTTAGACAGGTTTCTGCGGTATGTACTGAGTGTTTCTTAGGCTCGGTTTCCACTAGTGCGACTTGCTGTGTGACTTGACACATGTCAAGTCGCACAGCAAGTCAAAAGCCATTGATTTCAATTCGGGCCGTTTCCACTGCCGCGACTTGAGTTGCCGCCACTTCAAAAGTAGTTCGTGCACTACTTTTGAGCCGACTTCAGTGCGACTTCCCTCTATAATGAGGGACAAGTCTCACTGAAAGCCGCAAACAACTTTAGCTACAAAGTCGCGCTAGAAGTAGCACGACTTCGTAGCCGCGGTAGTGGAAACCGAGCCTTAGCGTAGGGAGCTCTGAATATACTTGCATGACACTCCACTTATCAAATTGACATAAATGTTTCTCCTCCTCTTGTGGAAAACCAGAACAGAGCATCCATTGATTCATCAATAGAGTACACTCTGAAGAAAGAGCATGGCCCTGAAACATGTTCGTTTAGATGTTCTATTATCAGTATAGAGTATTGGTCCGTGGATGATTTGTAGTGCCTCTCTCCAAATTTCAGCCATTGTCCTTCCAGAAACATTTATCTGTGATCTTTTCCTCTCCTGATTCCGTCTGCCAAGTAAGAGTTTATGAAGAAACGGCTGCTGCTACCTGTTTCCCCACTAGAGGTTTCTCCTGGTTTTAAGCCCTGACCCAAGTTATTGGTAGGTGAACATTGTTTTGTTTTGTATTAAAAAAAAGTTTAATCTACACTATCCAGTGCTCTCTGCTTTGCTCTTGTTTTATGTGTTCAATTATTTGGCCTTTGAAAACATAGAGAGCTTGCAGCGATAAGCTGTTTCTGCCTGTTTATTAGTGAAGCGTGGTGCATTTGATGATTTCACCTGGTAGCATGAAGGGTTATATCTTAAGCTGGTCTACAGTTTTTGTTTGACGGTGTCTAATCCTTCTCTTGGCAGTGGTATAACCTGTAGGTTTAAGACTTCCTATATCCCTCCCTGGACAAGAAAGAATTATTTTCTTTTTAAACAATTTGCTGAACTGGTTTTGTGCTGACTAGCGGGTAAGTGTGGTGGGGTATTTTTTGTATTGTACTGGTCTGTAAACTGGCCTACTCATATTTACCTTAATGCTGGCCATACACTAGCCGAAAGATTGTTCGAAAATCTGTCATTTGGTCCGATCGTTCGTTTTTTGTCCAGTTAATGGGCATAAATAGAAAATAGTTTTTAACTTTTCAGAGCCGAAAAATGGAAGGAACAGTTTTGAAAATCTGCCAAACGATAAATTGAAAGGTTAATGTGTTTCTCGACTGACCTGTTTGCACTAGGCATATGTGACAAACTGAATGAAAATGGATTCATTTACGTCCATTGAACGATTTATCGTTCGAAATTCGCTCATTACATGATGGCACGATCGTCTGCTCTCACGGCCGATTTTTTGAAAATGAGTTCACCCGATATTTCGGCTAGTGTATGGCCAGCTTAAGGCCACATTCACATCTAAGTGTTCTGTGAACGCGGGCAGAAACGCACAAAAAAACATGGCAAAACGTATAACACGCTTGCAGTGCCATTATTTTGCAATAGCACCCCAAACACGAAGAGCAGTCCCATGTTTTGTTGCATATTTGTCTCCCTACAAAGTGTGCAATGCAAAATGCCCTTGACTCAGTTTCAAAAAAGGTACATGAGTTACTATGGCACGCTTGTTGTGTGTAGGGAAGCCCATTCAAATGCATATGCTGCCCTATGATGTCGCATGACAGATGCCCTTCAAAATGCGGTAAAACTCGACATGTCGCCAAGGTGTGAATGCAGCCTAAAATCAAAGTAGTTGCCATTCTTATGTTGGCAATTATGTTGTTCTTATGTTGCTCACTGTTTGCTTAAGGAACAAACGTGTTCCAGTTGCTGGTTTGGCAAACGACTGTGCTTTCCAGACAAATAACATGCAGACTAGATCTTTCCCTGTCTAGCAGTATTCACCCCTGATGAAAGGGGCCCCTCTATACTCTGAATCTAATTGGATTGGTAATGCTACTGGTCTTAAAACTACTTCTGCACCTCTCCTGGTGCTCTTTTTACTGTGTTTTTGGATGCATCGTCCTTTGAACACATAAGGCCCCCTATTTATGGCCACATTTGTGTTGCTTCATTTGATATATACCCATTACTAAATAAAGAAAGGAAGCAAAACCTTAATGCTCTCACAAGGTTTTATTATTACAAAATGTGACCGAAAAACATTTACAATATCAAAAGTCACCTCATAGTAGCAACCCACCAAGTATTGAAAAAACACATCTGTCACATAAAACACTATATCAGGGTACCCCCACATTCGTTCCTGTTGCATAATCAGAGACTATCCAGATAACACATTTCCTGCACTTTAGGGTATATCATGTTAAATAATGTAATTGCAAACTATCCTATGAATTCTCCCCATAACATGGGTTAGACCTCAACCCATAGAAGACTTTCAACCCAAGCATGGAGGTAGTCACGTTAGGCAACCAGCCACATCGGGAGCTTCTGCCATGTGTACTGATTTGCGGGGCATTTGTTGAAGCCGCCAACCCAACAGGAGGTGTAAAGCTGAGAAAGTAGTACTATGCAATGCACTGCCTGAATGTGGAAGCACTGTGATACAGTATTTTATGTGACAGATCTGTAATTTTTTTTAAAATTGGTTGGTAGGTTGCTATGTGTATTGCAATAACATCTCATAAGTGCATCAGCACTTCTCTCTCTTCCTTTTTTTATGTAGAACTGGATAACCAGTTGAATTCCCTTTTAGTGGCCTTTTTAGGTGGTCAACTGAAAATATGGTGCTGTTACTTTCCTAAGGATTTATGCTAGATGGTGTCAAGTAATATCAAAATGGTAGTTGCAGGCATAGGCCTATTGCTCTAAATAATGCAGTTATTGTACAAGAGCAAACAAGATCATTGATAAAGTGGATTACGGCTAACAAATTCCACGTGCGAAGCACAATTCTTTTGGCTACATTGGTCTCTTCAGTTCTTCATGCCATTTTACATGCCATTTTCATTTTTTTTAAGGACACTTAACAGTATATTCATTTTGTATATACTTACTCTATTATGTATAGAACTCATGTTTATTTAAATACATATATATTTTTTTCCTTTCTAGCTGGGTACAATATATTTACCACTTGCAGCAAGTGGGTAGCATGCTAGATGTTTCTGCTTTTTTTTCCTTCAGTGAATTACTGCTGGGCTGTAAGTAGCCAGAATAGCCTTAGAAATTAGATTTTCTGTCTTTCAGGTCAATTACAGCAAATACAGCAGAGAATAGTCAAAAATATGACACTAAGGCTCCATGTACACGGGACGCTGGAAATGGCCGTTTAGGAACAGTTGGGCGTTTTTTTCAGAAGCCCCTGAACCCATCTACATTTTATATTATCTGTCCATGTACACCAGGTCGTTTACAGTCATTTGCAGGCAGTTGCGTTCAGGGACTTTTTTTAGAACGCAATTATTTGCGTTCGAACCTGTGTTTCCCGGCGTTTCAAACGCACAAACGCGTCCGAACGCGTCTGAACGCGTCCGAACGCGATGACCCGCGTTTAGCGTTCGCGTTTTTCCATTTTAAAGGGGAATCATTTTTTTGACCTCTAGGAACGGTTCTAAACGCAAACGCCCGCTAAACGCGGGTACAAACGCGACCGAATGGACGTTTCAAACGTCCTAAAAATTCCAGCATTCAAAGGGACTTTTAACAACGTCCCGTGTACATGGAGCCTTAGGCTCCATGTACACGGGACGTTGTTAAAAGTCCCTTTGAATGCTGAAATTTTTAGGACGTTTGAAACGTCCGTTCGGTCGCGTTTGTACCCGCGTTTAGCGGGCGTTTAGCGGCGTTTGCGGGCGTTTGCGTTTAGAACCGTACCTAGAGGTCAAAAAAATGATTCCCCTTTAAAATGGAAAAACGCGAACGCTAAACGCGGGTCATCGCGTTCGGACGCGTTCAGACGCGTTCGGACGCGCTTGTGCGTTTGAAACGCCGGGAAACACACGTTCGAACGCAAATAATTGCGTTCTAAAAACAGTCCCTGAACGCAACTGCCTGCAAATGACTGTAAACGACCTGGTGTACATGAACAGATAAGATAAAATGTAGATGGGTTCAGGGGCTTCTGAAAAAAACGCCCAACTGCTCCTAAACGGCCATTTCCAGCGTCCCGTGTACATGGAGCCTTAATGTTAAGACCATTGTCTCATGTTTAGGGATAGTGTCATTACATGGCTTCATAGCCGCAGTGGATTTTTCCAAACAAAAATAAAAACATAAGAAATATATCTAGAAGTGTTGCACTGCAGTCAAAAGAAACGTCATAAACCCAGAATATTAAATGTAAGTTCTCTTTATGTCTGTATAGAGAATCCCTGTCCTCTATTCCGCCATGACCCGGCGAGATGCCTTTACAGGTCGTCTATTCCTCATCTTCAGAGCTGGAGTGCTGAGCTATATATGCTGAAAGCAGACATGGTGCAGGTTGTTTGTAATCCACAGTGTCCTGGGGATGGCATTCTGCAGAAATAAATACACAGAAATGACACTCAGCGGGGCCCCATGTTCTGTCCTGCAGTGATCCTGTTATGAAGTAGTGCTAGGAGAGGGGTCTTATCTTGTGCTACCCTGTGCTCGGGGGTACGGATTACCCTTTTAATATTTATCGCCTACACAAGAAAAGTGAAGCATATGTGGAGAAAACCTTAAAAAAAAAAAAAAAAAAAAATCGAATTTTATTTATTTTAGTAGAAATAAATCCTATAGTCAATTTTCTTTCTTTCCCTACCTTCTTTCCTTTCTTCCCTTTATTCTATTTATCCTTCCTTCCCTTTATTCCATGTATCCTTCCTTCCCTTTATCTCCCTTTATCTTCCTTCCTCCCTCCCTTCCTTCCTTCCCTTTATCTTCCGTTATCTTCCTTCCTTCCCTTTATCTTCCTTTCTTCCCTTTATCTCCCTTTACCTTCCTTCCTTCCGTCCGTCCTTCCTTTTTTTTTTCCACGCAGCCCCTGAACTCTACTCTATGTTATCTTATCTGTCCATGTACACTGAGTCGTTTATAGTCGTTTAGAGGCAGTTGAGTTTAGTGGCAAAAAAATGCGTTCAGACAGAAGTTTATTGGCATTTGAAATGCCAGATGCTTGTAACAGCGTGCAAACACTTCTAAACGCGGCAACTCTCTTATAAAAACATTTATAAGCGTTTAGTTTACAGGTGTTTTCAATAGGGATACGTTTCTGACCATTTTAGAATGTAAAAGTGCTTCTAAACGCAGCGGAACGGATGTTTTTAACCGTCGTTTACTAACTGTCAACGTCCAGCGTTCAGGAGAGGTTTTAAAATGTTCCATGTACGTGAAGCCTTACTGCGTCCCTTCTTTCCTTTTCCTCCCCTCCTCCCTTCCCTTGACTGCATTGCTGACCTATGTGAAAAATATTGGGTTTTTACAAAGTAACAGTTGTAATTTTCTGTAAACAAGGAAAAGAAAAGGTCAATAGCTATTCTGGTAGAGGTATTAGTATTATTATTGCTTTTAGTATTTTATGGAAAACACAGAACCAACATTACCTGCAGCATTCAATACAGTGAGGACATTTAGGACCTATAATAATACACTGCTCAAATAAATTAAAGGAACACTTTGAAAACACATCAGAGCTCAATGCTGAAAATCTCATGCTGGATATTTATACTGACATGGACGGGGTAATGTGTTAGGAAGGAAAGGATGCCACATTGTTTGATGGAAATGAAAATTAGCAACCTACAGAGGGCTGAATTCAAAGACACCCCCCAAAAAATCAAAGTGAAAAAATGACGCAGCAGGCTAGTCCATTTTTGCTGAAATTTCATTGCAGCAACTCAAAATGGTACTCAGCAATTTGTATGGCCCCCACGTGCTTGTATGCATGCCTGGCAACGTCGGGGCATGCTTCTAATGAGATGACGGATGGTGTCCTGGGGTATTTCCTCCCAGAACTGAGCTCCTGAACAGACTGAGGTGCAACGTTGCGGCATCGGATGGACCGAAACGTAATGTCCCAGAAGTGTTCTATTGAATTTAGGCCAGGCATTGGGGCATCTTCTTGCAATTCCTTCATCCTCCAGGAACTGGCTGCATACTCTCGCCACATAAGGCCGGGCATTGTCATGCACCAGGAGGAACCCAGGACCCTCTGCACCAGTGTAAGGTTTGACAATGGGTCCAAGGATTTAATTCCTGTTCCTAATGGCAGTCAGGGTGCAAATTGCCTAGCCTGTAGAGGTCAATGTGTCCCTCCATGGATATGCCTCCCCAGACCATCACTTACCCACCACCAAACTGTTTGTGCTGAATGATGTTACAGCCAGCATAACATTCTCCGTGACTTCTCCAGACCCTTTCACGTCATGTGCTCAGGGTGAACCTGCACTCATCTGTGAAAAGCACAGGGTGCCAGTGATGGACCTGCCAATTCTGGTGTTCAATGACAAATGCCAATCGAGCTCCATGGTGCCGGGCAGTGAGCACAGGGCCCAGTAGAGGACATGGGGCCCTCATGCCACCCTCGTGAAGTCTTTTTCTGATTGTTTGGTCAGAGACATTCACACCAGTGGCCTGCTGGAGATGATTTTGTAGAGTTCTGGCAGTGCTCATCCTGTTCCTCCGTGCACAAAAGAACAGATACTGGTCCTGCTGATGGGTTAAGGACCTTCTAAGGCCCTGTCCAGCTCTCCTAGAGTAATTGCCTGTCTCATGGAATCTCCTATATGTTCTTAAGACTGTGCTACACAGCAAACCTTCTGGTAATGGCCCATATTGATGTGCTATACTGGAGGAGTTGGACTGCCTGTGCAACTTCTGTAGGGTCCAGGTATTGCCTCATGCTATCAGTAGTGACACTGACCCTAGCCAAATGCAAAACTAGTGAAAAACAGTCAGAAAAAATGAGTAGGGAAAAAAAAATGTCATTGGCCTCCACCTGTAAAACCATTCCTGTTTTGGGGGTTGTCTCATTGTTGCCCATCTAGGGTACCTGTTGTTAATTTCATTAACACCAAAGCAGCTGAAACTAATAAACAAACCCCTCTGATACTTAACTAACCAGATTAATATCCCAGGAGTTTAATTGACTGTACAATCTGATTAGAAAGTGTTCCTGTAATTTTTTTGAGCAGTGTATACATACAAAAACATTGGGAGTTAGAATTCTGCATCCAGCCAAAAATAAAAAAAGAGAGAGATATCCGAAGGTATTGGGACTTGGCTGGGACAAGGGGTAGGTGGGAGGGATGGCTGCCCTGGGTGCAATGGTTAACTGGGGTTGCCTTCCTTCTGTTGCAAGGCTGACAGGAGTAGTGACAACGGCAGTGACTTTGACAATCAAGTGACTGCTGGGTGTAGGATCCCCTAAGCTTACCCATCATGAGCGGGGGGGGGGGGGGGGGCAGTTTGAAATCTTTGCCCTGGAAGCTGAATGATTTTGTCTTGGTATTCTGTCAGATTAGCGGACCCATCAGATCAGCGAACGGAAGTAATGTTCCTTCAGCTGCGCATGCGTTCCACGTGTTCGCTAATCTGACAGAACAGCCGCAGCGGACATCTTACTACACCCAGCTACGGCTTGAATTTCTGAGTAATTTTAGCAATAAAAATTATTGAGTGCATATAAATATAATATATTGACATACAGTATGTGATTTTTCAGTGTTTAATCTTGAAAGCCTAAAGATTTAGCGCTGAGCAGTGCGAGGTGTACCAACATGGCCTCCGCCACCTTCCTACTGCTGACGTCCAGCTTCTTTAAAAATGTAACATCAAAACCCGTTTTGAAAACCTGTGGAACGCATGCGCATCTGACGTCACTTCCGTTCACTGATCTGATCGGTTCACTAATCTTATAGAACACCTGCACTGCTTGGCAGTGGTAGTGTTTTGACGCTAATTGTATAAAAGTGGTGGAGGCCTGTGAATTGGCTGACCGGATTGGCTGTCACTTGCCACCTCAACATTAATGGAGGTGTTCACATACTTTCTGGGCTTTACAACTTGGACTGGAGGCCAAGCACCAAAATTGCTGTCATTTTGCCTGTGCAGTGTCACCAGCTTAAAGCCGTTAGATATGGGGAAATACCAGTTCTGTCCTCACTGGATGTATGCTTGTTCCAGATCAGTGGCAAAGAAATTTCTAAGAGCCAGGTCACACCAGAACACGGTGCAGAAAACACACTCCCTTTGCGATCTGCTGTGAATGCCAATGAATTGTTAACAGCACCCCAAGCACAGAAAGCAGTGTAATTTATTGCAACGTATTTTTTAAAAGTAGTGCATATACTATTTTCTCTGTATTCCAGTGCGATTTCAACCCATTGAAATGAATAAGCTGCAAAATCGCACCACACAGGCACAAGCTACAATCGCACTGGAACATGGCGCGCGTTCCTCTGTGAACCTTGTCGTGAACCAGCCCTTAAGCCAGAGACAGATACCCATCTAGTATTTTCAGAGGAAGGTAAGGAATGACACCTGAAATAATAAAAAGGGAGAGCATACCAACCCTGTGCATCACCTTTAGCACCACTTTACTTATAAACTACTCACAAAAGTGGTAAGATGACAAGCTTATAGTCTTCGATCACATTCCATTGATGGGACCTCCTCAAATCTCCACCATTAACATTACCATTGGAAGTACACCTTCAGGAATATACAGTGGTTGCTTGCTAGCTGACGCGTTTCAAGGGACAAGTCTTCTTCTTCAGAACTAACCTGCTTGTACACGTGCTTGTCTTTAAATAGTCGAGGCACAATATCAGGACATCCCTCACCAATACCTGCATTCAGTCCTCTAGGAGTAGGCTGGCTACTGAGCATATTGCCAAGTTATCTGGGTACTGCATTTTTATCTGTCACCATGGTTATGCTGATGTTCCTGTTTGTTTTTATTCCAGTGCTGTTGTTCTTAATAGCCAGTCCACTCTGGGAAGTGGTGTGGGATTGCTTGTTCCATGGCTATAAAGTGGTTCTAAAGCCTCTCTGCATTATGGTAAAAAATCTGCAGGATCCCCCAGCCTCCTTACACTTACCTGAGCCCTATCTCGATCCAGCGCTTTGCAGGGCAGTAGCGGCTCTCTCCACTCTCTCCCTCCTCACAGGAAAGATTGATGGCAGTGGGATGCATTGACTTCTGCTGCTGTCAATCAAATACTATGACAATGTAGCAGGAGGGGGTGGGGCAAAGCCCCTCTGTCTGTGTCAGCCTGCACGAGTACCCCCCTTAACAAGTGGCTTGCTGGGGGGAGGGGGTACTCAGAAGGGGGGAGGAGCCAGGAGTAACGGCGGGGGGCCCCAGAAGACAAGAGTCAAGGCAGCTCTGTGCAAAACCATTTGCACAGAGCGTGTAAATATAACATGACATGACGTGTCAGAATTGCTGTATATTGCTGAAAGAGTACTTACATTGATCATGCTAATGATGGAGACATGAGGAGGTCCCATCTTTAGGATGTGATGGATGACTATATGCTTGTCATTTTAAAATGTTTGTATTTTTTGGATTTTATAAATAAATTAGTGTTAAAGTGTAACTAGGGTCAAAATAAAAAAAATACATAAATGTCACTAGCATGAACACAGCAGTCTTTGTTTTTCTGAGTCCCTCCTGTAACATAGTTTATTACTTGGTGATCCTGCCAGTAAATCTATTGTTTTTCAAATTTTTTTTTTAACAGACCAAGCTCTTCAGCAAAAGAAGTAGTTAGAGGGTTGAGACAAACCATTTACCAACGAGTGCCTACAATAGTCAGCTTTTATACTCTTATGTAAAACTTTTATCCCACAAGGAAAAAAACTATTGCTGTAACTGCTTAAAGGAGAAGTGCAGAGAAAAAAAAAAACAAAATACGTACTTAAGTTTATGGCTGCAACACTGGTCCAGTGATGCAACTTTCCTGCTCTAAGACTGAGACCCGAGTAATCACATGACCGTTAATCGCTCAGTTCTCCCTGATCACAGAGTGGTAACTGGGCTGGGGAGGGAGGCAGGAGCCACTGGCTCAGGATCTTAGCCGTGTGCTGAGAGGCTGATACCACTGATGGCCAAGCATCGGGTTAGATCCCACCCAAAGGGGGAGAAGGGCAGGGAGATGGGCGGGGCGTATAAAATCAAAAGAGGAATAGAGGAGTGGGAGGATTGGAGGAGACTCCGCTCCATTTGCACCCAACCCCTCTCCCCTCTTTGGGGGGGGGGGGGGTGATTGAGGACTACAGCACACCGCCAAGCATTGGGCTCTATTGTTTTACTGTGGGCAGATCAAGATCAAAAAGTGTTAGCTTGAGTTGGGCTTTAAATTGTTAATAACTTACGTAAAGTGTATCAAAATCAATTAGTCCATCTTACACTACCCGTCTCCACTGATTGACAATGCTGCTTTCCAAGGGCGGCTGCATTGCTCATTCATAGATACAGTGGAGGAGTGAATGTAGCCACCCTAAAACAGAAGGTGTGTTACTGGCCAACCATCATCCAGTGATTAGTAAGCTACAATTCATATTTTAGTTTTTGGCTTTAGCTGCACTTTAGAGGTGATGCACAAGGCTGTTGTGCTCTCTCTTTTTTTGAATTCAGTACTGTTTGAAGATTTCCCTGATCTGAAGGGTGGAGAATTTCCTATTCTGTGCATGATCTACTGTATATCCTTTAGCACTCAAGTGCTGGCAGCGTGCTTGGTTTTTCAACAGGAATGACATATTTTTCAAACCAGGGGTTTTCTTTAAAGTGGACGTTGCAGCTCTTCTTCAAGTCTTCGTAAATAAATCCCCAGCATGTCACAATATGCAGAAATAGTGTCATTTGTAGGAAAAGCCCCACCTTTTATCATTAAAAGCCATCCTTGAGCTCCAATCTGGTGACTTTGCCTAGGCTAATATGATGTCATCAGTCTTCTACAAGCAGGAGGAAGCATTTCCCCAGTCTCCAATCCCCCCCCCCCCCCAGTGATCAGACTGCAACATTGTAACTTTTGGCTCGTTTCCACTGAGCTTTCTGGTACGGTTTGGTTCTGTACGGTACGCTATTTATGCCGTTTCCATTATGAATGGTACCCTAATTCCGAACCATACTGTACCACTTTTTGGTACCCTTTCGTTGGGGTACCAAGCACATTATTACCGTACCAAAAGGGTGGAGCTACACTCTGCGGAACTGATTGGTTGACAGAGAATCCTATTGGCAGTGGAAACGCAATGTGTACCGATCCGAACCGTACCGTACTGAGCCGAACCGTACCGTACCACTCAGCGGAAACGAGGCATTTGTTGCAAGTCACAAGGTGAGAGGCTGTAACTGGGGCAGCAAAACTGCACTAATGCCGAAATGTACATGGTTGTGTCATCTCTGAGCCAGCATCTCTATCAATGAAGTAGATGGTGACCCTGGAAAATGCATGAACAAAGATGGCTCAGGCCACCTGGAGAGAAAAGCAGATCAACACATTGTCAGGGGAAAGTACTGTGATCTCCGTGAGAGGTAATAAATACCTGTGAGTGTTACTCATACATGTTACCTAGCATGCATGCACTTAAAGTAATTGTAAAGTTAATTTATTTATTTATTTATTATGTCATACTTATTTGCTGTATGCAGTGGATTTGCACATAGCAGCCCTGAACCTCCTCTTTTGGAGATTCCTGCCTGCTATCTTGGCTCCTCGTCTTCTGCAAGTGTCACCATATGAAGCCACTTCCTAAGGAGGCACACGTGCAGGCTTAATCCTGGGACAGGCTATGTGTGTCTAATGACACACACAGCACGGCTTCCCCCCTCCTCACAGCCCAATGGCTCCTGCTGCTGCCTCCATGTCCAGTTTGGAGACAGAGAGAGAGAGCAGCACACAGCGGCGGATCAAGATTGGGCTCAGTAAAAATTTGGGGGGGGGATGACCATGGAAGAGTTTTTTTTTACCTTAACCCAGAGAAAACATTAAGGTAAAAAAACGAATTTTACGACCACTTTAACATGAAAACATATTAAATACTAGGTCTTCTTTATATGTGTTCTTCCCATCTGCCTGCAGTTAAACTTTAAGTACAATATTGTGTCTTGGGTTTGAAGTCTATTGGCCGCGCTTTTATTTCTGATCATTATCGAGCGCAGCTCCGTAGACTCTCTGTACCTGCGACCTCCCAAGTGTGGCGGGCACTTTCCTGTCTCACCGGCTGACACCGCACATTTATTCATGCTGTGACTCTGCAGCTGGTACACAATCCTACTAGACTGTTATTGGCTCCAACAGATGTTTCCAACTGTACGGAATGAATCTCTCGGAATAGCGCAGGCAGCTGAATGAATGGATGGAGAGGACGACATTTCAATACACTCTCCGGATCTCTCTGCGGAAAAGACAGAAATAACTCTCTTTTAGGAAGAACTCTGGGCTGAAGGAAAAGCAGGGAATATTTTATTCAGCATGGAATCATTTATATAATCACAGCTAGTAAAGTTTAAAGTTACCTTAAAATGCTCACACTTACTCTGAGGGCCGGTTCACACTGTTGAGATGCGGGAAACCCTGCAAATCCAGTGTGGGCATCGTACCTGAATTGCCAGCAGTTCCACTTCCGCTGCAGGTGTTTGTTGGGTTTGGCCGCGGCTGAGGCAGACACATTGTGATTGGTCCTGCGCCTCTAAGTCTTATTGGCTGGTTCAACCTTCTTGCCACTTCTAAGTAAAATAGACAGTGAGGCTTGGAACACAAGCTCACATACAGTGTATGTTCCTCATAACGAGGCTTGGTGAGCACGCCCAGAAAGTGATCGTTTTTTCATGTGATTCAACATAATTATTCAGCCACAGGTAATTTTCAATTGTTGGGGTTCAGTTGAAAGGTATTTATACACGGCCACACCGACAGCATGACACCCCAGAGCACTTCTTATGGGACGAAACGTCACGTCGGGTCTGCTATATTTGTTTCTGTGACTTTGTCTGGATGTTTTTATACTATATAAGTGCTTTTTTTCTTGGATATATGTTAGTTTTCCCTTTTTTAGATTAAATTCCCTTTTATACGGTTACACGCTATGTCCAGTCTTCTGTTTTTGTTGAGCTCAAGAGGAAGATTGTATACGGTCTGTGTTGGCATTATATGAAGTCACTCATCGATATACATGTTACAATATGAGATGTCCGGTTGATGCTGAAACTCATTGAATCCATTCCAGTATCGTGGATATCGTGACTGCCACATATACTAGAAACTCCTAAGTGAACTAAAGAGTGTAAGCTCTATTGGGTCCTATACATCTGGCAAGCCCCCTCCTTGTCTCACTGATGGGTAGAGATGCACATATTGATAGGGGTGAAGATACTTCATACAAGAGAAATTTTCCTGCACTTTTTTGCACTTTGGCTGTTTCTCCGTCATTCAGAGAGACTGTATCATAATTTGATGCACTTTATATTCATCATATGCACTTTATATATGAATACAAAGGTAATGACACCCCCAGATCGGTTTGCAGATTGCAGTGTGAACTGTGATCCGATTCTGGTGCAGACAAAAAAAAGGGTCCTGCACGAGTTTGGTGCGAATGCGATGCAAATTCAGCCATACAGTTACAGAAATATATTACAAAATATTACAAAATGTGTCTCACTGCTGCTACACTAACTTCACAATGGTGAATAAACGTATGACCATCCAAAATGTAGTACAGTGATAATACATGTAAAATACCAGAACTAGCAAACACCCAGTGCCAACTGAAGTGGAAGACAACTATTTCTAAACATTAAAACTACCAGTCTATCAATATCCTAATATGGTGAAATCTAAAATCTCACCTCTAACGCTACACCAGTGTTTCAGTGTTCCACCGCTCCCCAACGAGCAGGAACTCACCACAAATATTTGCCTCTCTTATTACAGATCCAGAAAATTACATTTTATACATTGATGTTACAGCTAGACTTATTTGTCCTGGCCCCAGTTTCAAGTCTTCCTTTGTGCTGTAAACTCATTAGTCCCCACTTTGTTACAAATAAATTTTGGTTTGTTTCACCATGTCCTACTATTCCAGACTGATGATCAGTCTGGTGGAATGGTAACACAGTGAAAAAAAACAGCGATTGCTTCTGAACAAATTGGGGAGTAATGAGATTACAGAATGAAGGAAGGCCTGAAATTGGGGCCGGGACAAATCAGTCTAGCTGCAACATCAATGTATAAATCGTAATTTGCCGATTTGTAGTAAGAGGCAAATTTTTGTGGGGAGTTGCTGCTTGTTGGGGAGCGGTTAAGCACTGAAGCACTGCTGTGGCGTTTGAGGGAAATTTTGGGTTTCACCATATTAGGATTTTGGTTTTAGACATGAGAGGCTGTTTCATTGTTTAAATGTTTATAAAATGGTGTATTTCACTTTAGTTGGCACTGGATGTTTGTTTATTCTGGTATATTACATGTTAGGCCCCTTTCACACGGGCTTTCTGATCTGGCGGACCTGATCAGATGCTCCATGCACCCCTATGGGGCAGCGGATGTCAGCGGTGACATGTCCGCTGACACCCGCTGCTATCTGATCTGATCCTGTTCGTGAAATCCAGACAGGTGGTAACCCTATTTTCCATCCGTCTGGAGGATAAGATCAAATGGGATCGGATGAAAATGGTCCGTTTTCATCCGATCTCCCATAGAGGAGAGCGGGTTCTGACACGGTCTCTGCACAGTGAGTGGAGATGGACCTGTCATCCACCTGCTCAGCAGGGATCGGGGGATCGATTCCTGCTGGCCAAAACGGAGACCGCCAGGTGTAAAGCCAGCGTGAAAAGACCCTATTATCACAATTCTACTGATTAGATTGTCACATGTTTAGTAGCTGTATTTACCTCAATGATTTCCAACTTCTACAGTATTCCTACAGGTATGGTACATGCATAGTTACACTGCTCCAAAAAATTAAAGGAACACTTTGAAGACACATCAGATCTTAATGGGGAAAAAATATCATGCTGGACATCTATACTGATATGGATTGGGTAATGTGTTAGGAATGAAAGGATGCTACATTGTTTGATGGAAATGAAAATTATCAACCTACAGAGGGCTGAATGCAAAGACACCCCAAAAATCAAAATGAAAAAATTATGCAGCAGGCTAGTCCATTTTGCTGAAATTTCATTGCAGCAGCTCAAAATGGTACTCGGTAGTTTGTGTGGCTCCCAGGTGCTTGTAAGCATGCCTGACAGTGGATGATGTCCTGGGGTATTTCCTCCCAGATTCAGACCAGGGCATCACTGAGCTCCTGAACAGACTGAGGTGCAACCTGGTGGCGTCAGATGGGCCAAAGCATAATGTCCTAGAGGTGTTCTATTGGATTTAGGTCAGACGAAATGAATGGTATCAATTCCTTCATCCTCCAGAAACTGGCTGCATACTCCCGCCAAATGAGGCCGGGCATTGTCGTGCACCAGGGGAAACCCAGGACCCATTGCACCAGTGTAGAGTCTGGTAATGGGTCCAAGGATTTAATCTCAAAATCTAATGGCAATGGGTGCCAATGTCTAGCCTGTTGAGGTCTGTGCGTCTCACAGAGGATATGCCTCCCCAGTACCAAACCGGAACCCACTACCAAACTGGACATGTTGAATGATGTTACAGGCAGCATAACGTTCTCCGCGGCGTCTCCAGACCCTTTTACATCTGTCACATGTGCTCAGGGTGAACCTGTTCTCATCTGTGAAAAGCATAGGTCACCAGTGGTGGACCTGCTAATTCTGGTGTTCAGTGGCAAATGCCATTCGAGCTCTACAGTGCCGGGCAGTAAGTACAGGGCCCACTAGAGGATGTTGGGCCCACAGGCCACCCTCGTAAAGTCTGCTTCCGATTGTTTGGTCAGAGACATTTACACCAGTGACCTGCTGAATGACATTTTGTAGGGCTCTGGCAGTGCTCATCCTGTTCCTCCTTGCACAAAGGAGCAGATACCGGTCCTGCTGATGGGTTAAGGACCTTCTACGGTCTGGTCCAGCTCTCCTAGAGTAACTGCCTGTCTCCTGGAATCTCCTCCATGTTTTTGAGACTGTGCTGGGAGACTCAGCAAACCTTCTGCTAATGGCATGTATTGATGTACCATCCTGGAGGAGTTGTACTGCCTGTGCAACCTGTATATGGTCCAGATATTGCTTCATGCTACCAGTAGTGACACTGACCCTAGCCAAATGCAAAACTAGGGAAAAACAGTTAGAAAAGATGAGTAGGGAAAAAAAAGGTCAGTGGCCTCCACCTGTAAAACCAATCCAGTTATGGAGGTTATCTCATTTTTGCCCATCTAGTGCACCTGTTGTTAATTTCATTAACACCAAAGCAGCTAAAACTGATTAACAACCCCCTCTGCTACTTAACTGAACAGATCAATATCCCAGGGTTTAATTGATTTGATGCTATACTCTGATTAAAAAGTGTTCCTTTCATTTTTTGAGCAGTGTACATTGGTCCAAGCTGGACCATTGTGACTATGTAAAAGTATCCATATCTCAATGGAAGTACAGCTAGGATACAAATAAAAACCCCTTTGTGGACTGTGTATCTTAGTCCCCCTCCACTTCATTATGGTGTTCAGCAAAGCTTGAACCTACCGTCAGCCACCTTTACTTATTGATTTTTTATAGAGTGAGGAAAGGTTACATTTCCTGTCAAGTTGGAATTTCTTGCTATGTGATTTTTGTTTTTTTTAAGAAAAGGCTTAGAGTAGAAGAAATTGTTAACATACACCATGTTTTAAAGTTGCCTCCCCATTGCTACTATACCTTCTGCATACAGTTTGTAAAACATCTCAATGGAGATACCTTTCTTAATCTTCTTTCAAGTGATCATGCGATTGCAAAGCTGGCCCAACAATGGCCCTGAAAGAGTTAACACCCACCAGCGGCGCCAGCAGAAAAACCCTGCGTGATTTGTGGTCATGTGATCCCTTGGAAGAAGATTAAAAAGAGGTACTCCCATTAAAATGTCTTACATTCTGTATGCAGAAAGTATGAGAGCAGTGGGGAGGCAATGTTTAAAAATATGGATTCATTTAACCTTTCTTTCTACTTTAAAGTATCACACCAATAATAGTAGAAATAATACAAAAAAAATCTTTATTTCTCATATTTGACATTCTTGTTTTAATAGCCACATTTGACCACTTTAGTTTAAAAACACTTAAAACTGAAAGAAAACAAATTAAAAGCTACACTTTAAAAAGCCCATGTTTTAAAAGAAGTCCATACAAGCTTGTCTATGAAACATTCCTTTATTTTCTTTATTGTGCAGGAAGTGTAGATTTTTTTTTATCTTTCTTTTTAACTTTGACTATTAGAACAATAATCTTTTGTCTGAGAAATATTTTTTTTAAATTTTTCTTTCTACAAATATTGGTGTGTTACCGTAAAGAGGAACTATACTGCATCTGAGCACCAAAAATCAAAGACAGTACTTAATTCACTTTTAATGTTTAAAGCAAACTCCACTATTTATCCAAGTCTCTATGCTTTATTATGCTAAGAAATCACTTTGAAAAACAACCCCTAGCATTTCTGCCCATGGCCATCTTAAGTAAGGGCAGATGGTTCATGTAACATTTACTTCCTGGAACCGTGGCTCAGCCATGCAGGCAGGAGGGTGGGCTTAGTTGAGAAAACCTCTCCTCCCCTCCTGAAGATTCCTGGGATGTATGACATCATTTGTCCAAGCAAGAAACCAGGAAGTAACTTGAAAAATGCAAAACAAAAAGTTTAAAACAAGTAAATATGAGTTACTTTCCTAACTATTTACTAATGCTAGCAGCATAAGGATTGCAAATAGTCAATGTTGATTGAGAGGGTAAAGTCCCACCTTAAAATCCCATACTAATTGTGACGAGACCAACCTCGCCACATTGCATTGGAGGAGCCTGGTTGCCCGCCTGCTGCCTTTGGATTATGGACCGGCAGCTAAAGGGTTAATTTTACGGTGCAGAAGGATTTATTTCTCCCTTTCTGCACAGCCGTTCGGTAGATTCTATCTACCGAACAAACAGCCCCTGGTTCTAATTCGTATGGATTTGGTGAATGCAGGGTGACCAGGAGGGTGGTGAACACTGACACTATGGTTTGGACTACTACAAATGGGACAAATATTCAAGAATATTGTCTCCCTTGTAATATGAAGATTTTTGTTCCCATTTGCCATGAGCTCTCTGAACAGGAAGTCAACTCCTAATATGGTCATTACAGGAAGTTCTGAGGAGACGGGCTGTCTAAGGTGGCTCCCCATTCACCTTTTGTCAGGTGTGCTAATGACCTCACCTGTTGTCTGCTAAGGGAGGTATTGACACTCAGAGTAATGTTTATTGAGGGCTCGTTAGGGAACCATTGTTCTGTGTCTGACTATAGTTTACATTGATTGCCCCCTGGGGCTTCTGTCTCCTTGCATTGGTCAAAGCTATCTGACCAATCCCTGTTGACTCATTTTCAAATCCTCATTTGCATAGCAGCCCTCCTGGTCAAGCTATCTGACCAATCACTACTGACTCATTTTCGAGCCCTCATTTGCATGTCTGGAGAGGACCTGATGGGGGACTGCAGGTACTGTGCAATTGACCAATAGGAAAGCGGTTGTTGGGGGAAGGATGTTCCAATTTCTGTATAAAAGTGTGCTGTGTTCTTCCAATAAATGTTGATGTTGTTCCTGTTTTACCCTCAACTCGGAGCTCTGTCTCGTTCTTGGGGGGATTCACTGTATACTGTTGGAGACTGATTGCTAGGAGTGTAAGCTGATGTATGCTTTTCCTGTTCGTCTGCTAGCAGCTATTCGTGAGGTTCCAGGTTGGAGTGCTATTTTGTATCCAGTTCGGGAGTTTGGTGTCCTGCAAGTAGCTGTGCCTGTCTCTCAGAAAGGGGCATATCGCCTAAACGGATTTTAACCCCTTGTCTGCTGAAACGGTCCGTTACACTAATATATTTTTTAGGCAGTGTATCGTAGCACGTAGTATTCGTGTGAAACTCGTCTTCTGTTCTACCCTGCTGTACTTTGTACCATTCAAGTGAATAAAGGGATTTTTCTTCATTGCATCCCATGGTGGTGTGCGACCATTTTCTTCTCATACATATCATCCAATTGATAGCAGTTGTATAATATGTATTTCAGTGCAAATTTTCCATTCTGTCCACGGCCCCCTTGCAGAGATTTTCTTCAATAAAAAATTGCCCAGTGAATAGACTTACCACCCATTGAAGAGATAAGTATCCAGCCTCTTCTCTTGTAAGCATCCAGCTGCTTGGATTGCTTTAGAAAAGAAACAGGGCCACTTTAAAGTGGATGTAAACCCTACCAGGATGTGTCTTTTTTTAAACAATACTTTTTTAATCCTTTTTTTTTTTGTTCAGTGCTGCCTATTCTCATGCAACTCCTATTCAGCTCCTTCCTGTCTACATGCATTCGCTCCAGCATCAACTGTACATCATTACTTTGGACCGACTTCTTTATAATAACAGTGGTGGTCTATGACCGTGCTGTGCATGTCAGCACAGTCGCTTGTAGTCTCCACCAAGGGTGCAAGTGACAGGGCCAAAGCACAAGAGAATGTCTAGCAAATATTAAATCACCCCATAACAAGAAGTACCTGAATAGGGGCCTTTATGGCAGGCTTATCAGGTAACAATTCTAAAAACAACAAATTAACCTTTAAAAGCTTATATTCGATTTTAACGATTGTGCTTAGATATACTGAGCCTATCTGCAGTCACGAAGCAGGGATGCTAATCACTTCCTTAATACACAAATAAGACTAGAGGGAGCTTTTACAAATCTTCACAATAAAATATTAAACAGCAAGTTCAAACATGAAGGTTACATCAAAATAAGAATATTACAAAAACACTCTAACTGCCCATTAGGAAAATAGTTAAACTTGGCAGACTCTTTGGGTCGGCAGTTTCACTGCCTCTTTTTTGCCCTAACCATTGAAGGAAATAACCCAAGAGGGCACCTTCTACTTCCTGGCTCATTGTCAGTCACTGCCGCTCTTCTACCTTTTAGCTTCTGCAGTGGGACAAGTGCATGAATTCCCTACAGACCCAATTATATCCTCTCTATTAAACCTGAACTCACATTGGAAACATTTGACACGTTGCAGTATTCATGTGAAGGCATTGTGCTATTTATTGAACAGGCAATGCTCTACACACTTCCTTCCACCTCTCTCGATGCCTCTGCGCCACCTCTAAACTTAAACTCTCACCAACATCTGTTCAAGCAGTCATAACAGACACTGCCAGGGTGTATAATATTTTCCTTTTAATTACAAGTAGTACTCCCTTCTATGAGAACTGCCATACCATGTTCGTAATGTGTCCTAAAGTGTATTACACTATATCCAAGCCGGCAACTATGTATAACAATTCCGCCTCTGACAAATGCCGTAAGATTATATGCTATCAAAACCTCCTACATCTTCCAGTAGGGCCTGAAACATGCACTTGTCAGAGATGGATTGACTTTATATAGGGGCAAAGGATCGGTAAAGTAGACATAACAGCCAAAGATTTGGTAAAATAGCCATAACAGGCAAAGGATTGGTGAACTAGCCATAGCACAGGATCTAATAAATAGCCATACTTATTGAAAAGATGTGGTGTTCCAAAGGAAGTTGAGAAAACATTTGTGAAAACGAGGCAAACTGGCTTATGTTATGTTAATTACAGTGTTTGTTGTGATGGTTTTGTATATGGATTGGTGGCAGATATGGGGATTCATTATGCTCTGTATCTAGAGGGTACAGCTTATATTGAGGTTGCTAACAGGAAAGGAGTGACCTCACAAGTGGAGGACCTTTGTAGGTTTAAGTTGTGTGTCAAGCTGAAGACGTGTTAGGTTTAAAAAATCTTGAAGCCAGGATGCTTCAAAAAGTATAACTTTAGGTTAACTCAAAACTAGGGGAAGAAATTTGATGTTAAATCAATGGAGATATCTTCAGTTAAAACAATTTGTGGGATCCCTGACTCAACCCATCAGATCTGAGAAGGACCTGAACTTAGTGGAAAAACTTTGTAATCCACTAACAAAAATAAAACATGATATATCTCAGATATACAAGATGTTAACTGAGATGGCGGGCCTGAGGAAACCTCCATTCATAAGAACATGGGAAAAAGAGATAGGATCACGTTTAAATGAGCACAAAGTCAATGCTATACATAGAGCCGTACATTTTTCTGTGATTGACGTGAATACCATTGAAATTCATTATAAAAGCATATCGAGATGGTATATAAGGCCGGTAAAAGCACACAAATACCACCCAGGGAAATCGGATTGGTGTTGGAGAGGCTGTAATGCGCAGGGTATGATATTTCATATTTGGTGGGATTGTCCCAAGATCCGTGACTACTGGCAGAAGGTACAACAGTTTATCAGGGAAATTACAGGGGTGAGCATCAAGGACGATCCATGGACGTGCTTTTTTCATAAAACAGACAAATCACAAAAGCAGTATAGAAACACACTTGTCCCAAACCTGATAAATGCAGCAAAGGGGGCAATACCAAAAAAATGTCTGGATGCGGAAAGCCCCACCCTCAGAGACTGGTTCAAAAGAATAGAATATATATATACAACATGGAGTATCTAGGCAGTAGAGATAAGGAACAGGTAGAGAGCTTTTCACATAAGTGTAGAAAATGGGCAGACTTCAAGAAAACCAACAAATACTGTATATAGAAGCTAGGTAAATGTAAATGGAGAGGTAGGAAAAAGTGGCACAATAAAGGTATTGAGGGGCAGAAGAAAAGGGGAGGGAGGGTTTATAGACTTGGGGATATAGATGGGAAACATATTTACAGTAATCTGTGATGTATTTATTTTTTCCTGTTTTGTATACACTGAATTGAAAATTAATAAAATCTATAAAAAAAACAACAACTTTATGCATATTTTTGCATAGTTACACTAATCCAGCTTGTACCAATGTAACTATGCATGTGTCGTATCCGGAAGCTATAAATCACTGTATTAGGCACTGCTACTACAATGATCACCTCTAGGTCCTGGGTACAGCGCCCTATGGCTTCCCTGCTACATTGTCAACATTGTGAGGTTGCTCGGTTGGCATGGGCGCCATTGAATGAACTCTGTCAATAAATGCAAAGCATTTTCTGATTGGAAATGGTGGAGTGGTGGGGTGGTGATGTAGATTGGCTGTTAGGTTTGCGCTCTCCATCCTGGGAGGGGGTTACCTGCTCCACCTTACCCAGAAGCCTCAGTTGTTTACCCTGGACCCAGACGGTGCAAAGAAGTGAAAGGGGGGATCTGAGGTCTAGGATTCCTTCCAAGTGAAGGATTCCTTTTAAGACAGAAGTACATTTCACATCTAAGTACCCCAGGATTTGGGGTTTCTGGGCCATTCTTGAGGATATCTAAGAGTGCATACAGGCACCTCTATGTATCTGGTTTGAATGTATTTTATACACATATGTAGGAGAATAGGTACTTCCCCTGCCAGGAAGTAACAGTATTTCACATGGCTCTAATGGATGCATGGAGCAGTGGGGCTTTGCTGATAAAACTAAAAGCAGCAGTTATTAAGTGACGCTATCACTGAATGGACACAGTACAGGTTCCAGGTTCATTTAAACTACACTGTAAGTTAGGAGACCTGGCTGTGCAGTTTGACTGGGGTGTCTGAATCACAAAACTTGCCAAAAATACTGTAGTTAAACATTTTTTGAGCAGATTATACATTTGGTATATGTATTTTGACTGTATGTTTTAGCTGTTTTGCCGTAATTCAGCTTTAATCATTGGGAGACACCAGTCTGGCTGTGCTCGCAACATTTGCTTCCCTACTGGTACTGCTTGGTTTGGGCAGACTGTGGTGAAAATGGGGCTTTTTTATTGTGATAGAAATAAATGTCCCTAATGCGTTAAAACTTTTTTTGTCTCTTGTTGTTTTCATCATATAGTACCACCTGTGACCACAGATAATTCTGACAGTTAAAATGGATAGAGTGGTCTAAGTTGATACAAGAATTACAATGTTTTTCATTAAATCAGATTGGCCTGACCCCTCCACACCAAAGTTAGTAGGTCCTTTCTGTGAATCTGACCCCCTCCACACCCATGTTAGTAGGTCCTTTCTGTGAATCTGACCCCCCACATCCATGTTAGTAGGTCCTTTCTGTGAATCTGACCCCTCCACACCCATGTTAGTAGGTCCTTTCTGTAAATCGGAGCCCTCCACACCCATGTTAGTAGGTCCTTTCTGTGAATCTAACCCCCCACATCCATGTTAGTAGGTCCTTTCTGTGAATCTGACCCCTCCACACCCATGTTAGTAGGTACTTTCTGTGCATCTGACCCCTCCACACCCATGTTAGTAGGTCCTTTCTGTGAATCTGACCCCCTCCACACCCATGTTAGTAGGTCCTTTCTGTGAATCTGACCCCTCCACACCCATGTTAGTAGGTCCTTTCTGTGAATCTGACTCCTCTACACCCATGTTAGTAGGTCCCTTCTGTGAATCTGACCTCTCCACCCCAATGTTAGTAGGTCTTTTCTGTGAATCTGACCCCTCCACACCCATGTTAGTAGGTCCTTTCTTTCAATCTGACCCCTCCACACCCATGTTAGTAGGTCCTTTCTTTCAATCTGACCCCTCCACACCTATGTTCGTAGGTCCTTTATGTGAATCTGACCTCTCCACACCCATGTTAGTAGGTCCTTTCTTTCAATCTGACCCCTCCACACCCATGTTAGTAGGTCCTTTCTGTGAATCTGACCCCTCCACACCCATGTTAGTAGGTACTTTCTGTGCATCTGACCCCTCCACACCCATGTAAGTAGGTCCTTTCTGTGACTCTGACCCCTCCACACCCATGTTAGTAGTTCTTTTCTCTGAATCTAACCCCTCCACACCCATGCTAGTAGGTCCTTTCTGTGACTCTGACCCCTCCACACCCATGTTAGTAGGTCCTTTCTGTGAATCTGACCCCTCCACACCCATGTTAGTAGGTCCTTTCTGTGCATCTGACCCCTCCACACCCATGTTAGTAGGTCTTTTCTTTGAATCTAACCCCTCCACACCCATGCTAGTAGGTCCTTTCTGTGACTCTGACCCCTCCACACCCATGTTAGTAGGTCCTTTCTGTGACTCTGACCCCTCCACACCCATGTTAGTAGGTCCTTTCTGTGAATCTGACCCCTCCACACCCATGTTAGTAGGTCTTTTCTTTGAATCTAACCCCTCCATACCCATGTTAGTAGGTCCTTTCTGTGTACAGCACATATTACAGTGGAGCATGTGGTCAAGACTGTATTGGGTTGACAAGCATGTTACAGAGCTTACACCTCAGTGACTCCATATTAATAGCACAGATTAAGCGCTCTCCGCTCGTCAGAGAAAAGATATTAATCTTCATCAGGACGGATGAAAAGTTTAATTTTCCGCTCATCTCTCTGGCTAAGCCGTGGTAGCTGTCGGCAGGGGGCTGGTTTAATCTGTTGCAGCAGACGCCGTGCCTAGCAGACCTGTTCTGTCCCTACTTTGCTTCATGGAGAAACGATCCTTCTGTGTTATTGGGAAGAGGAGGGGAGTGGGATGTGATTGATTGACTGACATGTAGGGAACGGCGTGATTTGTTTGTACACAACGCTCCGTGCCATTAACATGCACACAGTTTATTAAAATCTCATCTGCAGCGGATGTTAGAAGCTCTGCGCATTCTGCTGCTCTCAGGATAAAATTATCATTCCTGAAAAGCTGCAAAGTGAAATTTTTCAAAGCTTTTGCATAAAATTATGTGGGTGTCATTTAATAGACGCTGGTGATTGTACCTAAAATGGTTTTAGTGGGGTTTTTTTTGTTTTTTTTTGTATTTTGCTAGCTTGTTGTCTACTGGACCAAAGCCACTTCCAGCATCTCCTCAGTGTATATAAATCACTGTACTGGGAACCCCAACTCTAGTGCCATCTGAACATTAAGGCCAGATATTTATGACATTGCCCTTTTTCACCCAAGGCAGCATGGCTGTAAAGTTTAGAATCAGGTCAGGGAGTGATGAGCATTCCTGTCTTGCAGTACTGGGGTTCTGTGTTGCAATTCTCCAGGACTAAGGAAGCATGGAGTCTGTATGGTCTCTCTATGTTCGTGTGAGTGTAATAAGGACATTTTAATGCCAACTCCTCAAAAGGGAAACAATCCATGTTTTTAGAACAATGGAATATGCCAGTGCAAAATAATATGACTGAATGTTTATCTGTACATAGATGGCAAAGTAAGGGGCCATTTTGAGTATAGAGGACCCCTCACATTGGTCCCACCCCTGAGGAATGTAAAGTCTAATGACTGAAGCTAATTTGGAATTTATTATTGCAGGAACTTGAAGGAATCTATTTAAGCACGTGAGTTCCTGAACCGGAGGAGCTTCTAATCTAATTTTGCTACAAAGTCTGTACAGGCAGCAACATAATCACTTGCTAGCAGGCATATAGTTTAACTACATAATATATGTAGAACTACCCCCACAGGAGCTGCTAGAAAATATTTGGGTCCTCTGTTTGTTACTGGGCTCTCGGAAGAGCTCCATCCCTGCTAACACATTACCTTAGCCAGGGAGTCTTCCAGCTATCACACAAGGAAAATACTTGCACACTGTTAAAAACTAAATGAGTAGGCTTTATTGAAATCAAATAATAGCTTTATTAGAAATCAATAAAGTGTACAGTAACATTTCAACAGTTGGCAGAAGTTAATGATAAAAATTACATTTCAATACAGGATCATTGAGATACAGTGCAATACCCCTTTAAGACATGTCCACCAGTCCTGCAGGATTTAGAATATAAACGATAGTCCTCAGACTATATCCCCAAGTGAGATAAAAGAGAGTGACAAGAAATTAAGGCTAACTCAGTCCTGGTTCACACTGGTGCGATATGGGAAACCCTGCGAATTGCACAGTGGTTCACACAGACCTGCGAATCGCTGGGGGTGTCAATGTGAAGTTAATGACACCCCCAGATTGGTTCGCAGATCGCAGTGCGGACTTTGAAATGGTGCAGGAATCGGATCGCATAGCTATAAACACCCATGCGATCCGATTCCAGTGCGAACAAAAAAAGTGACCTGCACCACTTTGGTGCGAACGCGATTTTGCATCGCACAAACATTGCATGTGATCTGCAAAGTGTAAACTAAACCGGCACTTATAGGGTCTAGGTTTAAGCACTAGGAAGTTTACCAAATCTTCCACACACAAATAAACTGACAAGTTGATTCTTCTGCCGGCTCAGTTGGGGCCTTTAAGTTGCCACCCAATGAAAGGTGCAGTCCCTTTGAGAAACAGGATAATTCCCTTTTTGGTGGCAAGTGAATTGCAGGGTTCTTCTTAATATGTAGTAAATAGATAGGAAGGGATCACTTTAAGATATGGGGGTCGATAACAAGGGCTTTTTAAGAGAGGGGGGGATGGTTGTAAGACATATTTCCCTTTACATAATGACGTTAAGCTTCGTTCGGTGGCTGGGACTTAGGTTAAAAGTAGTTACAGCATTCTGCCTAGCAGGGGTTAACTCAGTCAGGTAACCTGCAGGCAGTATTTGAGGAGCAATAAGGAATGGTAGACTGCAGCACTCAAAGGGCTCTGGCACATGTGCCACTTGCAAGGGCCTATGCTGAAGAGTGTCCTTGAACTGCGAAAATAAACGTTTGCAACAGACTAGCATTAAGTGGGTCAGGAACCCTCTCACTTGACCCTCTGGTAAAGTAGGGCAAAGTTCTTTGAAGATGCGGCTGTGGTGATGATGATAACAATGTCCGCGATCCTGCCAGAAAAAAGTCTCCACCAGTCTGCCTCTCACAGTATACCCGGCTTGTTAGTGTCAGTTATGGCTTCTCGGCCAAACCCAGTCTGATCCAGGTCCACCTTGCTCCACACAGGTATCGCACACACCTCCTCTCATCAGCCAAGTCTCTCTCCAACTTCCCCCCGTGTTCCCTGGCTTTTGCTTTTATATGCTCCAGCCCCTTGGTGATTGCTTCTGGACTTTGTAGTTTAGCTTCACTGTGAGGAAGTATTCTGCTTTCAGCTTAAAAATCCCAGCAATCTCTGTACTCCAGTATTGGGACTATGATGAGCAGAGATCCTAAACACTGCCATCTTGTGGTCAAATATAAATCTGCACTACAGTAACAGTGCACAGTGTTACATATGTATGGAAACTATTTTACATGCCAGTGGATATGTAATTCCCTGCAGTCAGTTTTGTGATCAGACAAACTGCTGGACAGGACAGGCTGGTTCTTGACCTCCAGCTCAGCATAGTCAAGAACCCACCTGTAGCCTGCCGACTGGACAATGAAGGAGCAACACTACAGGAGTACTGCCATGTATGGGATTCTAAAAATCCAGCTACATTTACTAGTTGTACTTAAAAAATGTTGAATGAAAATAAACCTGCATTCACTGGTGTTTTATATTCAAGCAGAATTTAGCTTTAACCCTTTTAAGACCAGAGGTCATCAAAGCTTAGATGTTTAGATAAAATTTGGCAATTTTACTATGCTTCAGTTCATTTAGTTATAATTCAACCAATTACCAGTTTGGTAAAGGGGTCTGAGAACTAGAAACATGCAGGTAGAAATGTTTTTTTAGTGTTGGACACAGTGGAGATGGATTAGAATGTTGGTCAGTTTTTATTGCTGTCTGTGCCCCCTTACAGCTGTTTATGCTCTCCATTGTCCTTTTTATCATTATTATTGAAGATGAAAGTAAAAGAAAACCCCACATTTTGGGGTTGTCCCCAGAAAAGTATTAGAGGGAAAATCTTCTAATGGGAACACTAGTTCTGGTGACCTTGGGGCCCCCCAAGGAATTTGCGGATTTCTGTTCACTTCCTGTTTGGCTATGGGACAGAAAGTGAAGGGAAATCTCTGCAATGGGACACAGATGGTGAAAAAAATCTGACAGAGATTATAGGTTTTGCCTATAGTTCTACTTTATTTTAAAGTGTTACTAAACCTAGGAGCCTGCATTCACTATATTTGGTCTCCCACCGTACACAGAACATGGAAATGCAATCTTTTTTGTAAATATAAACTGCTGATTACATTTTCTCATTAGCAGTATGTAGCAGTCTTGTGACTTTTATCAGTGTCTGGTAAAGTTTGTAGGAGTAGTTTTCATTCTCGAAAGGCAAAAACAGAGGAAATTCCCAGCTCAACTCACCAACCAGTCAGCTTACCGACTGAATTAACCTGTCCAAAATTATGCGTTAAAAACAGGGGTTTAGTTAGCACACATTTGCAATTGCATGCATAAGCTGCAAGGCCCCTTCACGGCACCCAGTATTACATGCATTCTAATGGATAGATGAGGGGCAGGTAGGCCTGGAGGTAGCCCAGTCCTCCCCAAAGGGGGAGTGGCACCATGGACACCCAGCACATAGTACAATGGCAGCAAAGGTGTCCAGTGTGTCCCCACACCAAGTTTTTATTCTCCCCTGATTGTCCTATAAGGATGCATGACTCCTGACCCTCTGTCTGGACAGTGCTGATTGGTCCTGTGCTGATCACATGCACTCTCCCAAGAAAGAAAAACTCTCTAATAATACACACCAAACTGAGCATGTGCAGAGTGACTCCAACTCTCTGTCTTTAACAAGAAGGGGAGGATCTGTGCATACAGGAGCAAATAGCATTTTACACAATGCAGAGGATTAACCCCTTAAGTTAAACTGGGTGTTAAACAAGCATGTTTTACTGCATACACAGACTGATTTTACTGTTGTGGGTTTAGTAATACTTTAGCAAAGAATTCCTGATATGGCATTGGTTGAGGTTGAGAGTGTGACATTACCACCCTGCCTCTGTACCTTGTCTAATCAGAGAATGCTTTGCATCGTTTGAGAAAATTAAACACATTCTCTAAATGAACTGTGTGCTGGAGCAGCCCATCTCCTGTGTTCACAATGCAGCAGGTCAGCCTCTCGGCATGGGACTTGGAAATTAGTCAAGATCACTTGGGTAGTGGTGCCTACTATAGAGATTTCTGTAGAAGATACAATATCCAGCTTCAAGAGGGATTTTGCAAGTATGGTATATGCATACCATACCAGGGTAGTTTGATTAGGAGAAAAATATCTAAGTGGATATATGAATTGCGAGTCTTTTCCCTCCATGGATTGAAAGTGGAATGGGATGTGAACGCTTTTATTAATAACAGTTAGTCCCACCCTATTTGTTTTTTTTTTTTATGTGAATTTGGTTTTAAATGGTTCATGCAAATTTTTATCACTAAAATAATACAGACTCTGTACTTCTCCTCCTGCTCAATATTATTTCGTATTATGTATACAGGAAACACCAAAATGTTTTTTAGTACATTTTTTTAGTGTTTTAATATAATCTGTATATAATGTTTAACAATATGAGGGGGCACTATTTGTGCATCATTTGTCGGGAGGCTGCTTACTTCTGTTTCGCCATTAGATGGCATTATATAATGCAATCTTAAATGGGCTTTAGATACCTTTTTTTTCCCTTTAGCAATATGGCCACTATTGGTTAACTGTTGATATCCTCTAAAAACCAAACAGCTCTGTGCAGATTCTGTGTCCCCACATTGTATATGACTAAACGCATTGGGCAGAGCCGGAAGCCATGATGTCACCACTCATGCGCCCTTTGATGTTCGGAACTGTGGAAGTTGTGGTTTTTTTATGGAATGCTGTATACAGTTCATTGATGTAAGCATTTTTCACTGATTTTAATAAACCTTTATATCCAGATTTAAACTATATGGAGTGGTTTCGCTCTTTTTATACTCTTACATGCTGCAATGTTACTGGAGAAAAAAGCTGGTAGAATGAACAAGCTCTTATGTGTCCCTTGGCAGAAACTGAAATGAGATCAAAATAATTCAGCGCTAGGTATTTAGATGAATACTTGGACAGACCTGCCTACACAAAATTTGTGATACCAAATCAACAACTAAAGTATATAAATAGTGTGGCGCTAAATCAGGATTAACAACATGATTATATAAAAAGAAGTAAATCCATAATATATATAGTAAAAATATACTCTCAAAAAATCATGTGACAATTGATAAGATCCTTAATAAATAATATAAAGAAAGTTCCATATCATACAATGCAAAAAGGTGGAAAGAAAGTTCGCCTGTTCATGAAAAACAGTGTTTAATGATGTGCAGATCACCTTCCAGTGAAAAAGAATATACAATTCCGTCTGACACAAAGCAAAATTATAGCCTCTTACCCTATAGTATGGACCATGCATAATATACAATAGTCAACAGAGCATATCATAGGTATTCCACAAATAAGGTGTCTTAAGTGCTTATTACCACAGTGCTATCACTTCGTGCCAAGTATGAAATGCTAGCCTCTTCCCTTACAATATGGACCATGATAAATAAAATGGTCAAGAGTGCTTTAATGAATCAGGGTCTCCCCGTACCGCCTCTCATCCGATCATTCCGTCAGCAATCAGTTCCAAATAAAAAAGCAACAAACACATTTCATAGCGTATCATGTTCTAAACAATGCCTCATTAATGCCAAAAAATAAATTGCACTTACACCAAAATCTGAACTTAAAGTGTTACTAAACCCACAACAGTAAAATTAGTCTCTATATGCAATAAAGCATGCTTATTATACTCACTGTGAAGCCTAAGGGGTTAACCCTCCACTTTGTGTAAAAAGGCTGTTTGATTCTGGCTTCTCTGATCCTCTCCTTCTTCCACTGTCCCCAATCTATCTGCGTCTAGTACAGAGTCTTTGGAGTCACTCTGCACATGCTCACTTTGGTGTTTAATGCTAGACATTATTTTTTTTTGGGAGAGTGCATGTGATCAGCACAGGGCCAACTAGTACTGTCCAGACAGAGGGTCAGTGGTCCTGCAGCCTCATAGGACAGTCAGAACAGAATGAAAACTACAAGCTTTAACCAGACACTGATTGAAGTCGCAAGACTGCTATATACTGCTGAATAGAAAAAGCAGTTTATTTTTACTAAAATAATTGCAATTCCATGTTCTGTGTACTGTGGGAGACCAGATATAGTGAATGCAGGCTCCTGGGTTTAGTAACACTTTAATCCGAAAACTGAATTGAGTTAACGCTATCGACCACAAAGAAAATTTGTGAAAATTCCAAGAAAATTAGAAATACCCTATACAGGGGTCTCTTCGTTGTGTAGAAATGAGCCTCGCGAATAACGTCCGCGTAAAGTCAGCTTTTTGGAATATATGTCAAGGACAGCTTTGTTTGATAGAAGGGCAGGAGAGATATCATCGTGTCTGGTTGTAGTGAAGGGATATGGAACCCTGCCAGCTGATACTGACCTTATGCATAATAGTGCCCAAAGGAAGAACAGTTTTTGCCAGAAGCATCCAATCAGATTTTCCCTTTCAGGTTTTGGGTGCATTATGGGATACTGATGGATAGAGGAATAAGAGACAGTGAATCGCTTCCAGCCTAGCATAGTGTACATTATTTTGATTAACATAGGCAGGGAACCAAAGGATCTTTGTATGTGTAACTTTTTATCCCTGTGTTTGCTTTCTCTTTTCTTTGGGAGTTGTCATCACAGGCCCAAACAGTGCAAATTGGTTTGTTTACTATGAGCTTGGCTGCAGTCTTCACAGTACAGCGTACAGAACAGCAAAGCTTAAGACCAAGGCAGACATACCCTAAACAATTCAATATTCTTGCTGCCAGGAGACATACTCTAAGGGCTCTTTCACACAGGCGGACCATTCAGATGCGCCTTTCCGTTTTTTTGGCGGATCTGAACGGTCCCCCCCATACATCCTTATGGGGCATCGGATGTCAGCGAAGACATGTCCGTCAGAGATGATCCGTCAAATCTGGATGGATGGAAACCCTATTTTCCATCCGTCCAGCGGATCGGATGAGAACGGACCGAAGGGCAGAGACACAGCTGCCATCCTCCTGCTCAGCGGGGGATCGGCGGATTGATCCCCCGCTGAGATAAACGGACGGACAGTGTGAAAGGGGCCTTAATCAGCCTTTGTTAACCAGGGGGCCCAGGCACCCTGGGGTGCCTTGAGGTTTCTTCAGGGGTGCCTTGGCAAAATGCCTAATTATTGCCCAAAAATTGTATACAAGCCAGCGTGTGGATAAAGGCTGCCTTTTAGTTACTCTAAGTCACAGGTAGGTTTTCATTGTGCACCATTACAACCTTCTAGCTGCCTGCTTCCTAACAACCAATGGTGTCATCAGTTGATAAGGAGGATGTCAGTCGCCTGCATAGCATCCTTGTTTGACTCTCCTCTGCCCCTCTCCATCAGCGTTGAACTAACATTAGCTGAGTGATGGAGAAAAACTGAGGGAGTAGAGAAACATTGGAATACTAGTCAGTATCAGTTTGCAAAAGTGTACAGTATTTGCTTTGGAAGAAAAAAACACCTCTAACGTTAGGTGTCCTACTTGGACTTGTGAATGTTGCTGCATTATGTAGAATTGTTTTTACATTTTAGAATTGGGTGCCTCAAGACTGTCCATAGTTTTTAAAGGGTGCCTCGAGGTTAACCATCTTTTTTAAAGGGTGCCTTGACTGAAAAAAAGTTGAGAAACACTGCTCTAAATGATAGTATCCATATATACAGCTTGACATGTGCATCATAATATCACGCAACAAACAATTTAATGTGTCCGTGCATAAAGTGGCCATGCAAATATATTTATAAAGTGCCCAATGTTGTGCAAAATTCCTCCAAAAAGGTTATGCTATTTGCATAATGTGCTTATCATCCATGAAGAACTTCTGTGATCCTCCACACCAGAGAACTCACCAGATCAACAAGACCACAGGTGATACTACTGTAGGTCATTAAACACGTGTAAAAACAAAATGCACAGAGGAATCACTGGGGTCTTGTTCTCAGGCTTGGCCTGCAGTCATGTGTTGTCTTTTTACACAGTAGAGTGCAGACTGCGGAGAGCCTGTATGTAAACAAAGCAAAATTTACATTCATCTGGGCTTGTGCCTGTTCTTAACCTCCTTGGCGGTAATCCCGAGTGTGACTCGGGGTGGATTTTTCATATCAGGAGCGGTAACCCCGAGTCACGCTCGGGGTGGATTGCAGAGAGCGCAGCGGTGTTCTCTTAGCTTATCCTGGCGATCCAGCGATGATCTCTCATTGCTGAGATCGCCAGCAGAAAGTCCCGCCGCTCCTCAGTCCCTCCGTCGGTCTGATCACTTCCTAGTTCCGTTCCCTGCAGCAGCAATGCTGCATGGGAGCGGAACTAGGGAGGGAAATTAAAAAAAAAAAAAAAAAAAAACGTTACACAAAACACATTTTATATTATATATATATATATATATATATATATATATATATATATATATATGCACACACACACATATATATATATAAAATTATATTATTGATTCAATTATAATTCATGCGTTATATATATATATATATATATATATATATACACACATATATCTATATATAATATATAATGCATGAATTATAATCTAATCAATAATATAATTTTATTATATATATTATATATTAAATAATAAAATAATATTATTGATTCGATTATAATTCACGTGTTTGTGTTTCAAATTTATCACATCTGGGATGTCTACTAGAGTCTTGTTTTGGTCAGGTTTAAGTCAGTAATTACTAAGAATTGTAGGCCTATAATACATAACGCCAAATTTCCATGAAAACAATTGTACCGCTTTTGGTATGTAATTCCTGACATAATCATACCGCCAGGGAGGTTAAAGCACAGTAAAAGAAAGTGTGGTTAGTATAGCCCTTTTTTCTGCTGGCATAGGGTATTCGTACCACCAGGCACTGGTTTTGTACTGCATGCTGCCCTTCAAGGGTAACTCCACTTTTGTGGGGGGAAAAAATAGCAAATAAAGAAAAAAATAATTAAGGGCTCTTTCACACGGGCGGTCCGATCAGATCCGCCTGTCAGTTTTTTAGGCGGATCTGATCGGATCCTCCATGCAGCTCTATGGAGCAGCGGGTGTCAGCGGAGTTCACCTCCGCTGACACCCGCTGCCATCCGCATCCGATCCTGTGCTGAAATCTGGACGGATGGAAACCCTATTTTTCCATCCGTTCAGTAATCGGAGCAGAGCGGATCTGATGAGAGCGGACAAGCGGTCCGCTCTCCTCCGATCCCCCATAGAGGGCAGCGGGTGCTGAGACACCTCCCTCTCCGCTCTGCAAGCGGAGACGGAGCTGTCATCCGCCCGGCTCAGCGGGGATCGCGGATCGATCCCCGCTGAGCAACACGGATCCGCCTGCGGAGGCGGACCGTGTGAAAGAAGCCATAGTGCAGTGATAGCGAACCTTGGCACCCCAGATGTTTTGGAACTGCATTTCAATGACGCTCAATCAACTACAATGCAGAGTGCATGAGCATCATGGGAAATGTAGTTCCAAAACATCTGGGGTGCCAAGGTTCACCATCCCTGATATAGTGTATACAATTGCGACATAAGTCATATTGTAATTAAATGTTATTAAAAATGACCTTTCCTTTTCAATCTGCAGCTCTGTCATTTTCTGAAAATACAATGCAATATGGCTACCCAGAGTTGTTCTGTACACCAAATGTGTACTGACCACACCCCAGAAACATAATTTCCTGCTTGTGTGATTGGCTCACCGATTTTCCCAGAAGTATGCACTTATGGCACTTTTCCACTGCAAGTACCGGCTCGGCTCTACTCGGCCCTGCTTGGCCCGGTTTGCTTTTCCACTGCTGGTACTGCATGGTACGGTGTTGGAACGGTTCTGTACGGTACGGTATAGTTTGCTTTTCCACTAAAGTAGTACTAAAGTTAAGTGGGTGGGATAACAACGGGGTGGGTGGGATTCTCTGACCAATCAGTGGCTAGTAGTGACTGCATGCAAAGGATTGTGGGATATGGTACCGGGTATGGTACCTCTTGGAACCACAGTCGAGGTGGTACTGTTTTTGAGAGCCGTACCGTTCGGTTCCATGCAGTGGAAAAGCGCTGCCGTACCATACCGTACCGAACCGTTCCTACACCGTACCATGCGGTACCAGCAGTGGAAAAGCACAAAAGCGAGCCGAACCGTTCGGTTCCATGCAGTGGAAAAGCGCCTTAAGATACAAGTCACCAGTTATCTGGCACCCCCTGGAACAAAAGTGTAATTTTTGGTGAGATAAAAACACGTCTAAAGGGATGCAGGCCCAGCATATTTCCTCATTAGTACTCTGCAGCTGCACAGCTGATTGATAATTATGAAACCACTCCCATTAGACCCACTCAGAACAGAGGCACAGAGAAAAAAACAGGGCTTCCTTCAGAATAACAAGAGGTAGGAATCCGCAACAAAGGTTGTTATAATCCTTGCAATGCACATAGATCACCCAGAGGGGAATGTTTTTTTCTCAACAAACGTGGAGTTATGCTTTAGGTGTCGCCAGCGCTGGGCACCTGGTGCGCATGACCTGTAGGTGCTGGTGAGTGCCCTGGGTCCCAGCGACAGTGCCATCAGTATTCTTTTTTTTCCCATGTCTTCCATGTCATTTATGCAGCTGTCAGCTTCTGTCAGAAAATTTGATCCTACTCACCATTCACTATGAAGTGCTAATGGCCTCCTCAGCGACGTAGGGGGGATTCAGGCAGAGACAAGAGTGCCCCAAGGAAGGGAACCTATGCCTATTAAATGACTTTAAAAAAGCTCTGACTAGAGGATACATTTGAACCCTGCTTTTTGTCATCACAGGCCTAAATTGTGCAAACACTATTTCTGTGCAAACCATATCTCACATCATGGGTTAAAATGAAACAGGAAAAAAACAGGAGTTCAAGGATTCCTCTAATTGGCATTAAAGTGGTTTCTTCGGCTGGGTGACCCAAGGGACTCTGTTACATAATGCTAATTATAATAGGCCTGGGCCCAAGGCGCGAAGGAATGGTCTTTTATTGGAAGATTTTGCGGAGCATATTCGAGCTGCCGTCTGCAAAGACGTAATTAAAGAGGAAGAGGAGGGGGGATGCTGGAGCTTGTTCGCAGCTCACGTTCCTACTTTATTCTTAAGGCCAGCGTCACGCTGTTTGTAAAGGCTAGTTTTGCAATTCATTTGCATATTTAATCAAACTTTGCTTTGAAATTTTGAATAATTAAAAAAAACTCCATCCCTGCACCCTCCAAGCCACAGGAAACACCAAGACGTGGCAGAGATTTGCAGCTACGGGGCAGATCCTGGCTCCTGCATGGGGCTTTGGGGTTGTTATTTTTTTTTTTGCAAAATCATGGGGTGATTTCCAGGACAACCTATTTTACAGTTTCAAATGACTCAACTACTAAGCTGTAAGGATTGTTAGTTGCCGCAACCTTTCAGCAGGTGAGGGGTGAAAAGAACGTCCATGAGGTCTAAAATCTTTATGGCTAGACTTTAGCTCTTCTCAGCCCAGGGTTCAGAATCCTAAGCCAAATTTACCAACATCAGCATGGGGATGATTTACTAAAACTGGAGAGTGCAAAATCTGGTGCAGCTCTGCATAGAAACCAATCAGCTTCCAGGTTTTTTTTTTTTCTCAAAGCTTAATTGAAGAAGCTAAAATAAGGGTCCTTTCACACGGGCTTTCAAATTAGGTCTGTCTGACAGTTTTTCAGGTGAACCTGATCGGATGCTCCATGCACCCCTATGAAAAAGCAGATGTCAGTGGTGACATGTCTGCTGACACTCGCTGCTATTGAAATCTAGACGGATGGAAAACCTATTTTCCATTCGTCTGGAGGATCGAATCGCATAGAATCGGATGAAAACGGACAGGCGGTCCGTTTTCATCCGATCATCCATAGAGGAGAGCGGGGATCTGACAGATCCGTCTCAGCACAGAGAGCGGAGACGGACCTGTCACCCGCCTGCTCAGCACGGATCGGCGGATCGATCCCCGATGAGCAAAACGGTATCTGCCGGGTGGAAAGCCCCTGTGAAAGCACCCTTAGAAGCTAATTGGCTACCATGCACAGCTGCACAGGATTTTGAACTCTCCATTTCTAGTAAATCAATCCCTATGTGTCAATTAATTTGACTATAACACTGAATAATTTGCCCAGCTTCAGCACATTCAAGAAGCTCGGGTGAAAATTAGTGCAACTGCACTTGGAAAGTGCACAGTCTATTTGCCTTTAGTGAATCAACCCTAGAGTCATTCCCCAAATGATCTTGATTAGAGGTCAAGGGCTTATTTTTAAAGCTCCACTCTGGGCTCAACCTCTGCCACTCAATCACTCCTCTCTCTCCCTGAAGGCCCTCCAGTTTTTTTTATGACCTCTTTAGGCCAGTCATGTGGCATATTGTTTCTCTTCTTTTTTCAGCTCTGGCCCTGCGAGGTTCTCTAAAGATGCAGAGAGCACCCCTGTCTACAACAATACAAACTGAATGAAGGGCAATGTAGCAATGCCCCCTAAGGGGTGGTCCCATGACACCCTGCACTTATGATATATCCTTGGCCTTTTGGGTTGAATGTCGCTAGGCTTCATTCAGTGCAGAACACTGAGGACATCTTGTGGCAAAAAGAGGGTACAGCACGGGACAGCTCCAAATTAGAGTTGAGTATTGCAACCTGAGCTGCTTATTGATTTTAAACACTATTTGGGTCTGGGGAACTGTTTTATCTTTACAAACTTTTGCTCTGACTTTTTTATATTTTGTGACATGGCAGGAAAGTATTTATGAGTAATTCAAATTTTATCAGCATTTACAAAAATGCAAACGATCCCAAAAGGATATGTTATAAATCCACTCCTATTGTAATAATGCAAGAAAGTGAATGTTAAAACACAGTAATTGCTGCAACAGTTACAAAAGTATGTGGTAGTGCTGCACAAGAGAAATTGTAACAGACACATTACCTTGCTGTCCATTTATTGATCAAATAGTATTTCAGTTTGCATTTGAGTGAACAATGGTTTTAATCATCTTTTTTGTACAGCCAAGCAGAATTCATATAAGTTGATGCAGGGTATGAATCCCTGGGGGGAAGGAGCACTAGAAACCTGCCAGAGCCTCATTCGCTGGCGTTCTGACAAGTGTAAGATAAGGATGAGAGGTGCCTGCTAACAATGCAGAGCCGCTCCGAGTGTCGTCACTGTGTTCCCCAGCTTGGCTTCATACTATTTCCAATTGACCACCGATCTTTCTTAAGGAACGAATGTATTCATGAAGACTTGTAAAGTCAACTTAGACAAGTGATAACTACAAGGAGAATTAAAAATATGGAACAGAATCTGGTGAAATCAAGAGGTTGGAATAAATAACTCAGAACACGTACTCACTGAAACGAGAGCATTATTTCTCTTTAAGGAACCAGGTTGTATATTTCTTATTTCTACAGATAACAATAGAACCAGCTCTAAAAATAACTGCCATCTGTAATTTTTTTTTGGCATGCTGGCTAGCAGGCTCCTGGGAGCGGCGCGGTGATGACATATGTAGCGGTGTACTTGCACTGTTGCAACTTTGTGATCCTGTCGCAGGGGGGATCAGATCCCTCCCGTGCTGGCGGAGAATTTAGATTTGGCGCACACAAACTAGCCTATTGTGTAAACAACAGATGTAAACATTGATATATTTCAAAGCAACTTCCCCCACCGAGTTACCAGTCTGAAAGACGCTATCTGACAGCCGCACAGCCGCTCCGGCAGCGACATCATCTCACGCAGAGACATGGAGACGTGCCGCATAAAACCAGATCCTGTGGTTCACTGTAATGTCTATCTAAATCTTTGGATAAATAAAACTTCCAACTGTGCAACGCTGCAGCACTTATCTGTGCCCTAAATTATGTGGGAGAGTAATCTATAACATACAGTGTTATACAGTAGCATGATGGAAAACTCCACGAAAAACTATATTCTTGGGATTCAGAGGAAGCATAGAAGCCGCTTTCTAGAGAACAGTAACTGCTAATGCTCCTTTATTTCATACATAATTGTTAAATTGCATCTCCCAACCCGTCACGTTACCCCCGGCTCCTCATCAATGTCATTTTCTGGTTTTGAATATTCAAATGTTATTGAAGCCAAACTTCAGCCAAAAATGGGAAGATTAAAACGAACGGCTAATTAAAAGATTAAATAAAAAAAGCAGCTTTGTTGCAATATTGACCTTTAAATCAGAGCTCTTCCCCGCAGTACTTCCTTTTTTCCACTAGATGTCCTCAGTTGGACATCCTGCATCATGCAGCCCACTTGGCCTAAGTCCAAGCTGTCTGAGATGTGCCCCCCAATGTGTGATTGGACAATGTATGAGAAGGAGCACAACCATGAGCATGCTCCTTGTCAGCACCTGAACTGACTTTAATTCTTGGTACTGCTTCTTTTTCTTGCATATCAGCCCTGCTGTACAGGGATTGTAAGCAGGGCCGGATCTAGCCTATCTGATCTGGGGGTGCAGTAAAAAAGTCAATAAGCATAATGTCAACTGTCATTGACAGCCTGTCATGCAGTGTGACAGATTCAGAAAATAATTATTCCCAGTTTGGTTAGCGTGCTTCTGTATATCAGGTGTCCATATTGGAGCCCCCCTTTTACATCAGGAACCCTCATCAGAGACCCCCTTTACATCAGGGTCCCCATCACAGTGCCCCCTTACATGGATTATCGCCATCAGAGTGCCCAGTTACATCAGTTTTCCTCATCAGAGTGCTCCCTTACATCAACTCTCTGCATCAGAGTGCCCCCCTTACATTAATTGCTCCTACTAGAATTTTCATTTACATCAAATATCCCCATCAGAGTCACTTTTACATCAGGTGTCCCCCTCAGAGTGCCCCCTTACATCAAAAGTCTCCATCAGAGGTTCACTTTACATCAAATGTCCCCATCAGAGTGTTCTCTTACATCAGTTGTCCTCATCAGAATGCCTCCTTACATCAATCGTTACCATTGATCAATTCCCCCTCCCATCAGACTGACTCATGGATCAGTGGATACATCTCAGAGACCTGGTGGGACACAACTAAAATCTGGGGGGCACAGCCTACCCCAGCACCCTCCTAGATCTGGGCCTGATTGTAAGAGGCTGATAACAGGTCAAATTTAGGGGCTTATATGAATGGCGTATAAAAATACCTTCAGTCATGTAATAATGAGTAAAAAGTATATCTGCCTGGAGGTTGGCTTTCAATTCATAAGACATTAATGATGTTATTATCACTTATATGCTTTAAAGAGGTTGTAAACCCTTTTTTTATTTATTTTTTTTTTTATTTTTCACCCTGAAAGACAAACCCATAATGAGCTAGTATGCATCGCATACTAGCTCATTACTTACCTTAGAACGAGCCCCCGCCGTGCCGCCCGCTTAGCTGTATGACGGGGACATGTCCAGTCGCCCGTCTTCCGGGATCGCAGCATTCGGCCATCTGATTGGCCGGAGCCGCGGTGACGTCACTCCGGAAGCTGACGGTCACGGCACGGAGTTCTGAAGGAACGGCACCAGCGGCCGTTCCTTCAGAGCGCATGCGCCAGTGACGTCACTGGCTGCATCTAAGGTAAATATCTACGGTAAATATAACGGTACATGTTTAGGAGATATTTAGAGTACCTATAGGTAAGCCTTATTATAGGCTTACCTATAGGTACAAGTGTCAGAGGAGGGTTTACTTCCTCTTTAAAATATGCTGATAGTTTTCTTTCTCAGGAACATTCTGCAGAAGAAAAACTTCAGTATTTGGTGAAGCAAACTTTTGTTTATGGGGTGGCTTGTGCGGTCTTCCTGGAACGTCAGAATAGATAGTCCTAACTCCAGCCGCACAAAGAGATGCTCTGTGGTTGACAGGCCGTGTGGCTCACGGTATCAAGGGGTCATTCTGTGAGGTGTTCAAGACTTCTCGCTGAAGCTCTGGAAAGCGCTGGGTTTTGAAAAGGTAAAAAATAATTGAAAAAGATATTTGAAAAAGATTATAGTGCAGCTAAAAAGAGTGAATATGAAGCCAAACATTAATTTACTGATTAGAGTTTAGCACTGCTTGAAAGCCCATAGCAACCAGCAATAATTGCTTTAATCTAGGGTCCAGTGATCTTCTACCCCCACCGACATGGACACCAACAGAATAAAAAATGTTTTGGCTGGAGTTGGACTTAAGATATCCAAACCATTGCTGGAACAATGCATCATATTGCACATATTGACAGAGTGGGAATTGCAAGGATTAGAAGTTCTTGCACTGATGTTCCAAAAAAAACATGAAATCAAAGAACAAATTGACAAATTGCTTTTCCCTGATGCTTTTCTCCAGCCTAGTTTAATTTTTTTCCCAAAATGATAAAACTGCTCTGGTGTACTTTAGATAAATGTAAGGCTTAGGTGAGATGTTGTTAACCACTTAAGCCCCAGCCCTATTTCGGACACTTTTTGTTTACAAGTTTAAACCAGTATTTATTCCTAGAAAACTACTTAGAACCCCCAAACATTATATATATATATTTTTTTTTTAGCAAAGACTCTGGAGAATAAAATGTCGGTCATTGCAATATTTTTTGTCACGCGGTATTTGCGCAGCGGTCTTTAAAACGCCATTTTTTTGGGGGAAAATTTTGAAAAATCACATTTCACTGCATTTAAAAAATAATAAACAGTAAAGTTAGCCCATTTTTTTTTGTATATTGTGAAAGATGATGTCACGCCGAGTAAATAGATACCAAATATGTTACAGTTTAAAATTGCGCCCCCCCCCCCCCCCCCCCCCGTGGGATGGCGACAAACTACGGTCAATAGAGATCTCAATAGGCGACGCTTTAAATTTTTTTCCATGATGCAAATCTCCTGTTCCACCACATTCCAAAGGTGCTTTATTGGACTGAGATCTGGTGACTGTGAGTCCACTGGAGTACAGTGAACTCATTGTCATGTTCAAGAAACCAGTTTGCGATGATTTGAGCTTTGTGACATGGTGTATTATCCTGCTGGAAGGAGCCATCAGAAGATGGGTGCACTGTAGTCATAAAGGGATAGACATGGTCAGCAACAATACTCAGGTAGACGGTGGCATTTAAATAATGCTTAGTTGGTACTAAGGGGCTCAAAGTGTGCCAAGAAAATATTCCCCACACCATTACATCACACTACCAGCCTTAATTGTTATTGCAAGGCAGGATGGATCCATGTTTTCATGTTGTTTACGCCTAATTCGGACCCAACCATCTAAATCTCGTAGCTGAAATCAAGATTTATAAGACAAGGAAGCGTTTTTCCAATCTTCTATTGTCCAATTTTGGTGAGCCTTTGCAAATTGTAGCCTCAGTTTCCTTTTCTTAGCTGACAGGAGTGGCACCCGTTGTGGTCTTCTGCTGCTGTAGCTCATCTGCTTTAAGGTTCCATTGGTTGTCTTTTCAGAGATTTTCTGCAAACCTTGGTGGTAGCGAGTGGTTATTTGGATTACTGTTGCCTTTCTATCATTTCAAACCAGTCTGTCCATTCTCCTCTGACCTCTGACATCAACAAGGCATTTTCGTCCACACAACTGCCACTCAGTGGATATTTTTTTCTCCTTTTTGGATCATTCTCTGTAAACCCTAGAAATGGTTGTGTGCGAAAATCCCAGTAGATCAGCAGTTTTTAAATACTCAGACCAGCCCGCCTGGCACCAACAACCATGCCATGCTCAAAGACACTTAAATCCCCTTTCTTCCCCATTCTGATGCTCGGTTTGAATCTCACCATTTCGTCTTCACCATGTCTACATGCCTAAATGCATTGAGTTGCTGCCATGTGATTGGCTGATTAGCAATTTGTGTTACCAAACAATTGATCATGTGTACCTAATAAAGTGACCAGTGAGTATATATCCAAAGCCCAAAATGTTTATTTATTTATTTATTTTTTGTTTAACCACTCTAGAACCGCTCACAGTAATACTACTGCGGCAGAGTGGTTCGTTATCGTCCAGCGACGTAGTATTAACGTCGTTGGACACTCCCCCTTCTGGGTGGCGCTTGCGCGCCGCCGGAGGCTCGCTCCCGCTGTTTTCATTCACAGCGGGAGTCGGGCCAGGGGAGGAGCAGCGGCGTTCGCCGCTGCTCTTACCCGATCGTCGGGGATCGAGTCTGGAGATCCGCCCGCTGTGTGTAAACACAGCGGGCGGATCTCCATAGTGACAGGGAGTGACAGATCGGACTGTTCAGCATAGCTGGACATCCGATCTGTCCATGACTCACACAGTCACCTCCCCCCCTACACGTCAGTAAGCACCAGGCATACATTAACCCCTCCCTCTCCAATAAAATTAACCCCTTCCCTGCCAGTGTCATTTTTACAGTAACAGTGCATATTTATAGCACTGATTACTGCAGTAATGTCACTGGTACCCCTAAAAGTGTCAAAAATGTCAGTCAAGGGTCCGATCTGTCCGCCGCAATGTCGCAGTCCCGCAAAAAAAATCGCAGATCGCCGCCATTACGCGTTAAAAAAAAAAACACCAAAAATGACAGAAATCTTTCCCTTTGTTAGTAAACGCAATAACTTTTGCGCAAACCAATCAAAATACGCTTATTGCGATTTTTTTTACCAAACATATGTAGCATAAAACAAATTGGCCAAAAATTTTTAAAAAAATTGGTTTTTACATCTTTTTTGGGGGGAATTTCATATAAAAAAATGTTAAAAATATTGTTATTTTTTCAAAATAAACGCTCTTTTTTTGTTTATAGCGCAAAAAGTAAAAATCGCACAGGTGATCAAATACCACCAAAAGAAAGCTCTCTTTGTGGGAAAAAAAGGACGTAAATTTCGTTTGGGTACGGCGTCGCACGACCGTGCAATTGTCAGTTGAAGTCGCACAGCGCCGAATCGCAAAAAGTGGCCTGGACGGAAGACAGCAAAATCCTCCGGTGGTAAAGTGGTTAAATAAAGTATGGATGTCACCAATAAATAAATAAAAAGAGAGTGACACAGGCAGCAATAAAAACCTGATAGAGGTGCTATCCCTTTCCCTAATATGAAAGAATTGATTTAGATACACTTAAAGCTGGACTCCAGCTATCGTCACACCTTCCCCTACTCCTTAAACCCCCTTTGGATCTGTTTTCTATTTTTTCTTTAAAAAACACGCACACATTTAATGCGTTTTTTAGGCTGGTCCACTGGCATCATGAGTCCTCCTCTTCTTCCTCAGCTGCAATGCCTCTGGACTGAGCTGCCATAATGATGCATGAGCTTCGTTTAGTCTGGGAGAACTCTTAGTCAAGGCTTTGCGATAATGCTGCCCCCAGGGGTGGATCCATGACAGCCTGGAATCACAGGAAGTGGGCTGTATGACAGAACTGGATGAGTGGCGGTGGCAACCGGACAAAGTAGAATTATTTCTGGGGACAGCGGCAGATATACACTTGCAGAAAAAGCTGTGTTCCTTTTTTTTTTAAGTTTTATCTCGATTAGCATTACAGAACTAGGATTAACATATTTTTAGTTGTCTGTTGTGGTGTCTGAATTAAGCCAAATATCCCATACTTTATCAAATTTCCATGGACACCCATGGATTATATAGGTAATTTTGTGTAGCGGGACTACCGAGTTCACTAGTTCCTTCCAGTAAGCAAGAGAAGGGGGCTATCAAACTTCCATTTCAACACAATGACTTTTCTAGCGTAGAAAGTAGCAGGCTGAGTAAGGCTTTGCGCGCCTGGTAAAGGCCAGGGGATTCTTTAATCCTTGGAGACAGACCTTGGCTGTCATTGGAATAGATATAGTAGTCAGGGTACAAATGAAGCTTGTACAAGCCATTATTTGTGTGTATAGTATCTAAAGACAACCAATACAAATGGGGAAACAGGATTTTATTGGCACCGTCATGAGACAATAAAACAACAAATTAAAATTAACAATATTTTATCATGTACATTAGGGCTGAACGATAGTCGATGTGATATCGACTATCGTTCTGCGGGCGTGGGCGATATTCATATTGCCGAAAACAACACGATATTTAGCATAGGCAGGGAGGCAGGGAGAAGTCGGGACTCGGGGGGAGGAGGAGGACTCACGGTGCTGGCAGCCGACACATCCGTTTTGCTTTCGGCTGTGATCGGAACTCCGCCCCTCCAGCCCAATGCAATCCAGCGCTCCCAGCTCTGCCTCTAGTCTCCAGCCGACCATTACTCCGCCCTGTTCCGCCCATTGTCTCTCCTGGCTGCATCGGGGGTGCACGGGGCGGGATCAGGCTATAATGTTTTGTAAATAGATTCAATGGAGAGACAATGGGCAGAGCAGGGCGGAGTAATGGTTGGCTGGAGACTAGAGGCAGAGCTGGGAGGGCTGGATTGCATCGGGCTGGAGTTCTGATCACAGCCGGAAGCAAGGGGAAACCGATATCGACACAACACCGGCCAGGGCAGTGATGTGGGTGCTGTGATCAGTACCATAGACAGCATCCTCCAGCAGCTGCCTGTCCAGGGTGGCCAGGAGGGTGGGCTGTATGGGGGTCTGGCTGGGGTGTCATGCATGCTGTACCATGTCTCTCAGTGCCCCACATTCATTACTCACAGGGACACCTACCTCCACCGTGCCGGCTCCATCAGCGAGTCGTGTGTGCTGCACTATGACCGGGAGCTGGACCAGGAGACCCGGGCATCCTTCCTGCTGGGCGGTGCAGGGGTCTATGCCGTGGCCGCGATGATCTACAAAGGCGGCTGGATGGGCAGATTACACCAAGCCGCTGGAGCTGGGGGAACGTGTGTATGCCACTCGGCTTCCTGGAGTGTGGATCGATGTCATGTCGGGCTGTGTTCCTCTACCTCCTACCACCACTGTGAGTCCCGGCTCTGCCTAATCCACACTGTCAGTGTCTTCTGCATTCCACCCAGAGAAATATTGCGATATATATCGTTGAAAACCAAATATCGCAATGTACTTTTTTTCTCAATATCGTGCAGCCCTAATGTACATATAGTTTTACAAAACAGTAAAAAGATCATGTAAACATACAAGGTGTAGACCCGTTTTTTATTCCTCTTGGTGGTCACTACACCCCCAGGGTAGGGAACCCTTCTATGTGGGAAACTACTCCAGAGGAGGTCAGTAAGTGTAGGCCATTAAACTTGACTGCAATTGAGTACATAGCAAAGTCATAGTATCAAAAGTAACAAGAACATTAGTTGTCTTTAGATTTGTCAATTTAGGATGTGGGCACCTATTTTATATTCCAGATAAGCTCCCCTTCTGAACAGTCCATTATATATTCTTGTGTACAGGTTGAACAATCCTGGATTCATTTTTTAACTTGAGTAAAGCTTTCACTTTTTTCCTTTCATGCTGAATTAATTTCTGTATTAGTTGCTTGACCTGTACAAGGTAGGTTCATTAGCTGTGTTCCTAAGGGGTGGAGTCAGTGTCAGACCAGCCTGAAGTGAATATTGGCAAGCTTGACCCCACCCCTGCTTTGATTGGAACATGGCACTCTTTCTTCGTAATGCCTCATTCTTACTTCCTCACCCCCTGTATATGCAGTTCAGAAAGGGATTTCTGCTGTGAAAATATTTAGTCAGACAGCCTTTCAGGTACCTTTGGCAAGGCTGCATAAAAGTAAGCTCAACCTTTAAATAGCATTGGTTTCTGTCGCACCTCCTCCCCCTTGTTCCCGCACACATGCCTCATCTCCCCTCATCCAGCTTGTGTTATATTTAGAAGTATTTTTCTCCTTCATCTCCCAGCATAAATATTTCATCATGTGTTAAAAATTCTGCGTTTGCTTAAGTCCTTTTGTAGCAAGTCGGTAATCTCCCGAGCTGTATCCAGGGACGGCGTTGGTATGGCTGTGAGAGATGCTCAACTTGTTGCCTGTGTTTCTGCAGCAAGTGGCTGGCGAGAGGAGAATTGAAGGCCATAAAGTAAGGTGAAGACATGGAGGATACCCTCATGGATCCACTTTACCTGTCCTATTTTGTTAAGCCACTTACAATGGGTTATTAACCATAGAAGGCATGTTTCCTCTCATTGAAGGGAACCTGTGCTTGCTTTAAACATCCAATCATAAATTCCCCATTGGATGCTTGTGCAGACTGTTGGTGGTTTAAAGTGGACCTTTCCCCTTGAAACCTAAAAACTGTATGAGCATGGAGCTCTACATGCACATCTATAAAATATTTCATGCAAATCCAAATAAAAAGATATATTGAAAAACCTAATTAAATGCACTTTGTTTTTGTTTTTTTCTATGTTGGCATGTAGCCAGTGCCTTCTAGCTGGCCCCTGGGTAGGCTTTGCCTCTGGCACCTACCAGGGAGATCCCATGTGTAATCTGTATGCCGTGGTGAGATTTTGCAAAAGATCTTGGTAGAAAGGAATTTTTTTTTAGGGATGATGAGTAATTGTTTATAATTTGCAATGGCTTCAGCAACATGACTGTCAGGTCACTTATGTAGCCAAAGCCATGGCACCATGTAAACAATAACATGCTATGTCGGATCTCCAAGAGATCTATTGCTGACGTCTTGGTAGGCTGTTGCCGAAAATGCAGAGAAGAAGCCAGCCACTGAAGACATCTACAGTAAACCCCCGCTCCATCGCGGATCAGTTTTTGCGGTTCCGGTATATTGCGTTTTTTTTTGTAATGTTATTTTACTATATAAATCATTAAAAATGAAATATTTTTGTGTTTTCCATAGCTCTTGCTATGTCTCTCAGTATCTTTTATGTGTTTAAATGAGTTTCTATTGTTTTAAAAGTGTGTTTAAAGACCTTAAAATGCTTTTACACGTACAGTGACAGTAAAAAAAAAACATGCCTACAATACATTTTAATAGGGTTTTTCTATTTCGCGGATTTTCACTTTTCGCGGCTGGGTCCGGAACGTAACCGCCGCAATGGAGGGGGGTTTACTGTACATTTAAAATTGCAGCTTGGATATCCATGTGGGGACGGAAAGGAACGTTAGGAAATGTGTATAATGAAAAAGAGGAGGCAAGTAATATTCACTGTGCAAAACACATTTCATTAATGAGGGCAGTTTCATATAAACTTTAAAGTTTAGCAATTTAAAGAGTATTTAAATGCAAAAACCATTAATACAAAACAGGATGGATCCATGCTTTCATGTTGTTTACGCCAAATTCTGACCAATGACGCAGCTGAAATCGAGACTCATCAAACCAGGCAACGTTTTTTCCAATCTTCTATTGTCCAATTCTGGTGAGCCTGTGTGAATTGAAGCCTCATGCCTCGTACACACGCATCGACTATTGGCCGGGAATTTTCAGCCAACGTCCGATCGGCCGATTTTCGGCTTGTTAGTATGATGCTTTCGACAACCGAGTCCGACTTTTCGGCCGAAAAAAATCTGGTGTGCAGGCTATAAAATTTTTGTTGGCCGTCAACACAACGGCCGATTTTCCGTCAGTCAGTACAGATTTCGGCAGACAAAAATCTGATGAGCAAGACTGGGCATGCTCAGAGAAGAAAAAACACACGGAAAGTAAGCCAGCACATGACATCACTTCTGAAGTTGATTTTTGTTGGCCGAGAAAATTCATGTGCAGTCTAGGAACATTCCAACCAACAAAACACCAGTATGGACAAAAGTCGGAGGATCGGTCGGCCGATAATCGTTGCGTGTGTACGAGGCATCAGTTTCCTACTTTTTAGCTGACTTTTTCTGCACTTGATAAACTGACATACCAAATTACTTACAATGAAAATGGTATTTAACAGACCAGTAAGGAAGCATGTAGGGTCAGTTTACATTTTTAATATGCTTAACTCCACAGTATTGCCTTCAAGATCCAGGAGACTGGATTGAACGCCATCTCAGCTCCCATTCTACAAAGAGTGCTGTTCCTTTGTGAAATAATGTTATATGTATAATTTTACTTAAAAAAGAAAACTGGTAACAAATATTTCTTTGGAATATTCAGAAATAACAGCTCTAGTTAGTGAATCCGTGGCTGCTGAGGTTGAGATGTTAGTATTGGTAGCCCTTGGTGCAAAAGAGGGAAGGGTTAAATTAACATTATTGCCAAGTGTTTGGTAAAAATGAAACTTTACAAGTCTGAATAAATAAATGCCCAGCACTTTACAATACATAGAAATAATAGATTTTTTCAAAAATTCACTACTTTTATTATTAAAAAGCCATCCATGAGCTCCAATCTGTTACTCTGCCTAGGCTGTGGTGATGTCATTAGTCTGCTGCCAAAAGGAGGGAAGAGTGTCATTAATCTCCTCCCTAAAGTAATCATACTGCAACATTGTAACCTGTATGGCAGGAACAATGCCCCATTCGCGTCTATGAGCTGCATGAGCAGCCCAGTGCACTAAGTTCCATAGACTTGACTGGAATATTGCACCTACTAGATTAGTACTTTCTATTCAAGTCTGATTCATGTGATTATGCAACTGGGGGCAGCTCAGTACTAGATTAGTATAAATGAAGCAGAGAATGGTGAAAACTCCAGTATGTTTTTTTTTTTTTTTCTCATCTATGCTCAAATTGAGTAATTTGCCTTCACTGCCTGTTCTGTACACACAACAGAAAGTGAGAGCAAATCATCTCTCCAAAGTGAGAGAATTGTCCTCTTCGACAAGTGTCCTCATTGAAGGATTTCCCCTATTCTTCTTCTGGTGGCAACTCAAAATGTTTTTTCTCACACTTTCAGTCTTAATCACAGGGGTCACTAGGGCAAGTTATTAGAGAGTGTATATAAAAGTAAAATAAGTGTTTGGATTTTGGATATACTTTAAATCATAGTGAAAGTACATTCTGCAGTACATTTTAAGGATGAATTGCTACACAGTGCCTGCAGCTACAGAGGTCAGCCTGGTCTTATTTTAAAGATGTTGCAAACCTTCTCTTAGAACTTTTACCTATAGGTAAACCTTTAAAAAGGCCTACCTATGGGTACTGTAAATATCTTCTAAACTTGCACCGTTTAGAAGATATTTACTTTTAATACAACCGATGACGTAATCGGCGCATGCGCTCTGAAGGAAGGGCCACCCGTGCCTTTCCTTCAGAGCCCTGTGCCGTGAACGGCAGCGCGCGGTAGTGATGTAATCGCGCCTCCGGCCAATCAGATGGCTGGAGGACGCGAACCAGGAAGCTAGACGGCTGAACACGTTGGCTGTCCTGTCGCTGAGCGGGCGGCACTGCGGGGGCTTTGTTCTAAGGTAAGTATTCCATAATGAGCTAGTATGCGATGCATACTACCTCATTATGCCTTTGTCTTACAGGGTTTTTTTTTTTTTTTTTCTTTTTTTCATTTTTTGGGGGGGGGGGGGGGGTTTACTTCCTCTTTAGAGCTTATTTATTTATTGTTAAGACCTGTTTCACACTACTGCGATGCGTTTTTGACCTGATTTTTTGTGCGATTATATAGTGCAATTATGTAGTGTGACTTGTTTCGATTTTGACAACACCTTCATGTCTCTGCATTTTTGGTTTTGGCCACTGATATCTACTGTGGTGTAAATCCTTTTCCTTTTTACTTCCTGGTTTTTCTGTGTTGTTTGGTGGCAGCCATTACAACTGGTGCCACAGTGTTAATTGAAGAGGAGAAGAGGAGGAAGCGTAGGTGCTGGATCCATCTAGCCATCACAAAAATGGAAGAGAGAGGCTAGTTCTGGGTCATGTATAATGACCTCCGTGCACATGTGGAAAAGTTATTAAAGTAGAACTATAGGCAAAACTTTTTTTTTCTATTTTGGATAGAGTAAGGGAGGGTTATACCCCTCTAAGGTTTATTTTTCCCATCTGTGTCCCCATGGGGAGATTTACCTTCACTTCCTGTCCTGTAGAAATCCCTGTAAGTTAAGGGAGCTTCTTTTACTTTCGATGATAATGGTAAACAGGACATATATAGAGAGGGTGAATCTCCTTAACAGGGGACAGACTAATCAATCTCCATTCAATCCAAAACTAAAAAAAGGTTTTGCCTTTAGTTATACTTTAAACTTAAGTGGATTAGAACGTTTGTCAGTTTTTATTGCTGGCTGTGCCCCCCATTAAGGAGATTCACCCTCTCTATTTGTCCTGTTTACCATTAGCATTGAAAGTGAAAGAAAAGCCCACATTTTTGGTTGTCCTCAGAAAACTAATAATGGGGAAATCTTCCAATGGGGACACTAGTTCTGGTGACCTGGGGTCCCCAAGGAGTTCCCTTTATTTGCAGGGATTTCCTCTCACTTCCTGTTTGGCTATAGAAAAGGAAGTGAAGGGAAATGTCCACAATGGAACACAGATGGCCAAAAAAAAATCTGGTAGGTTATAACCCTCCCTAGCTCTATCAAAAATAAAAAAAATTTGAAAGTTCTACTTTAAGTTTTACTGTCGGTACTGAGGATGTGAATGTATCCTTGTCTTCAAAGTATATGCTGGCAATTTCCAGCCAGGCTCTGTCCTACTTGATGTGGTCCTTATAGTTGGGGTCTTTATGTCATAAATCTGTGGTTGCTGATGAACAAGACATACGATCTTCTCAATGTCAAGCACATGTCTCCTACATCTTTCCTTGATTGTTCCTGCGGCCTGATAAGCACATTAGGCTGGAAGGAACAAGGATGTGCTTGGAGTCGCATCAAAATAGTGTAAGAACCTTTTCCAAAATCCCTCTGCGCTGAGTCACATTGATGTGAACGGCACTGTTGAATATAATGGGATTTCCATCTTCATGCAATTCTGTCTGACTCTCAAATGTGAACCCGACCTAAGGGCTGATTCACACTGGCCCGACATACACTCTGACTTCGAGTCGCATGACATGTCAAAATGAATGGTTTCCTATGAGAGCTGTCTTAACTGGTCCAACTTGTGTTTCTGCACTACTTTGGTCTGAATTTGGCACAATTTCATTGATTTGAATGTAAATCGCATCCAAGTCGGGTCATCATCTTAACTGATCTGACTTGTGGCATGCAACTTGTGCTCATCTTAACTGATCTGACTTGTGGCGTGCGACTTGTGCTCATCTTAACTGATCAGACTTGTGGCGTGTGACTTGTGCTCATCTTAACTGATCCGACGTGTGGTGTGCGACTTGTGCTCTGAGGATCTTAAAGGGGAACCCCATGCCAAAATTAAAAAAAAAAAAAAGGCGTGGGATCCCCCCCCAAGACCATATAATTGAGACATAATTATGAGAGGAACCCTACGCCCACAAAAGGCCTGGGGTTCCCCCCCGAAATCCATACCAGACTCTTTTCTGAGCATGCAGCCCAGCAGGTCAAGAAAGGGGTGGGAAGCGAGCACCCCACCTCACCTCCTGGATCGACCATACCAGACCACATGCCCTCAACATGGGGGATGGGTGCTTTGGGGCAGGGGGGGCTTTGTGCCCCCCCACCCCAAAGTACCTTGTCCCCATCGACATGGTGATGTCACCAGGGGCAGAGTCTCTTGGTGACATCACTGGATGGCCATGCTCCATGGCTATATAAAAACTGGCATACATCAGACATGACACAACGGCAGGGAGCCAGTGTCGGAGGAGGACCGGGTCGGCAGTGGAGACAAATCATCAGAGGGAGAAGACAACAGCAGAGGGAGAAGACTGGCGGAAGAACACATCACTGGAGGGAGAAGACAGCAGCGGAGGGAGAAGACTAGACGAAGAAGACACGCTGTCGCTACGTTTTCGCAATGAGGGGGGGACATTCTTCATTTTTAATAAAGGACTTGTCAAAAACTGTCTCTGTTAATTTACACTACACTGCTTTTTTTGGTTGATGAATGGGTACAATGTTGGGGGGGGGCAGGATCTGGGGGCCCCTCGTTAAAGAGGGCTTCCAGATTCCGATAAGCCCCCAGCCCACAGACCCCCCCACAACCACCAGGGTTGTCGGAAAAAGGCCCTTGTCCCCATCAACATAGGGACAAGTTGCTTTGGGGTGGGGGGGGGGGCGCACCCACCCTCCCATGTTTTGGGGGCATGAGGCTTGGTATGGTCCTGAAGGGGGGGGGGTTGCATGCTGGGATAAGGGTATGGCATGGACTTTGGGGGGTCCCCCCGCCGTTTTTGTTACATTTTGGTTTTGGTGTGGGTGTTTTTCCCTCAAAATCCATACCAGACCGAAGGGACTCCATGCTGTTTTTTTTCTTTTTTAATTTGACATGGGGTTTATACCAGACTGAAATGGGCTGGTATGGTCGGATCAAAGTCAGATCCCGTTCGTGGAAGTCGAATGGAAGTTGGACATGAAACCGCAGGGCAAAATCGTATCGGAAGTCGTCTGACTTCCAAGTCGGAGCAGTGTGAACCCTGCCTAATAATTGATAAATATTTGATTGTACATAGTCACAGTGCTAATCAAACGTAGTGCAAAATAGAAAAATGAACTTTTGTAGAAGAAGATTAGTGGAGACTGTATTTATTGTGTTGTACAGGTCACCTTGTGCAAAGAAAAATAAGAATTATCCATAAAACCCAAGCAAAGGATTTACTCCCTAGGAAAAAAAGAAAATAAAATATTGCTACCAGTGGTAACTTAAAACCCTGCTAGACTTTCCTAATACTATGGAAAAGACAGATATTTTGTTCTTAAATTTTGTTTTATCGATAAAACAGACCAGATGGCTCCCCACAGTGTCTTTATCAAGGAATCTTTTCAAGTATTTCTTTTTAAATATGTTCTTTTATGGCTATCACAATAGCCCCAGACCTCTTTCATTTAGTGTCGGCGAGACTTGCTCACCACTGATAAAAGTTTGGAATCTCCACACGGGGTAAGACGCAAGTGCGCTGCCCAGTTGTAGATTGAAAAAAAAGCTGCAAATTCAAAGCTATCCTTCAGAAAAAGTGAACATTCCCAGTCTGCTATTTGTCTGCATTAAATTTAATCAACCTTTAAGCCAAGAACAAAACTTATGAAATATTAAAAAGCCTTGAAAACACCAGAGTATATTTTAGCATCTCTGTACCTTGGATGTACACATGACATACTTAAAGGTATTCTAAAGGAAAATTAAAAAAAAATAAAGAGTATGTCATACTTACCTGCACTGTGCAATGGTTTTGCACAGAGCGGCCCCTATCCTCCTCTTTTGGGGTCCCCTGCTGGCACTCCTGGCTCCCCCCAGTACCCTCATAGCAAGCTTCTTACTATAGGAGCACTCGTGCGGACTCTCCACTGAGCCATGCTTCCTGTGTCCATTGACACACACAACGCCGCTCAACCCTGTTCCCCCGCTCTCCTCACTGGAATTGACAGCAGCAAGAGCCAATAGCCAACGGTGAACCTGCAGGAGATGGAGGACCTAAGGTTGTGAAGTTACTCAGTAATCCCAAAAGAAGGGAGAGGATGGAGCAGTAGCATAAACTGTGTCATTTGAAAAGCAATGTCACCCTCTATAGGCAGGGTTGGGTGAATCACAAAAATTTGACCATTAAAGTAGAACTTTTTTAAAGTTTAACTCCGGGCAAATAGCTACGTAGACAGATAAAATACATATAAGGCAGCTGTTTTACCTGCCAAAAAAAAAAATAATTGTATTTCTGTCCATGCAGTTCTGAGAACTACACAGCTCTGCAACACAGCACAGACCAATCTGACAGGGCAGGAGATGTAATTTCCTCTAAAGCAGTTAAAGTGGTTCTAAAGGCAAATGTTTTTTGACCGTTAAAGAGCATGTTACACCCATAATTCAGATGTAACGCGTAATATGCTCCAGAACTGCCTCCACACCCCTGATCTCCCCTCCCCCGTTACAGTTGGCAGGGGTTCTTCTCCCCACACCCACTGTCACATTTTGAAAATAGCATGGCCGCCAACATGGCTGCGCCATTCATTGACAGCGATCTGTGAATGAGGGAACTACAAATACTGTCCACCATTGTGACTGACAGCATGTGAGGGCGCTTATGAGCGATCTCAAAGTTCATTTACATGCCTAGCAGCTTGTAAATAGTCAGCCTGTATGGTACTAGCTGAAAGCTGCAGGGCTTGTTTCCAGGATCCTGGCATTGCACCCTTGATCTACTGATCACAGGTGCAATGCTTTGCAGGCTCCTGCGGGGAAATAAATGCACATTTTTATTTTTTTGCAAATTTATATGCATATGCATTTATTATTTTTTCCTGAAAGGTGAACTTAGCCTTTATTGCATTCTTAGCACAGTGCAGCATTTTGAAGGCACAGTGGACTCAGCTATTAATGTAGTCATCATTGATTACCAAGCACTAGCTTGTCAACTAGTAGCTGGCCATACCTATGCCCCACCTGCTGTCTTTGAGTTGATCAGCAATTGATAAAGACATTGGCCCCTTTCAATGAGCATTCCAAGCGGCATCATGATAGATTCATTTAGGTAGTGGTTCGCATTACTCTAAAATGTCACGTAAACTCTCCCAAAATAAGACCCAGTGGCCTGCATGACTACTGATGGTGAGATAAATGTTACTTCTAATCTTTTACTGTCCTCATACTTTTGCCCTTATAGTATAATTACTATTTTCAGTTGCTCTTAGGTATGTATTTTCTTGATGGCAACCCTGGATGAACTTCAAAGGTACCCAGCCAAAATTTTCTTGATCAAAAATGCTGTATTTGTACCCAAATGCCTTATTTTTTCTTGCACTCTTGGCCACCTTTGGGACCATGTTCCATGTTACACCTATATTTAGGGTGTAACATGAAAAATATTGTCACATTCCCTGACCTTTCCCCCCTTTCAAACTGCCTTTCCTCCCACTTCTTCCTCTCTCCTCTTGATATTTAAAGAGCAACTCCACTTTCGTGGGGAAAAAAATCAGCAAATAAAGAAAAAACAATATAGCGTATACAATTGCGACACAAAGCATATTGTAATTGAATGTTATTTAAAATTACCTAATTTTCTGAAAATGCAATGCAATATGGCTACCTGGAGCTGTTCTGTACACATAATGTATACTGCCCACACTCCAGAAACATAATTTCCTGCTTGTGTGATTGGCTCACCAATTTTACCAGAGGTTTGCCTAAGATACAACCCCTGTTTGCCGAAGATGACATCCCCTGCAACAAAAATTTCATTTTTGGTGAGCTACTCCCAATAGGAACACGTCTAAAGGGATTCAGGCACAGCAGCTTTCCTCATTAGAGCCCTGCAGCTGCAACAGCTGATAGATAATTATGAAACCACTCCCATTTGACCCATCAACACAGAGGCACAGAGGAACAAATAATGATTTCTTCAGAATACCAAAAGATAGGAATCTGCAACAAAATTTGGTAAAATTCCTGCAATATATAGCGATCACCCAGAGGGGAATGTTTTTTTCTCAACAAAAGTGGAGTTATGCTTTCAATTTAGATCAGCTGTGTGTGGCTCCACCCACAAAGTCATGTCATTCATTCACACATTCTGAGGATAAGGCTGGGTTCACACTTGCGAATTGGATGTGGGTTTATTGCCCCGCCCCCTCTCTCCTGATTGACTAACTGACTTTGATTGACAGCATCAGGAGCCAGTGGCGCCACTGCTGTGTCTCAGCGAATCAAGAGGAGAGTCCTGGACAGCCGAGAATCTTGTGGACATCGCTGGAGGAAGATGGGGCTCAAGGGGGTGCTAGAGGGCGGCTACTGCACACAGAAGGTTTTTATCCTAATGCATATAATGCATTAGGATGAAAAAAAAAAACCTTCTGACTTTACAACTCCTTTAGGTCTATTGGCTAGGAATTTCCCTGCCTTGCTGTTATGAGAGTAATATTGAAGTTTCAGGAGGGGGTGACCTTTGTCATGCTAAAGATGCAGGAGCTCTCTTAAGTTCTGTCTGCAGTTTAGCAAGGGTGGCTGAAGTGACCTGGTTAGGTGTGTTTTGTTTTGAAGTGAAATTCTGAAGTGCCTGTCATGAATATCGCTCAGGAGCTTGTTGTATTTGGAGTTGAATTCACGTTTAGTATGTGCACGTAATTTTAGAATCATACCTCTCATGAATGCCTTATGGGCAGTCCAGAGAATGAAAACATTAACATAGTCAGTGGCATTGGAAGAGAAAAAAACGGTAATGTGTTAACAGTGGCATATTCTTAAGATCTTGGATAACTCTATTGTTACATTGCTATAACAACACAGGTGTACAAGTGTCCTTCTCCACTATGGTGATCACAATAGCAGCGTGGCCGGACCACATAATGTCAGACAGAGTGGAGGAGGAGACACATTGTAGTAATCATTTGTCAACTACACATAAGTCTATACGGGAGTAGGATTGGTGCCTTATAGAGAAAAAGGTATAGTCTTCCCTTTCATTGGCGTGCAGATACTGCCATGTGTGGAAGAGAAAGTGCAGGTTAGGTACTCTACCATTAAACAAAAAAAAAAAAACAAACCTGCAAGACAAAGGCATAATGAGCTAGTATGCATCGCATTATGTATTACTTACCTTAGAACGAAGCCCCGACACGGACCCCTCGGCGTTTCTTCCGGGTTCGGCGGCTCCGGGGCTGTGATTGGCCGGAGCCGCGATGACGTCACTCCCGCGCATGCGCGCGGGAGTGATTTTCCTTCAAGTTCCCGGCAAGGAAAACTGAAGGTCCCCCCCGGACCTTCAGAGCGCATGCGCCGCTCGTGTGAGCGGCTGCATGCACTGCAAATATCTCCTAAACCGTGCCGGTTTAGGAGATATCAATTGCACCTACAGGTAAGCCTTATTATAGGCTTACCTGTAGGTTAAAGTGTCATAGCGGGATACTACCGCTTTAACTGTGAGGTTAACGTCTCTGCAGATGAGGAGGTTTCTGTATTTGGTAACAGAAACTTTCTTGAATACATTGCAAATTAAGCGTAGCTGATGTGCATTGGGGGCATAGAGAGTAGTCATGGTGTAAGGTTTGTTGTTAATGTCACATTGTATGTCAATGAAACGACAACCTGGGTCAATGATTGAGGAGTGTAAAGTGAAGACAACCATATTTTTAAATAGCTAACATCACTCCCCTCTTATTTGATTTGAAAGTAGATAAGAACAAATGAGGGAAGTCCCTATGGTGGCAGGTGGGAGTGGCACCAGTTTGAAAATTAGTCTCTTGGACGGCGATAATGTCGGCCTGGTGCAATTTTGCTTCCCTCCAGAGGTAATAGCATTATGCTGAGTGGTTAAGACCACACACGTTAATAAAGACTATTGTACTGCCATTACAACAGGTTAGACAAGAACAAAAGATAGACTCACTGATATTCTTGCTAGTTGTGAAGACAAAGAGTGGCAAGATGTAGTTGTGGCAGAGATCCATCCCAGGGTAGGGGGACACATACAGAAAGACATCCGTTGACGAGAGTAATCGTAGGCACCAAATGAACGAGGCTGAACTGTAGAAACAGGAACTAGAAACAGTTAAACATATCAAGAAAATGAAGAGACACAGAGGGTGCTTCAGCATAGTTAGGCAAAAAGGCTTGGGGTAAAAAAAAAAAGTTCAAATAGAACTATGTGCAGTGGAGCTGCAACTCTTTTTTTTGCGTACAAACAAACAACACAGCAAATTCCTGTTCCTGGGAATCTTGTGCTGGAAATATGATGACTTGTTATGCCCTAGTGCCGTCTTTTGAATGTTGCTGCTGGGAGCGCTTATGAGACACCACCTGCCAATCTTCAGCTAGAGTCAGTGGGGTTGCCCTTGCGGATGGATGGGTTGTTCCAGGATAATATCCCAGGAACGTAACAGGCTAATGCCTTCTTCCAGAGACATAACTGGTGTAGTACTGCCATTACGAGTGATGAGCAGCCTGGCTGAGTATTTCCACTGGTAGTTAATGGAATGATTTCTCAGGGCCTTGCTGAGGGTGTCTAGATTTTTTCGCTGGCGTAATGTATGCGTAGATAGGTCTGGGAGTACCTGAATGTGGGCCGCTTAAGGACATCCCTTGTGGGCCGCAGAAGGACATCCCTTGGGACAGGGGACGGGAAGAAAAAGGCTTGGGTATTCATTGGATTCTGTCGATGGTCAGGTCAGCAGATGCAAATGATGGCACAGCAGCCTGTAAGAGACCTCTGACAAAAAATGGCAGCTTGGATGAATGAATACTCTCTGGAATGCCACGTATCTTCAACTTATTATGCTGTGACCTTTCCTCGAGGTTAGCAAGCTTATTTTTGATCCACACTAGGTTGTCTTTTTGGGCTTCATAAATGTGTCAACTAGGGTATAAAAAGATGTAACATATTCACTCAGTTTGTCCTCCACATGATCTAACCTGTCCCCCAGATCCTGGACTTCTGCCTTGACTTTGTGTATGCAGGAGAACAGATCTGCCTGGAGGGAGGCAGAGAGAGTAACATGTCCTTTAGTGTCGTATCTGACACAGGTATGCCCGGGGTCGGGAAGGCCTTGATAGGTTCTTCCAGAGGAAGTGCAGCAGAATGTGAGGTAGACTGGTTGGTTACCTCCATCAGCTGCTCATCTTCTTCAGATTGGGCAGAGTCCCAGGGGATACGGGACTTAGCCGGGCTCCTCGTGGAGCTGTAGGGAACTGGCTGGTGCCCAATAGTTGGCTGAACAGGCGCTATATCTATGTAGAATCCTGGTGTGTGTAGGCACCTCTGTATCACACGGCCATCACAGTCAGCAGTCACCACGCCCCCCCATGTTCACCTCTTTGAGCTGTTGCCTGCCCATGTGACCCAGAGAATGAGCAAACAAGGCTTTGGACTAACGTAGTACACCGTCTGCAGTACAAGAGGCGGTGCATTCTTATTCAGACAAGAAAGTTTGTTTTTAGCGTTGGCAGCCTCACAACCCCAACAAATTCATCGCAGACACTTCCTTGATTAGCAGAACGGATAATCCTATCTGCTTCTCTGCTATTTTGATTCGTGTTGATTTAGCCTATAAATTTGGCTGCTCTTCTTGGTCCGAAGACTCATTAACATTTATATTGCTTTCTATCTGGGTTTCTGTTTTGTTTCCCTTTTTTTTTAATCATGGCACCAAACCCACGCTGTGTATTATGAAAAGACTACACTAGAAATTTGTTAAATGAATCGCCCTGATGAATAGAGCGGAAAGGTTTCTTGATGTGAGTGGCTGTTATAAATGGGAGCAGAAGACATTACTTGTTTCGCTTGTTTGTAAAGTTCATAAAAATATTATTGATGAGTTAGGTTTTTTCATTGTTTCTTTTTTTTATATGTTTAAATGTGGAAATATTCATGTTGGACACTTTTGTTTTCTTCTTATATTTAGGGAGTGCCCTATGGTGAAACACTTGTCAACTGCTTAGCAACTTGTGTACTGAGCTGTAGTCCACTACAGCTTTGGCCAGATTTAGCCCCCGTTCACACTAAGGCGACCTGTGAGGCGACCTGGTCGCCTCACAGGTCGCCGTAGGTCGCCTCCCATAGGGAAGCTGCGGACCTGTTCTAATAGGAGCGACACAAGTCGCTCCGACTTAGAAAAAGGGTCCGGAGCTTCTTTGGGGCGACCAGGAGGCGACCGCCATAGACTTCAATGTTATGAAGTCCGTGGCGGCCGCTCCGAGGTCGCGGCGCGCTGCTCACACCGCGACCTCGGAGGTCGCGGGGCGAAGTAGCGCCGCCCCTATGTGAACGGGGGCTTATACTTCTTTCTTCCCTAGGCCAGCTACCATGTGTTCCCTCCCTCCTACAATACACATTGTAGAGGGCTAAAGGCCCGCACACACGATCAGAATATTGTACAAAAAATACTGATTTCATTTGATCGTATGATAATCTGATTGTTAGTACACAGCTTTCGTCCGAAATTATCCGAAGAATCAAACAGAACATTTTTTCTTGTATGATACCAGATTGTACGATTTTCATTTAATCAGTACAGCTTTCTTTCGAAAATACAATAAAAATACATTACATCACTTCCAAATTTTTATTCTGTAGTATGAGAATTTTCGTACTTTAGTAACCTATTCGTTTTCGATATGGAGACTAGCATGCAAAATAATGGACCATCATTTTTCCTATAATCTCATAGTTTGTACTAGGCTTTAGGGTTACTGGTTGGCTCTGGAGACGGTTGGGGGTTTTGCAGGGGCTAAGATAATTTAGGCCAGGGGTGTTAAACTACATTTTTTTGGGGGCGGCATCAGCATTATGGTTGTATCTGTAAGACTTTATAAACGTATCAACTTTATATAAATATTTGCCTCTGCATTCAATTATTCCTAGTATTTGTAACAACTTAAAGCGGTAGTATACTCCACTTTTTAATTTTTACCTACAGGTAAGCCTATGTAAAATGAATACAGTAAAACCTTGGACTTTATAAACGTATCAACTTTATATAAATATTTGCCTCTGCATTCAATTATTCCTAGTATTTGTAACAACTTAAAGCGGTAGTATACTCCACTTTTTAATTTTTACCTACAGGTAAGCCTATGTAAAATGAATACAGTAAAACCTTGGATTAGTTGTTCTGAAAACACGCTTGTAATCCAAAGCACTCTTATATCAAAGCGAATTTCCCCATAAGAAATAATGGAAACTCACATGATTTGTTCCCCAAGTCTTTGAGTTTATAGTCTATATACAAAGATTATAGCAATGTGATAGGTTGTGTAACCATAAAATGTCCATCCACAATATGCAGCCTTCCCAAGGGGATTAGAAGCAAAATCTAGCAGAGCTACAGAATATAAGAGAGATGAGAGGTGCCTCTAAGTGTAGCAATATGGTTACATTTAATGAAGGTTCAACATTTAGCAACTCACATGGTTGATGATTAAAATAGGCACATCTAAGTATGCATACATCCGGGGTAAAGCTGTCCACATAGACCATCTTCTGAACCACCGGCTCTCACCACTGTCAGTCTGCAATCGTGACCGGGAAGAATAGCCTGCAGTAGAGTGATCTGAAAGTGAGGCTTTGAATCACTCATGGAGTGCAGCGGGGAAGGGATGATGAAGATGTGCAGAGGATGGTCTATGTGGACAGCTTTACCCCAGCTGCCTGCATACTTAGATGTACCTGTTTTAATCATCAACCATGTGAGTTGCTAAATATTGAACCTTCATTAAATGTAACCATATTGCTACACTTTAGAGGCTCCTCTCTCCTTTTTTATACATGACATGACATACTTGTATATCAAGACATCGCTTGTATATCAAGTCAAAATTTATTTAAAAAATTAGCTTGTCTTGCAAAGCGCTCTCAAACCAAGTTACTCTCAAACCAAGGTTTTACTGTATCTCCTAAATCTGCACGGTTTAGGAGAAATTCACCCTGCATGCAGCCACTGACATCACCGGCGCATGCGCTCTGAAAGGTCCGGCATATCTTGCGTCTTACGGCATCGCGGCTCCGGCCACTCACAGCGCTGGAGCCGTGGAACCCGGAAGAGACACCGAGGGAACATGTCAGCTCCCTCAGCGGTGTCCAGGCGACTGTGTGGGGGCTTTGTTCTAAGGTAAGTATTTCATAATGTGCTAGTATGTGATGCATACTCTCATAATAATTATAAGTAGATCCTCAGAACACCCCCCCCCCCCCCTTATATCAGATGTCTAGGGCCTCCCAATCATCAGAAGTCAAGAGTCCCCCACCCTCCCTATCATCACAGTGCACCCCATTTGCCTTGTGCTGCTAGGATGAAGCTGAGGGCAGAGCTGAGAAGCAGAAAATGCAGGGTGTGGAGGAGGACCAGAGGAGGGCTGGAGTCAGCTTCTGGATTCTGTTTAATGCTGAGACCAGGGGAGGTATAGACAAGGCGTTGCTTCGGCTACATAGGTGCAGGATTTGTAGTTCTGTCCTCCTGTGCTGCTGAGTACTGAGGAGGGGCCGCATGAAATTATTTTGCGGGCCTTGTCTTTGGCACATGTGCTCTAGGGCTAGGATGGGCTGCTTAGAATTGCAGGAGTCTGTAGGCAGTGGAGAGAGCTGAGGGTCATTGCAGGGGGCTAAGGGCACTAGGGGTCAGGGCAAGGGGCTGTTAATGAACTACATGCTTACAACTTAGGCCTATGTGGCCCCGTACACACGTTCCGATAATTGTACGACAAAACTCGCTTTCGACCTGATCGCACGATAATCTGATCGTTAGTATACAGCTTTCAACAGCCGATCACGACAGTTCATCCAACAAAATCCGAAGGGACAAACAGGAAAACTTCTGTCGTACGACAGCCTCGCAAACGACAATCGTTTCATCAGTACACTATGCGTCCGCTAAAAATCGATCGACAAAGACCGCGCATGCTCAGAAACACTAAAATAGCACGGAAGAAGCCTAGCTGCCATTGTTTTTGTTTTGCACCATCTGATATGTAGCTAAGCAACCAGGAAGCTTTTCCAGAATCGTGCAACAAAAATCATACGGTATGTACGCATTGTTGAATTCAATGTTAGTATCATGCAACAAAATGCAAACGATAAGTCGTCCGATTATCTGAACATGTGTACGGGGCATTAGTGACAAATCTGGCACTGGCTCCAGCTCCAGAACCCTGAGTTTAGTGGGAATATTGTCTTGCAACTTGTATATGCAGGGGTTAACTAATTTTGCCCTAGATCTTTAACCACTTGCCAACTGCCGCACGACTATTTACGTTGGCAGTCAGCCCCTCACAGGCAAAGTGACGTAGATCTACGTCGCTAGCCTGTGAGGGTCTAGGGAGCGAGCGCGCGCCCCCGGAGGCGCGCTCCCGCTCCCCCGGAGGCGCGCTCCCGCTCCCCCAGAGGCGCGCTACCGCTCCCGCGTGGTCACGGACCACCCCACGCGTGTGACCGGCAGACCTGATGTCCGCCGGTCACTCGGCGATCGTCGCTGCAGAGGGAGAAAGGCAGGCGGCTAGTGTAAACAAGCCGCCTATCATTCTCCCCTGGGTAGAAACAGTGATCATATGGTTCTACTATGTAGGACCGTTGATCACTGTTCCTACAGCTCAAGCCACAGCCAATCACAGTTAGAATCACGCCCCTAGGGACACACATAACCCCTCCCTTTCAAAAAAAGTTAACCCTTTCACTGCCAGTGTAATTTTACAGTAACAGTGCATATGTATAGCACTGATTACTGTAGAAATGTCACTGGTAACCCCAAAAGTGTCAAAAATGTCAGTCAAGGGTCCGATCTGTCCGCCGCAATGTCGCAGTACCGCAAAAAAAATCGCAGATTGCCGCCATTACGCGTTAAAAAAAAAAACACAAAAATGACAAAATCTTTCCCTTTGTTAGTAAACGCGATAACTTTTGCGCAAACCAATCAAAATACGCTTTTTGCGATTTTTTTTCTACCAAACATATGTAGCATAAAACAAATTGGCCGAAAATGTTAAAAAATTTTGATTTTTATATTTTTTTTGGGGAATTTCATATAAAAAATTTGAAAAATATTGTTATTTTTGCAAAATTGACGCTCTTTTTTTGTTTATAGTGCATGATCAAAAAATCGCACAGGTGATCAAGTACCACCAAAAGAAAGCTCTGTTTGTGGGAAAAAAAGGACGTCAAATTAGTTTAGGTACAGCATTGCACGACTGTGCAATAGGCCCTGGTCAGGAAGGGGGTAAAATCTTCCGGGGCTTAAGTGGTTAAAGTGGTTGTAAAGTCAGAAAGTTTTTTTTTTTATCCTAATGCATTCTATACATTAAAATAAAAAAACCTTCTGTGTGCAGCACCCCCCCCCCCTCCCCCGGCACAACAGTGGTGCCATTGGCTCCTGCTGCTGTCAATCAGTCAGTTAGCCAATCAGGAGAGAGTGGGGACAGGGCAGAAACAGGGCTCCATGTTTGTATGGTTGAATGGACACACGGAGCTGTGACTCAGCTTGGGTGCCCCCATAGCAAGCTGCTTGATCAATATGACCCCAATATGTGACCCTACTTTTGGAAGATTTTCTATTTCACTCCACTTTTGGAAGATTGTCTATTACTTCCGGCTGTGTTCCCAGGACAGGAAATGAAGGAAACTCCCCCCAAGAGGGCACAGACAGCAAAAAACAAAAACAAAAAAACACGGAGTAAACAACACCATTAGTATCGGTTCACACTATGGCGATCCGACTTCGGGGGCGACCTGTGAAGTCGCGTGCACCGTGACTTGCACGGACTTCACATAATGGAAGTCAATGCAAGTCGCTCCGATGTCGCCCTGAAGTAGTACAGGAACTATTTTCTAAGTCAGAGCGACTTGAGTCGCTCCTATTAGAAAAAAATTGTGAAAGCACATTAAAGCCTAAGTATAGCTAAAATTAAAAACAGAAAAAATCAGCATAAGGGGCATTACATACAGTCAAGAGGATGTGTCACTTGTGCTGACGCTTCTTCCAGTAGTTGAAATTCTCCTCTGTCCATGCCCCCCACCCCTGCTGTTGTACTACAGCTTCTATGAATGACACAGGATCTAAGAATGGAGGGAGAAGAGCCATCAATCATCTGCCTGTCCTCCATTTTTAGATCCTGTTTCATTCATAGAAGCTGTAGTATGTCTTCTGTGAATGGAGCAGCTAGGCATAGAGGGCTAGCATAGTTGGGCTCTTTTGATAAGATACAGTGACAGCCCTTAGTTGTACTAATCGTAAAAGAAAAGCCAGCAAGCATGTCTCCACGATACAGCAGACCGATCGTCAGTGCGGATCCAAATTCCATACAACGTTTTATCCTGATGATATCCTATTAGGGGAAACGCGTAGGAAGGGTGTTTTGAGGTGCACTGACGATCAGGCCTGCTGTCTTGTGTTCAGCAGTGGCTCATATGTAAGTGACACTAGTCAGCTTTTCTTGTTTTATACTGTTTATGATTTTACACAATGCATACCCAATATTGCTGCACAATGAGAGTCTCCTTTTTGCCCCTTTAATATGTGGGACATATCTGTAATTCTTGAGAGGAGTGCGGATTAAAGCTGAAATCTGTGGTTACATGATTGTGAGAGCCGCCTGTCAGCTGGGCTTGCACATACAGGTGACATACTTCCTTTGAGTGCCAGTCAGCAGATTGAGAGGATTGATGATGATTCAGAGATAAACTTTTCTTTGGTCATATTGAGTGCAGTATACCTTTCTGTTTAGGGTTATTTGCACTGGAGAAGCTTGTCTTTATCCTGCTGAAAGCAGTGCACTTTCTTATTTTATTAGTGTTTATTTTTGTTATATTATGTTTGTGTCATTATATTTTTATGCATCCTGTTTTAGCACTGCATATTTTTAGCCCCCGTTCACACTAAGGCGACATAGGTCGCCTCCCATAGGGAAGCTGCGGACCCGTTCTAATAGGAGCGACACAAGTCGCTCCGACTTAGAAAAGGGGTCCGGAGCTTCTTTGGGGCGACCAGGAGGTGACCGCCATAGACTTCAATGTTATGAAGTCCGTGGCGGCCGCTCCGAGGTCGCGGCGCACTGCTCGCACGGCGACCTCGGAGGTCGCGGTGGGAAGTAGCGTCGCCCCTATGTGAACGGGGGCTTAGGCTATTAATACTTGGTAGATTTATATACAGTGAGGAAAAAAAGTATTTGATCCCCTGCTGATTTTGTATGTTTGCCCACTGACAAATAATTTGAATTAGCTTGTACCAAATGCAGGGGAGTCCTAATAACTTTCCACTGTACGACTCCCTTCACCCCTCTGGCGGAGATCAAGGACCTAATCCCTTCTGGCCTCCTAATAGATACCGAAGTGATCATAGTATCCTATTATGCACCCAATTCTACACCCCTCCCATTTCTTTCCTATTTACTGGCAGTAGTTTATTCACATAAGTGAGGTACCCGTCTCCTCTGCAGAGATGCAAATCAATCCCTCTATCCCTTTCTAGACAAATACCCACAGACATCCCTATCTAGCAGTATAAAACTTAGCTTTCAGCATGCAGCGTCACTCATTAGTCGATTACTGGTGTGGACCTAATCCTGCTCGGCGTCTATACACATTTTATTCACATCCGCACAACACTTTCTTGTGCATTGATCACATATTACTCACTACAGGCACCATTCCCCAGCTTCTCTCTTCAACTATCCTTCCACTCTCTTGGATGACCACAGTGTCGTCATTACCACCTTGACCTCCTTGGCCCCATCCACTAAAGATCCTTCATGGATAATCAACGATAACCTCCTTACCCACCCATCCCACCATCTTGAGATAAAAACGGCACTCAAGGAATACCTTTCCACTAAATGCACCCCAGACATCTCTTCTCTCCTACTATGGGAAGCCCATAAACCAGTTATAAGAGGAGCCTGCATAAGTTAGGCGTCTTATCTCTATAAGGAGAAACGCCTCAATTTTCAGCGCCTAGAGTCCACCGTCGAAACCTCTCACACAGCGTTTCAGACCGACCCTTCTCCACCATACAGGCAGGCCCTGGAAAAAGCTAGACTAGAGCTCAACCTCTTCCTAACAGAGAATTCCTTCCTATTACACTAAAACAAACAAACCCGACACTTTTCTGGCCCTCTCTCTTAGACGCTTAGATCATGCTCCTAAACCGATCCGATTGAAGACATCTCAAGATTCCTATACTAGCAATCCAACCAAAATTCTTCAGGTGTTTCGTAAACACCTTACCACTCTTTACTCGGAAAGCAACACCCTTGACCAAACCCAAGCCCATTCCTTTTTCTACACACTGCTTTACCCTCCCTATCTTCTCTTCAGCGTGATAGTCTCGAGAAATCTTTTGAGACTGGGGAGGTAATGTTGGCCACTAAATCTATTAAATCGCATAATCGCCCCGGACCAGATAGGTTCTCGGCCACATAATTTAAAAAGTTTGTCAATCTACTAGCTCCCATGTTAACCAAAGCCTATAATGCTATCCTCAAGGGTCACACATTCAGTTCTGAAACACTGAGCTCTTTACACTAATCCCTCTGCCTTTGTATGCTATATGGGCTATAGATCTCAACCTTTTCTGATCAGAAGAGGAACGCGTCAGAGCTGCCAGCTCTCACCGCTCCTGTTTGCCCTGGCTATTGAGCCCCTAGTACACCTGATTTGCCAAAATCCTAATATACGGGGTTTGGAAATAGGTGGTCATCACCACAAACTATGTTTATTCGCCGATGTCCTTCTCTTTTTGACCGTTGACCTCCACACCCAAGCTACTCAAAGTATTGGAAGACTTTGGCTGCATTTTGGGCCTGAAAGATAATCCACTTAAATCTACAGTGCTGAACGTTTTCATTCCCCCTGATGAATTGATCCAATTGCAGACTGCCCTACCATTCCCTTGGTCTTCCCGCTCCATCCCATACCTTGGTATTAAATTGACAGCCAATATATCTGACCTCTTCTCTGCTAACTACCCTCCTTTGCTCACACATCTCACTAACCTCATGACCAAGTGGTCCAATCTACCGTTAGCCTGGATGGGCAGCATAACAGTAGCCAAAATGACCACCCTTCCAAAAATATTATACCTCTTCCGCGTATTGCCCATCCTGGTTCCAAGCTATTTCCTTTGCTTGCTGCAACGACACATATTCTCCTACATTTGGGGCGCTGTCAAGCCTCGTATACCTCAACACACCCTATACCTACCTAAACTAAGAGGTAGCCTGGGTCTTCCTAACTTTACAAGATATTTCTATGCTGCTCAATTAGATCAACTGCCCAAGTATCATGCAGCCACTGAAATACCCCTCTGGGTGGCTCTGGAATCGGTTGAGTGTGATCCTTTCTGTCGCTAACCTCTTATGGCTTCATCCCTCTGACCGTCGTACCATTCTCAACCCAGTGACCCGTCACTTTCTTTCTCTATGGGATTGCCTCAAGATCAAACACTTGCTCCAATTGCCCCACAACCCAATGCTCTCATTTCTTCGCAATACGGCGTTCTACCCAGCCTGGACTTCACCTTTCTCTTTCCGTGCATGGTCTTCGGCAAATCTTTTTCGAGCCTATAAGTTCATGACCCCTTCTGGAATTAGGCCATTCCCTACTCTTAGGGAGTCATATGACATTCCCTCTGCTGAAATAGTTCAATACCTTCAAATCAAGCACTTGCTTACACCCCTACTCTCTAAAGACTCCCCTTTTCCCTCTATATCCATCTTCGAACAAACATGCAAGAGTGACCTGCATAGGCGAGGCGTTATCTCGGCCCTTTACCCCCACCTTCTCACCATTGGATCTCCTTCTACTCCTTCCTTTGCCTCTAAATGGGAAAGTGACTTGGAAATCACGCTAGACACCACAGATTGGAACCATATCTGGCAAGCCACAAGTTTCTCTTTGCAGGATATTGTGGCAACTGAAACTAATTACAAAGTCTTAACCCATTTGTACTTGGTCCCCACCAGGATCTCCAAATATGTCCCCCACTATCCCTCTAATTGCTTTTTTGGGCTGTGTAGCCCAAGGATCCTTCCTGCATGTTTGGTGGACATGCCCAGTAGTGCAAGACATCTGGTCCAGCCTGTTCAACATGCTCTCTACCCTATTTAAGGTGTCCTTATAACCAGACCTATCTATTGCACTATTAAATTTAAAGCCACTAGTTTTAACACAACACAGATTTAAACTTTTCCTACAGATTACAACGGCAGCTAAACAAATCATTGCCAAATCCTGGAAGACCCCTACCCTTTGTGTTCTTGCAGTTAAAAATAAGGTCACAAAAGCCATCATCCATGCTAGCAGTCATCTCTAATAGAGTAGACAAATATAAAGCCCTCAGGTCCCCGTGGGTGGCACATTTCCTTCCACCCAATTTTCAATGAATCCCTCTTACTCCCACGATTGGTGACATCATATTATAGCGTATGGGTATTTCCTTACCAGGTTTGACCTAGAGGTACCTAGAAACCCCTCCTCCCTTGCTCCCCCTTTCTCTACCCTCCTTCTTATTACTATCTTGGCCTTTTCCTTGCTACCTTTCTCTTCTTATGGTTTCCCATTAAAGGTAGCCAACACTCCGGAATTCACCATTACACTATAGTGAGCTCTCATGCAAACGCTCTTCTGATACCACGTTTTGTGCACCTTGTGAGTTAGATAGAGAGTTTTAAAGGAACTTAGGCATTCACATGTTTCAGATTGCTAGACTTTAGAATGTGCCATCCAATACTTGTTATGTATCTTATGCTTACACATATATATATATATATATATATATATATATATATATATATAACCCCTCGTGTGTTTGATTTCTTGACTAATGTTGTGCTACTTACCTTTTTTTAGTCCATGTACGGACCGATGTTTGTTTGTATCACTATTCTTTTTCCTAACCAATAAAATACTTGAACAAAAAAATGCAAATCAATTTATAACTTTTTTGAAATACGTTTTTCTGGATATTTTTTTGTTGTTATTCTGTCGCTCACTGTTAAAATAAACCTACCATTAAATATAGACTGATCATTTCTTTGTCCGTGGGCAAATGTACAAAATCAGCAGGGGATCAAATACTGTTTTCCCTCTGTATCAATCCAGATTGCCAGCTAACTTGTTTCAGTTTATACTTGAGCAGACGTTTCTCCCAGGGCACACCACCAACCATGTGATCAGCATGGCTACTGATGTTAAAGAACCCTTAGTGATTATATTTACATATGTTATCAAGCCACAAATATAAAAAAGAAAAACTATACAAAAATACTCTATATAGATATAAAATGCTCAATCACTCTGTTACCTTAAATACAATGTACATACAACCTTAAATACAACTCCATTTCTTCCGCTCAATTTGCAGCCTGATTTTTTTTTTTTTTAGAAGAAAAAGCAAAAAGGTTGTCGTTTTATTCCTTTTTAGTAAAAACAGTGAAAAATTATTGATGTTGCTACTGATATTACCTGGTAGCATTCAAAAGCTTGGGGACAGTCCTGAACTCAGCTCTATTGAAAGTACATACCAGGTTGTCCATTTTGTACGTCAAACATGGTTTCAGATGCACGCTGTGCGCCATATGTTACAAGTGACCTGACCTGCGATCGACAATGTTCATTTCGCACACGCTGAACTCATATCTGCCTTGCATTTTGATGTAGCAGTCCAAGTTCTGCTTGCACTCTCGAGACATGACCCCGCTTTCTGTCTTTATTAAAGTCTTTTGTCTGTGGAACTTCAGTGAGATTATTAAAGTGACACCCATGATGCCAAAAGAATACCAATACAGTGAATACAATGTATAATCTTTACTGATATTTATTAACTGAACACATCTCTAAAAGCATGTTAACTTGTATCCATAGAAAGATTATTTTAAAGTGCCAAGAAGAAAAATGTAATACAACCAACCAGTAATAGCAGATATGATGGCTAAGTTATTTATTTTTTTTTTTTTTTAGACCTCCTGAGTGTGTGGTTTATCTGATCAGCAGACTGGGGGTGGGTGGTTGACCAATCTGGGCTGCTACAGTGGAGTTCAGGCTTCTGGCTGTGCTGTTTACCAGAGGCGGCTGGATAAACATGATTGGCTAAACAAAACTGCAGCAACTTTGGCAGAATAAAAGATTCCCATATATGCATTTCAAACGTATATTTAGCTGCTTTAGAGTGTGAAAGACATACATAATTACATGTGCAAGTTGAAAAAAGACACATGTCCATTAAGTTCAACCATAGTAAATATTACCCAGTTGTGGATACTGGTCAAACTCCACCCACCAAAAAAACATCATCAGCGTACACAGAGGGGTCGATTTACTAAATGCAAAAAAATGTGCACTTTGTAAAGTGCATTTTTACTCAGCAAGTGCAGTTGCTCCAGAGTTTCGTAAATAAACAGAAGCTCTGCTGACTTCCATCATCCAAACACGTGCAGGCAAAAATGTTGTTTTTTAAATTTTCCTTGCATGTGATTGGGTATTCTTTACAAAGTGAACATTTACCTCATTTACAAAGCTCTGGAGCAATTGCACTTGCAGAGGGCAACTGCACTTTAGTGTATGCAGTATGCACTGTCCTTCTGCCCACTGCTTCTGCACCCTGTGCACTTGCCTGGAATTCCTGACTGCCAAAATGCTAGCCAGCAGTTGGTGTATAAGTACACCAGCTATAGAAGCTGCTGCTATAAGAATATACAGCATCTGAAACAGTGTTTATAAAGCTCTCTTTTAGAGTGTAAGCTCTTTTCTAGATTGTAAGCCCTCTGATTCCTCCTGTATTGAATTGTATTGTAACTGCACGGTCTGCCTTAACGTTGTAAAGTGCTGCGCAAATTGTTGGCGCTATATAAATCCTGTATAATAACAATAATATAATAGTGAAAAACTGCTATTTGGCCATATATAACTCCATACATAAAGACACCTTCATCCCAAATTGAACATGTAAAAAATGTTTCAAAGAATTGCCATGAGGCGGATGCAGAAAAAACGACCCAATTCCAATGGTGGAAGACGCCAATCCGCCCTATGGTCAGTGGGCTATTGCATCCGCGACGTGGAAAATCCTGAGGAACAAATGGAAAGGGGGGGGGCCTAACGGGATTTTTATGGTGTCATACAAAAAATTGTAAAGACAGATGAATAAAAATTGAAAAGTTTTATTACATCAAGACAGACATATCTTTAAAAATACAAAGAACAGGATAAGTGTACCCATTCAAAGGACACATGATATAACAAGTAGATAGATATTATGACAAGCAGGACATGGAAAAATACAAATTTATCAAAGAACCAGAACATCCGGCAAATTGGTGTAAGGGGTCCATGTCCATCCGAAATACTTTATATGTTTCGCGGTGTTTAAACCGCTTCTTCAGAAGTTTATTATACAAATTGATATAGATACTCTAGTACAAAATAAATAAAACAGAGAAACAGCGTCAGTAACAAAAATTTCATAAATACATATTACAATACAACAGCTCATTGATTGTACCCCAACGACCGGCACCAGTGTGTGTCTCCCCCACCGAAGCCACAAAGGCACAGATGGAAAGGTGATTGGAGGTAAACACCCAGCCACATCAGAAGGTCCCCCGGGCAGGTGCGGTGGCATGCAAAAAGACGTGACCTGAAGTAGAAAAAGTGAATAGAAGAAAAATAGTCATAGAAAGAGAGGAGGAACAGATTACAGGTATACTTAAAAGAGGGAGCCCCCCTATACTTCGGTAGGCAGAATAAATACCTCTTATATATCCTTAAGTCCTCTGAGGTTTAAAATAAGATCAAGGGGTGACCCATATCATAGTATGATGGTATGATCCATTGAATCCCACACCTGAGAGAAAAACATATTAGGGGTAAAGATTATAGTAACAATATTTTTGACTGGCTGAATATAGCACCACACAGAGATATATATAATATCAGGTTAAAGATAATCAGGGGGCCAGAATGTGCGGTCGGCAGACTATATAATTGGACACAAGTAAATACCCATGTTAGCAGAGATTGTCACCAGATGAATCTCAGTAAAGGATGTAACCGATTATGTCCAAATCACAGACTCTCAATAGAGAAACTAAAAATGGGACAAGAGAAAGAGATCAAAGTAGTGAGCGCCGATTCACATTGCAGCGACGCTACTTCGCACTGCGACCTCCGAGGTCGCGGTGCGAGCAGCGCGCCGCGACCTCGAAGCAGCCGCCACGGACTTCATAACATTGAAGTCTATGGTATGGCGGTCGCCCCAAAGAAGCTCCGTACCCTTTTTCTAGGTCGGAGCGACTTGTGTCGCTCCTATTAGAACGGGTCCGCAGCTTCCCTATGGGAGGCGACCTGCGGCGACCTGTGAGGCGACCAGGTCGCCTCACAGGTCGCCCTAGTGTGAACCGGCACTTAGTCTAAAGTATTCATACTGTTATACCAAACACTAAACATCCGCCTCATGGCAATTGTTTGTAACAATAATATAATAGTTGTTCAGGCAGAAGGTAAAGTAACATTGGTACATTTGCATCTACTCTGTTTCATTCATCTGTATATAAAAGGGATGATCTTCTGTCTGTATATGATGTCAGTTAAAGCAACCTGACAAGTAAAAAAAAAGTAACGAAAAAAAAGGTTTATAAGCAAAAAGTTTTTATGTTAAACCGTTCATTAACCCTACATATTTTATCATAATCAGCCCTAAATAATATCTCTTTCTTCATCTTCTTCTCATATTATTTTCCTCCTGTTTTTTTTTTTTTTTCATGCATGGGTCAAGAGTATGTAAGACATGGAGAGCAGGAGTCAGTAGTATGTATTGCATAGAGTACAGGGGTCAGTGTAGTATGTAATTCACAGAGAGCAGGGTTCAGTAGCATGTAATGCACAAAGTGCAGGGGTCGGTTTTATTGAACACATGGCGTGCTGGAGTACCTAATGATCAGAGCGCAGGAGTCGGTAGTTTGTAACACAGGGAGTGCAGGAGCGAATAGTATGTAATGCACAGAGTGCAGGGGTCAGTAGTATGTAACACACAGAGCACAAGGGTCAGTAGTTTGTAACACAGGGAGGGCAGGAGTGAGTAGTTTGTAATGCACAGAGTGCATGGGTCAGTAGTATGTAATGCACATAGTGCAGGAGCCAGTAGTATGTAACGCACAGAGTGCAGGAGTCAGTAGAATGTAATGCACAGAGTGCAGGGGTCAGTAGTATGTAACACACAGAGCAGGGGTCAGTAGTATGCAACGCACAGAGTGCAGGGGTCAGTAGTATGTAACACACACAGCGCTGGGGTCAGTAGTTTGTAACACAGGGAGTGCAGGAGTGAGTAGTTTGTAACACAGGGAGTGCAGGAGTGAGTAGTTTGTAATGCACAGAGTGCAGGAGTCAGTGGTATGTAACGCACAGAGTGCAGGGGTCAGTAGCATGTAAAGCACAAGTGCAGGGATCAGTAGTATATAAAGTACACCAGACCTCATGCAGAGGTGCAAAGGCACAGAGTCAGGAACATTTCTCCCAGGCTGTGTCATTTGAGACGTTTGTTTCCTCTTCTCTGCACTACCACTCTAATCTAAGGCCTGACTTACAGGGGAACAGGGTATTTTTCTGCTATGTGGCAGTCCCCACATGGATAGTGTGGGCATCGCTGTCATAGAACACTGAGAAGGAAACTCAGGCCATGTGCCCCCAGTGCCAGTGGCAAGTGACTCAATTATTCCACAGAACACTATACTCGCAGCTGATCCAGTGAAGGCAAAAAGCCATGTACAGTCTGATTCAATTTACTTGGGAAAAACGTTCTTCTTGATCCCACAATTCCCTTGATCAACAATCTGTGTATTATTGCTTATAAATAGTTCTAGACAGATATATTTTGTGCCTTTATGGCCTCATTCACATGGGCACTGTGACCCATACAGCATGAATGAGGCACTTGTTTACACGTCAGGGACTGTGTGCAGGCAGCAAACATAAGTGAAGGAGACGCAGCAGCTCTACAGACCCAACTGCACATCCGAGTTTGACAGACACGTAGGGGGCTCTAGATGTGTAAACAAATACTTCATTAAAGGGGAGTTCCAGCCACCTATCAAAAAAAATTAAAGTCAGCAGCTACAAAAAGTGTAGCTGCTGACTTTTGAAAAACAGCCACTCACCTGTCCCACGGTCCAGTGGTGCACTCAGCCGAGCCACCTTCATCCTCTGTCCTCCCTCGGTGGCGCCGGCGTCTTCACTACTGGCACCCGGCTGTGAGAGCTTGTCGCTTCACAACCAGGTGCCTAATGTGCATGTGCAAGTCGGGCTGCACATTGTGAATGGTGGATGCAGTCTTCTGGGACCTGTCAGTGTCCCAGAAGACTACAGGGGGAAAGAGAGCAGACTGTGTCCCAGAAGACTGCAGGGGGAAAGAGAGCAGACTGTGTCCCAGAAGACTGCAGGGGGAAAGAGAGCAGACTATGTCCCAGAAGACTGCAGGGGGAAAGAGAGCGGACTGTGTCCCAGAAGACTGCATGGGGAAAGAGAGCAGACTGTGTCCCAGAAGACTGCAGGGGGAAAGAGAGCAGACTGTGTCCCTCCCAGAAGACTGCAGGGGGAAAGAGAGCAGACTGTGTCCCAGAAGACTGCAGGGGGAAAGAGAGCAGACTGTGTCCCAGAAGACTGCAGGGGGAAAGAGAGCAGACTGTGTCCCAGAAGACTGCAGGGGGAAAGAAAGCAGACTGTGTCCCAGAAGACTGCAGGGGTAAAGAGAGCAGACTGTCCCAGAAGACTGCAGGGGGAAAGAGAGCAGACTGTCCCAGAAGACTGCAGGGGGAAAGAGAGCAGACTGTGTCCCAGAAGACTGCAGGGGGAAAGAGAGGAAGGAGAACTTAAGTTGCCGAGCGCCGCGGCGCTCAGAACGGAAGTGGGAAACAGGTACCTGTCAAAATCAGGTACCTGCCCCCCTGCTCCTCAAAAGTGCCAATTGTGATGAAAGAGGAGCGGGGGACAAGTCCTTAAAGCGGAACTTCCCCTTTTGGGTGGAGTTCTGCTTTAACGCTGTACGGACCCCAACACCCCTATGAATTAAGCCTAAAAATACATCCAGCCTTATTTTAAACAGTCTATTTACAGTAGTTGGTTAAAACTATCTCCTAATAGTCTTTTCCACAATTTCACAAAGAAAGAAGCCTTTTTGTATGAGGAGGTCAAATCTCTTGTCCTCCAGAGGCTCAGAGTGTCCCATTTCCTTTGCCATGACCGTGAAGGTAATTAACTGCACCAAGTTTACTTAATGTATATTTTAAAACTGATTTTATACTTGATGATCATATTCCCCCTCAAATGCTTCTTCTCAAGGGGAAATGTTAAAACTTTTTTTAATGAAAGACTTTTGTCCTCCAACAGTATCCGATATCACGCTCCAGTTTGTAAATGCAAAATTTCTCCCCGGACGTAGACCAGAGAAGGCAAGAACAGATATCCCTGCTTCAAACTTTGATTGTTCACCAAATACATATTTCTCAAGGTTCTAATTTACACTTTAAAGGTGAAATGTTCTAAGCGAGACAGAGATAGCACAGCCAGCTGAATATTTATTCTTTAGCTTTGATTGACAGGAGGGATTGCACAGCAGCGTGTATTTATTAAAGATATAAATATATATAAATATATATATATATATATATATATATATACACACACACACACACACTATATTTTCAAGAATAATTGGGCCACCTGCCTTTACACACATATGAACTTTAATGGCATCCCTGTCTTAGTCCGTAGGGTTCAATGTTGAGTTGGCCCACCCTTTGCAGCTATAACAGCTTCAACTCTTCTGGAAAGGCTGTCCACAAGGTTTAGGAGTGTGTCTATGGGAATGTTTGACCATCCTTCCAGAAGCGCATTTGTGAGGTTAGGCACTGATGTTGACGAGAAGGCCTGGCTCTAATTCATCCCAAAGGTGTTCTATTGGGTTGAGGTCAGGACTGTGTGGGTCAGTCAAGTTCCTCCACCCCAAACTCGCTGATCCATGTCTTTATTGACTGTGCTTTGTGCACTGGTCATGTTGGAACAAGAAGGGGCCATCCCCAGACTGTTCCCACAAAGTTGGGAGCATGAAATTGGTATGCTGACGCCTTAAGAGTTCCCTTCACTGGAACTAGGGGGCCAAGCCCAACCTCTGAAAAACAACCCCTCACCATATTCCCCCCTCCACCAAATGATTTGGGCCACCGCACAAAGCAAGGTTCATTAAGACATGGATGAGAGAGTTTGGGGTGGAGGAACTTGACTGGCCTACACAAAATCCTGAACTCAACTGATAGAATACCTTTGGGAGAAATTAGAGTGCAGACTGCAAGCCAGGCCTTCTTGTCTGACATCAGTGCCTGACCTCACAAATGCGGTTCTGGAAGAATGGTCAAACATTTAGATAGACACACTCCTAAACCTTGTGGGCAGCCTTCCCAGAAGAGTTAAAGCAATTAGAGCTGCAAAGGGTGGGCCAACTCAATATCGAACCCTACGGACTAAGACTGGGATGCCATTAAAGTTCATGTGCGTGTAAAGACAGGCATCCCATTTTGATAGTATAGTATATATATATATATATATATATATATATAAATATATATATATATATATACACACACTTGTTTGCAATCACGTATATTCCAGGCAGTCAAACACATGAATATAGATTCATTAAAATCAAAACAGCTGTTTGTGATCTGAATCAACATCGTCTGTTGTGTTAATTTGAATAAATGCGTATTCATTTCATTATACAAAATACTGGTTCCTCGCTAATGATTTGTGGGTGGAATGGATTTGTGTGATTTGCTTAAAGGCGCATCCCGATGCATACATAATTGAGGCCACCCGTTGAGTCACATTGTTAAAAAAAAGAAACACCTATTGCAGCTTTTTGACCCCGTACCTCTAAAGCTGCCCATGTCTGTTACAGTCTGATTGTAGAATTAGATTTACCATACACCTTATAGTGTGCAGGCCAAACAAAACCATCTGTTCAATTGATATCCTCACACTGCAGATTGTACAATCTGTATGAAAGGCATGTAGTCAGTTTAACAGTTTGTTACATGTGGAAGAATGTGCAGTATATTGCATTAAATCATAGGAAACCATTTATTCTGTTTTTTTTTTTAATGTACAAAAGTAAATTCTTTATCTGTTTATCCCTCCCTAAAGGATTAAAAATCTTCCCATACTAATTGCCAGAAATAGTTGATTTTTAGTTTTCATGGGTTACATTTAAAAAAACAACTTTTTGTAGAGCTGTTGGGAGCAGTAATGTGCAGCCTTCTCTTCTCTGCCAGGGAGCGCCTAGTAGGTAAGATGTACGAGGAAATGCAGTGAAAAGCTGTTCTTTACTTGATCCATGATAGTGCTGGAGATCTTTTAGCATGTCCTGGATGCGAGTGATGAGACAGCTCTTGGAACTGAATTTACTTTTGCCAAAATAAATTGTAAAGAGCTCAAACGAACTCTTAAGAAAATAAATTTAGGTGTATAAAATCTGGTTTATTTTTCAAATAATTTTTAACTCAACTCATCTGGGGGAGTCTATGGGGCCCAAAATGCACAATTCTGTTTCAAAAGTAGCTCCAGGTAGCTTTTTGAGCATCAGGCTTAGACTACCGACTCCTGAGCGCTCATATGTGAATGGCTACCATTTAAATACATAGGATTTTGTTTATTGAGAGTTTTGTAGCTTTGAGCTTCAAGCTAAAAAACGCTCAGGTGTGAATGGGCCCTCATTATTATTTGGAATCACTGAGTATTTCCATTGCTGCTGGCACCTGAAGAAAGTAACAATGAATGAAGAAAAGGTAAATATGTGCTTCAGGGGTTTTAAAGCTGAGTTTTAAAGCGTTTGTTACCCCAACACTTTATGTTCCTGATATTTATATTCTGTACCATATACTTGTATGAGAAAGTATCCTGTTATCTTTGTATTGCTTCCTTTATGTGAAATCCCTGGTGTTCCCGATAGTCTCCTTGTTTTTCTATTAAAAACTGACAACACCAGGCAGGAGAGCACAGCGTGGTCAGTTCTCTAGCTTATGCTAGGAACTCAGCCTGCTCTACTCCAATGATCAGACTTGCCCTGACATGTCCCTCCTGCACAGCCATTCACTGGCAAGCTCAGTGTGCTCCTGCTTCTCCTCCCCCAGCTCTTATGCAGCTAAAATAGAGGGAATGTAATCACTTATAGAAAAGGGAAAAAAGGTATTTATGTTTTTTTTTTTTTTTTATATCTATACAAAAACGTTTTGCCTTTCATTTCGATTTTAAACTGAATGAATTGTTTTACAAGGTGTTCATTTACAATCACTTTAAATCAAACCTGTTTCTTTGCCCCTACATGGGTTAACCATAGAAGTTATTTAAAAAAATAAAAAAAAATAAATAAAAATTGTATTAAATCATTTATTTATATTCACTTGAAAGTACCAAAAGCAATAGCATCCAGGCTGACAAGGCCAATGAATGTAAACCAACATATAAATAAAATAACTGTAGATGCCCCTTTAATATTTGTTCACAGCCCTAGAAACCTAATAAATAACAGCTAACACGCCCCATCATTCATCTTTAGTTTCCTCGGCAACCTTAGAATGTTGTTCATTGAAACGTCTCTGGAGCATAGTGTGCTGCGAGTTCTGAATGTTGAAAGCCGTAGATAAAAATATTCAATGCACTGCGTAGTTTCCCCGCTTCTCATTGTGAAAGACTTTATCGATATATCAGTGACGTATAAAACTGATTTGTTTGCTTGGATCATGAGTCGTGCTGGGGGACACGTCATGTGGAAAAGTCCCTCTGAACTGATTTAGGACTGAAGGAAGAGAGTTGTTAGGAAAGGTTTGTTTCCCACAACTTAGGCAACAAATCAGCTTTCACTGAGACGTTTGGTGCATGCTTTCTGCCCTCATTTCATGGAGTGTTGTAAGTTGACTCCAAAATTGTTGCCATTGATATGACATTGTAGCCTTATTTTAGCTCAAGAAAGTTTTGGCACAAAAGTAATATTGGTACTAGGTTTAGGAAAAGTTTGGGTTTAGGAATAGGTAGGGGATAGATTGGTTTTAGGAGTAGAGAGGGGATAGGTCGGGGTAAGGAATAGGTAGACATAGGTTGAGTTGAGGAATATGTAGCAGATAGGTTGGATTTAAGAAAAGGTAGAGTATAGGTTGGATTTAGGAAAAGGAAGGGTATGGGGTTGGATTTAGGAAAAGGTAGAGTATACGTAGGTTGGGTTTAGGAAAAGGTAGGGTATGGGTTGGATTTAGGAAAAGGTAGAGTATAGGTTGGATTTAGGAAAAGGTAGGGTATGGGTTGGATTTAGGAAAAGGTAGAGTATAGGTTGGATTTAGGAAAAGTTAGGGTATGGGTTGGATTTAGGAAAAGGTAGAGTATAGGTTGGATTTAGGAAAAGGAAGAGTATAGGTTGTATTTAGGAAAAGGTAGGGTATGGGTTGGATTTAGGAAAAGGTAGAGTATAGGTTGGATTTAGGAAAAGGAAGAGTATAGGTTGGATTTAGGAAAAGGTAGGGTATGGGTTGGATTTAGGAAAAGGTAGGGTATGGGTTGGATTTAGGAAAAGGTAGAGTATGGATTGGATTTAGGAAAAGGTAAGGGAAAGGTTGGATTTAGAAAAAGGTAGAGTATAGGTTAAATTTAGGAAAAGGTAGGGTATAGGTTGGATTTAGGAAAAGGTAGGGTATGGGTTGGGTTTGGGAATAGATTTAAGCAGTCATGTTAAACTGGTGTATTTTGGGCTGTGTGTAGCCCATTTACACCCTTCTTATCTCCTCCATCTAAGAATTTTCATTTTAATCTTTTTCCCTAACTGATTTTGTTGACGCTTCCTTTCATTATATCCTTTTATCATAGTTTTGTTTGGTAACTTACAATGTCACATGTACATCGGTAGTGCTTCCTTTTATTGTATTATTTTATCAGTTTCACAATTTGTAATTTTACATTTTATATGGTACAGACATCGTAGACAAATTCAGCTATGGGAACCCACTGTGGTGCGTTCGTTTAAGCATGTTAATGAGCATTGTTACATACACTAACGTGTTTCATTAAGGAAGACCGTTCATATGAATGGGCTTCCAACACATTAATATCAAAAAGTTTATGTACCATTTCTGGCAGAACACCACAGGGCTCGTTGATTTGTTGCCGCACACTGCACTGCAAAATGTCTGTTAGGAAGGTCCCTGTAAGAGCGGATGCCAATATAGTTAAATGTTGCAAGTTTTTTTTTTTTTTTTTTTTAATCGGAGGCCATACGATTATTTAAATCTTTGTCTCTTACAGCCTGTATCAGGGCCATCTCAACAAACAAAAACCTAACTAGCATGCAGTGAAGGGTCTAAATAGGGAATATTAGGAAAGGTAACCTGTAACAGTAAAACAGTAAACGTGTAACTTGCTGGCTTTCCTCATAGTTAGTAGATCTATACCCAGCCAAAATGCTTCATAAAGGCATTGTCCAAGTTTCACATGCTACAAAAACATATGTACAGTATGGTACATTTTTCATTTCATACAGTCTACAAAAACAATTGTAAGGTCTATGGAGTGCTTGATGTTCTAAAAAATTCACTATATTACCAAAAGTGTTGGGACGCCTGCCTTTACATGCACATGAACTTTATTGGCATCCCGGTCTAAGTCTGTAAGGTTTAATATTGAGTTGGGCCACCCTTTGCCGCTATAACAGCTTCAACTCTTCTAGGAAGACTGTTCACAAGGTTTAGGAGTGTGTCTATGTGAATGTTTGACCATTCTTCCAGAAGCACATATGTGAGGTCAGGCACTGACATAGACAAGAAGGCCTGACTCACAGTCTCTGCTCTTATTCATCCCAAAGGTGTTCTATCAGGTTGAGGTCAGGACTCTGGGCAGGCCAGTCAAGTTTCTCCACCCCAAACTCGCTCATCCATGTCTTTATGGACCTTGCTTTGTGCACTGGTGCGCAGTCATGTTGGAACAGGAAGGGGCCATCCCCAGACTGTTTCCACAAAGTTGGGAGCATGAAATTGTCCAAAATGTCTTGGTATGCTGACGCCTTAAAAGTTCCCTTCACTGAAACTAAGGGGCCAAGCCCAACCCCTGAAAAACAACCCCACGCCATAATCCCCCTTCTACCAAATGATTTGAACCAGTGCACAAAGCAAGGTCCATAAAGACATGGAGGAGCGAGTCTGGGGTGGAGGAACTTGACTGGCCTGCACCTCAACCTGATAAAACACCTTTGGAATGAATAAGAGCGGAGACTGCAAGCCAGGCCTTCTTGTCCACATCAGTGCCTGACCTCATAAATGCGCTTCTGGAAGAATGGTCAAACATTCCCATAGACACACTCCTAAACCTTGTGGACAGCCTTCCCAGAAGAGTTGAAGCTGTTATCGCTGCAGAGAGTGGGCCAACTCAATACTGAACCCTACGGACTAAGACTGGGATGCCATTAAAGTTCATGTGTGTAAAGGCAGGTGTCCCAATACTTTTGGTAATATAGTGTATATTGCAATAGCAAAACCATATTCTACAAAAACTCATAACATTCAATGTGAAGATTGCTCATTGTGTTGAACATTTAATATTCTACAGAAATGTTTGCTATTCTAATACAGAACACTTGTGCAACATGCTCAAAAACCTCTCCCTACGATTCGTTCCTATTATATATGGCTTTAATTGCTCTTTAACGTCCGGTGTTCACCCTGGTCTGAATGGAAGAAGAAATATTATCTTTTCAATTTTCAAAAATGTTTTCTTTTCAACTTTCAAAAGTAACTGTAATTTATTTTCTTCTATCACTGTATTAAAAGCAAATTTAAAACTGAGTCTTCATTAACAAGCATTGACATAGCTGCTATATAAGGCAGCGCGAGTTAGCTGCACTCTGTAATGCCAACCTTTTCATCTTATCTGCTGTTCCATTTGCATTCCTTTATAAATCTTCAAGCATTTTTTGCTCTGCTTTGTAATTCTCACAGTTGCCTTTTTATGAGAGGTGCCATTATAAAGTGGTTTTGTAGGTTAGCCATGCATGGCAAAGCAACAGGGGTACTTAAAGTGATATTAAATCCCCAGTTTTCCCCCTACTGAGTATGCAGCTTCTATATATTTTAATCCTTGCATTTTTTTTCAGTTTAAACTGGTGTAATGACTGCTGTCTCAGGTTTCTTGTTTCAGGGTGGCCCCTTTCTTATGCAGCATTCTGTGGAGCCATTCCTGCATGCAGGGACTAGAGTTGTGCTTCCCTACACAGTGTACATCAATAGAAACACACAGCACCTTAGCTTAGGAAGGCAAGGCACTCCCCTGTTCTAAATATTATATTCCAGGGTGACTTTGAGGCCTTTTATTTAAGGCTGTCAAACCTAAATTGTTGAACCATTTGACCAAATTCTGATGCCTAAACTTATCCCCTTTGGTTGATCTCACATCCATCTCAAGCTTCTTCCCCGGCCTTGTACCATCTGGTGTTTTTGAGTCTAATTCCGATATTCTTATTCGCATTCTCTGTTCAATATGCCATTTTTTTCTGTGTCCCATGTTCCAGAACATATTCTCATTAGCACCCCTTGATTGCCCCTCCATGAGAAATAATTTTTATGATCTGCTGGTGTTTTTTTTAAGGTAGCCCATAATCTGTTTTCCCCACTCGTGGTCTCTAGGACTCTCCTCCTCACTATGTGGGGAGGTAAGCTTCACTACCTAGAAACCCTTTACTCCTTATTGCCATAACACATACCTCCCTGGCTTATAACCTTCAGACTCAGCTCTCATATATCCTTCCCTACTTGTTATAGGGCTGTGAATATCCAAATTGCCTGTTATAAGAACTCGGAAGCCTTCTCAAAAGACTGTTCATCTGTACCAGTCGACTTCCATTCACCAGCTTAGTACTGGAAAAGGTCACACTGCCCCTGTTCTCAGTGCTTCCCTTCTGTTTTTTCCCCCTCTCCACATGTGGTCTGTAGGTGCCCCAGCACTTACCCAGTGTACGTCTTTTACCAGAAATCTTCAGTTGTATGTCTGTTCTACAGATCTTTCCCTAGAGATCTCCCAGCATCTTTAGTTCACTGACATCCACCAGTTAGGGAAGTTCCAACCTTTAGGTCGGGAACCCCTTTTTCCTAACACCCTGGTTCTCGCACAACCTGTGCATTGCTTTTGCAATACGTTGCCCACTGTCATCACCTACTGCAATATTCTGTGTGCCTCTGGAGCCTTCTTCAAGTGCCCAAGCAGAGCCCTCCCCTCCCCTTACAAGACCCTTTGTAAGAATGTAGCCTTTTCTCCTCTGTTTCATCTGGCAATTGTAGTTCTGCCTTGCCCCCCCCTATTTTATTTTTGGGAGCTACCATTTTTCTTTTGCGATATGACAATAAAATTACCTCGGAAGCCAGTCCTTTTTACTTGCCTGGTGCTCTTCCTATTGCCTTTTTAGGGAATTTCATTCACCCTCCCCATGTTCACCCTCCCCATGTCCTGCTTTGAAGGCATGTCGCCTTATGGGTGGGGCCAGGATTGGCTTCTATGGCTACGTACTATAGCTTCCTTTGGGTACCTATGCCTCTTTTAGTTTTCCCACAGGGCAGTTCCTTTATTGGCTTTCTGTAACGCTCCTGCGTTTTCTGAAACAAGATGGATTTGCAGCTGCAGAAAAACTCCACTCAGCAGTCATGTAGAGATACGTTGAAATACCAATTCCAACTCCCAAGACTCATCACTGTGGTCTGTCTGATTCAGCATACAAATATACACACTCAATAAGATGTTCCTGGAGTGATAGATGTATATAGCAGTATAGTGGTGATGAGCTAAAGAGACAGGTATGAACAGTGACAATAGGTGAACAGCACTTGAGAGAAATGTTCATGAGAGTATAGATGGTAACAGGTAGGATGCAGATAGGTTAGCAATCATGTATGGTAGTAGGTGGTAGGATAGCAGATGACATACAGGAGAGACTAACCCAGTGCAAGGATAGATGTTAGTAGGCTCAAGAGCTAGCAATCTAAATAATAGTGCAGATGATAGTAACAGTCCTTAATATGCAGAGCTAGATAGTGTAAGCTTAGTAGGAAGGTTTATGGAGGATTCCCCTGCGGGGTACTTATCACTAATAGCAAGCAGTAGTAGAGAGGTTCGGTATGAGCGAGTGATCCGGTAGCGGGATACAGGGATCAGTAGCGAGGTTCCGACAGCGAGGCACGCTTGTGAGCATATGAGCTTCAAGGCAGGTTGAACGAACATGTGAGTGAGAACGCCGGCGGTTGAAATAGCCGCTCTGCGGCGCTCAGTGATGACAGCATCGGTCTTAAAGGTGTATGCGCACCTACCAAAAGAGAATGGTGGGACGCATACATGAATGGGAAGTGAAATAAGGGGTACCAGAGGTACCAGAACATTACAGTACCCCCCCCCCCCCTTAAGGCCGGCTCCTGAAGGCCTCTAGAGCTGGTTTTACCGGGTATTTCGCATGAAAATTGCGAATCAGTCTAGGGGCATGTATATCAGAGGTATCCAGCCAGGTGTCGTCTTGGGGCCCATAGTTCTTCCATCGTACTAGATATTGGAGTCTTCTTCTGTGGATACGAGAATCCAGAATCTCCTTTATCTCATATTCTTCTCCGCCTTCAACTTGTACAGGAGGTGGAGGTGGGATGGTAGGCCTTATTCCTTGGTCAGGAACATGGGGCTTCAGTAGCGACACATGGAAGATGGGATGTATCTTGAGGTCTGTTGGTAATGTGAGCTGTACTGCAGCTTTTCCAATAAGTTTCCTGATTGGGAAGGGTCCCAAGAATAGAGGCCCAAGCTTTTTGCTAGGGATCTTTAATCTTAAGTTTTTTGTTGATAGCCAAACAAGGTCCCCAATAGCATACTGAGGAGAAGGTCTTCTACGAAGGTCATAGTACTTTTTTTGTTGACTATGAGCGTGTGAGATGGTAGTATTAAGTAAACCCAGAGAGTCTTTTATTTGGATAAGATAGTCTGAGGCTACTGGGTTACTTGATGGAAGGATGCGTGGTGGAAGAATAGTGGGATGAAACCCATAGTTCAAGTAGAACGGACTCTGTTTGGTCGTACTGTGGGTTGCGTTGTTGTAGGCAAATTCTGCCAGAGGGAGGAGATCCACCCAATCATCCTGTAGGTATGATGTGTAGCAACGTAAATATTGCTCGATGAACTGGTTGACTCTTTCAGTCTGTCCGTTGGTCTGAGGATGGTAGGGTGAAGTGAGCTTTCGCTCAATTCGTAGTATGTGACATAGTTCTTGCCAAAACTTGGAGATGAATTGTGATCCACGGTCAGACAAAAGAGTTTTTGGAATTCCATGTAACTTAAAGACATGTTTCATCAGTAGTTCCGCTGTTTGTTTGGACGAAGGTAGTCTGCGAATAGCAACGAAATGTGCCATCTTTGTCAGATGGTCCACTGACACTAAAATGGTATTAAATCCTTTGGAAGGTGGTAGTTCTACTATAAAGTCCAAGGACACAACTTCCCATGGAGTCTGGGGTATTGGTAGACTGCATAGTAGACCGGATGGTTTTGTAGTGTCAATTTTGGACCTGGCACAGACGTTGCATGAAGAGACAAATTTTTGTATAGATGTGTTCATATCAGGCCACCAAAACTGCTTGGTAAGCAAATTAAGGGTCTTTGTCATACCCATATGTCCTGCCATAGGTACATCATGGGACAATTCCAAGATCTTGGTGCGCATAGTAGGGGGTATGTAGAGTTTGTCGTTGTAGTAGAGGAAGCCTTCTGCATCAGCACTTAGTTGTGGTGGAGGTGAATCCAAACCTATACTGTGCAGAATCTCTTCCTTCAAGGAACGGACAACCCCAATAATACGCTTGTAGGGTATTATAGGAACGGAAGGGATTTCGGAGCAATTATCTTCAGTTAATCGTGATAGCGCATCCGCTTTTTTATTCTTGTCTGCAGGTGTGTAGGTCACTAGGAAGTTAAATCTTAGGAAGAATAGTGACCATCGTACCTGCCGGTGGGAGAGGGTTTTTTTAGTCTGAAGATATTGAAGATTTTTATGATCTGTGTATATATGAGTATTGGTAATCGGGTGCCTTCAAGTAGATGTCGCCAATTCTCCAGAGCCAGTTTTATAGCAAGCAGTTCCTTTTCACCCACTGGGTAATTCACCTCTGGGCTGCTTAGAGATTTAGAGAAGAAGGCGACTGGATGGATTGGTGAAGTATTCGTTGGTCGTTGGGAGAGTACTGCTCCTACTGCCATATTTGACGCATCTACTTCCAGAATGTATTGGAGGGATGGGTCTGGATGGCGTAGTATGGGAGCAGAGGTAAAGCTTGTTTTTAACAAGCGAAAAGCTTCATTTGCTTCATCTGACCATTTAAATGGTTTCTTAATACTTGTGAGTTGTGTGAGAGGTCTCACAATGGCAGAGAAGTTCTTGATGAACTTCCTATAGAAGTTTGAAAATCCAAGGAATCGCTGTAGTGCTTTGCGGGTGGTTGGTATAGGCCAATCCTGAATACAGGATATCTTACTCATATCCATCTTGATTCCTGTTTTGGATATGATGTATCCTAGGAATAATACTTCTTCTTTATGAAATAAGCATTTTTTTAGTTTCACGTATAGATTGTGTGTGAGTAATCTGGATAACACAAGTCTTACATGTTTTATATGTTCAGACAAGGATCGTGAATAAATAAGTATATCGTCCAGATATACCACAACACAGACATCAAGTAAGTCTCTAAAGATATCGTTTATGAATCGTTGGAAGGCTGCGGGAGCGTTACATAGCCCAAATGGCATTACAAGATATTCGAACAATCCGTATCTGGTTCTGAATGCTGTCTTCCACTCATCTCCATCACGGATTCGGATTAGATTGTATGCCCCTTTCAGGTCCAATTTTGAAAAGTAGGTAGCTCCACGCACTTGTTCAATGAGTTCAGGGATAAGCGGCAAAGGATAGCGATCTTTTACTGTAATGGCGTTCAATTGCCTATAGTCGATAATTGGCCTGAGACTTGAGTCTTTATTGCGGACAAAAAAAAGTCCTGCAGCTGTGGAAGAAGTGGAAGGTCTAATAAAACCTTTTGTCAAATTCTCATCCAAGTATTCCTTGAGATGGGAAAGTTCATCCTGCGAAAGAGGATAAACATGACCAAAAGGCAATTTACTATTTGGGAGTAGATCAATAGTGCAATCATAATCCCTATGGGGAGGCAGTACTTGAGCATTTTTCTCAAGAAAATCTTCGGACAGATCCTGATAGCATAGTGGTGCAATCTCATCTGACACCACAGACAGGATCTTTCCATAAGACGGGAGGTTACACGTACTCTCGCAATAGTAAGAGAGGAAGGTTAGGGTCCGTTTCTTCCAATCTATGGTTGGTTGATGTGTGTGTAACCAGGGAAGTCCCAAAACAATGGGAAAGTGGGGCGAAGATAATAGGTCGAAGGTAGTGGTCTCCGTATGAGACTCGTTAGTGGTGACTAGGAGTGCTTGTGTCTGATTAGTGATTGGGCCAGAAGATAACGGAATACCGTTAATAAGACTCACAGAGACAGGCTTAGGTTTTGAAATAATAGGTACTTTATTTAAAGTAGCAAAACGTATATCGATATAATTTCCGCAAGATCCTGTGTCGATCATGGCCTTAGTGGTAATCCTAGTCTGGTCCCACTGCAATGTCAAACGAACAAAAAGATAAGGGTTAGTAATTGAAGTTGTCAATCCCCCTAGGAGGACATGTGAACACTCACCCTCTTTTTTGCGGACAAGGGGACAGACGCTTATCATGTGATCCGGGGATGCGCAGTACAAGCAAAGATTACTGGATCGTCTCCTGGCTCTTTCAGTAGTTGAGAAAGGTGGGCGTATGGTTCCTACCTCCATAGGAGTAGGGTCAACGGCCGAAATCCGAGAAGGACTGGACAATGCCATTCCCATTTTTTCAGCCTTTCTTTCTCGCAGCCTCCTGTCTATGTTGATACTGAGTTGTATCAAAGCATCCAGGGTGTCCGGTAAATCCGCTCGGGCGAGCTCGTCTTTAACGGCTTCTGATAGGCCGAGTCTAAAATGAGTTCTCAGAGATGTATCATTCCACCCTGAATCAAGGGTCCATCTTTTGAACTCTGCTACAAAGTCTTCTACAGGTCTCCTACCTTGTTTCAAGGACCTCAATTGAATATCGGCAGTACTCTGCCTATTGGGGTCATCATATAGACTAGCGAGTTCCGCTAGGAATAAAGCATAGGAGTTGAGAAGCTGATCATTTTTCTCAAAGAGAGAGTCTGCCCAGGCCCGTGGATCACCCATTAGGTATGAAATAATAGTACAGACTTTGATATGATCAGTAAGGTAGGTACGAGGTTTTAGCAAGAAAAGTAACTGACAGGCGTTTTTGAATTCCCGAAATTTTTTGCGATCACCTGTAAACACTAGAGGAGGATTTATTTTGGGTTCAGGGGGCTGAGCAGCGGCAAGTTGTGATAGACGGGTTACCTGCTGCTTCAGAGCCTGATTGTCTTCTTTTAATTCAGTAAGGGCGTGTATTAACGCAGTCACTTGTTGTTTTAATTGTGTCACTTGAGTGGGTAATTCTGCTGAATCCATTTTAGGTTCGTTCAATCTGTAACGCTCCTGCGTTTTCTGAAACAAGATGGATTTGCAGCTGCAGAAAAACTCCACTCAGCAGTCATGTAGAGATACGTTGAAATACCAATTCCAACTCCCAAGACTCATCACTGTGGTCTGTCTGATTCAGCATACAAATATACACACTCAATAAGATGTTCCTGGAGTGATAGATGTATATAGCAGTATAGTGGTGATGAGCTAAAGAGACAGGTATGAACAGTGACAATAGGTGAACAGCACTTGAGAGAAATGTTCATGAGAGTATAGATGGTAACAGGTAGGATGCAGATAGGTTAGCAATCATGTATGGTAGTAGGTGGTAGGATAGCAGATGACATACAGGAGAGACTAACCCAGTGCAAGGATAGATGTTAGTAGGCTCAAGAGCTAGCAATCTAAATAATAGTGCAGATGATAGTAACAGTCCTTAATATGCAGAGCTAGATAGTGTAAGCTTAGTAGGAAGGTTTATGGAGGATTCCCCTGCGGGGTACTTATCACTAATAGCAAGCAGTAGTAGAGAGGTTCGGTATGAGCGAGTGATCCGGTAGCGGGATACAGGGATCAGTAGCGAGGTTCCGACAGCGAGGCACGCTTGTGAGCATATGAGCTTCAAGGCAGGTTGAACGAACATGTGAGTGAGAACGCCGGCGGTTGAAATAGCCGCTCTGCGGCGCTCAGTGATGACAGCATCGGTCTTAAAGGTGTATGCGCACCTACTAAAAGAGAATGGTGGGACGCATACATGAATGGGAAGTGAAATAAGGGGTACCAGAGGTACCAGAACATTACACTTTCTCAATCCCCTTCTACCCGGCTAGGTGGTTACATTGCCTTTTTTTAGGGCTTCTGCCCTCACGGAATGATTTCCTCCTTCCCTACCTGAACCTATAAGGGGTGTTGGGGCTTATGGGCTTTTTCAGCATTAAGTATCTGTTTTTCTTACAGGTTGTGGGGCCACCACCTGATCTCTGTTTCAAAACAGTTTTTTTTTCTGCCAGGTGGCCGTTTGGGCATCTGTTCATGCGTGCTATGGCCTCAAGGTGCTTCTTCTGTCAGTTCTCTGTTCGGGTCTGTTGAACCTTCTTTTTTTTTTTCCTTTGACCTGTTGCTATTGTCGGATTAGTATATCAGGAACTTTGACTTACCTGTAAATTCCATAACTGAGTACATTACAGGACAAATATCTCTCTTTCCACTTTGATCTCCTTACTGTTTGTTAATAAAAGTGAAGACTCATGGAGTGGGTGGGGCTATATAGATACACTAAAAGGGTGGTCCTGGCAGTGCTTTTGCCATTGTCCAGTCCATATAACAATGGACTAAGTATCAATTCCTGTGTCCTGTACTCCAAGATATGGAATTTACAGGTTTGTCTATTTTTTTGGTGGGGAGGATAGGAAATAACTAAAATCCATCAGGAGAGGTGAGAGCCAGCTGAGGTTGGCCTCGGCTCTGAATGCCTGCACCCAGTGTAGTGTACCCTTGAATTTCTTCCCCCAGGACCAGCAGGTGTGTCCAGTTTGTGGGGTACATCCGCTGTGTGGAAAGCCTCTTGTGGCTGCATCATTCTTTTTTTTTTTGCTGACTGCGTTTTATTGAGGAGATTTCCCTTTACTTCATGTCACAGAGGTACAGCACAAATGGAGAGAAACAGTAGGAGAAAAAAAATCTATCCAAAATAAAAGAAAAACCCATATTAGACAATCATCCAGGCGGTCTTTCTCAACCTTTTTAACACAGAGGAACTTTTACAGGTCTCAGAGAACCCCTGCTAATAGTTATGATGTCTACAGCTCACAGAACATTAGCAAGAACAATAGGCTAACATACAGGATAAAGCAATAATCACAAACCAGGCGCTCCTGGGATGCTTGTAGGGTGGAGGGATAGAAGTAAGCCTGTGAGGCACCCCAGCGGTTGTTTTGCTGTTAGCCAACTAATGGCTCAGTAAAGAGATTCGCACCCAGGGCAGCCATAGGAAAAATCTAGTCCAGAAGTCAAAGCAATTATCACAAATCTGGCGCTCCTGGGGTGCCTTTAGGGTGGAGGGATAGAAATAAGCCTGTGAGGCTCCCCAGCGGTTATTCTGTTGCTAGCCAATGAGCATAGGAAGGGTGCTAATATGGACAAAAGTACATGAGGAAGGCAGCGCATGAACCATACCGGGATGCAATGGATAAGGAAGTCAGGTGAACATCCAGTATAGAAAGGGTTAACAGTTTTTTTTTTGGTATTGATAACCAAAAAACAAAGTACATAAAATGCTTACATCCCCCTGGGCTGGAGTGGACAAGGGCACCTGGCAGCAAGCAACATGAGTGCGAGGAGGTCAGTCTCCCAGGAGTGCTGAGCAGTGTGTGCACAAAGCTGGAAACCAGCCGGCGCGAGGACGAAAGGACTCTGCTGTAGTTCTGTAGCGGTGACATCAGCCGGACAGGCGCCACTTGCGGGGAAATACCAGGAACCAGGGTGGAGCACAAGCTATATGGTTGCCATGACTACATGTTTCGCGCTATGCACTTTATCAAGTCATTAACATACAGGATAGGATTTCATAATAGAATAAGGAACGTGGCATAGTTAGCATATTTCAAAACCACTCCAAATGGCAAAAGTGTTTTTAGTAGCAACTATTAAAATAAACAGAAAATTGGCCAGAAATAAAATCCAGAAAATTTTATTTTTTCCTAAGGAGCACTTGGAAAATGTCCCTTTACATTAATAGTCAATGGAAAAGTGCTCTTTGTATTGGTGGTCTGTGAAGTTTCCCCTTACATTGGTGATCAGTGGAAAAGGACCATATAAATTGGTGGTCTTTGAGGAAAGGACCTCATTACACTGGTGGTCAATAGAAGAATGCTTCTTATGCTGGTGGGCACTGAGGAGAATTCTCCGTACATTTGTGGTTATTGGGAGAGGAGCCTCTTTACCCTAATGGTCAGTGAGAGAAAGGCCATGTTACCCTGGTTGTCAGTGGTAAAAAATGCTCCTTACATTGGTGGTCTGTAGAAAGAATGACTTGCTTTACAGATAGCTAGGTGAGTAGATACTACGTGACATATTAATGGTTTTTGTGGGGTTTTTTTGCAAGCAGTTGTCCTTAAAGTACACACAACTCTTATCTTTTAGGCTTTCGTTATCAACCTTTTTTCCCTTATTAATTATATTTTTTTCTTTTATTTTAAATAGAATAATTGTCTTGCCTATTTTATTTAAAATAATATGCAAATGTGGGGCTGCCATCATGGATGAGGGGCCTGGGACAATCGTGAGATGGATCTCTTCTGCATTGTTCTCTGCACAAGTGATGTGCATTTGTCATATGCAAATCGAAGGCATTAAAAGTTTAACTTAATTATGGACTGAAATTTTTCTTCAAGCACAGCTGCAGCTAATCATCCGTGCAAATGTACAAAATTTCACTCCCTCCCTGAGAACTAAGTGTTAACCCATTTACGATCAGAGAGTCCTTGATTGCCTTGTAGGAGCGTCATGTAAAGCTGCACTCCCGGAAACCAAATAAAGATGCAGATGAAATACACACACATAGACTTTCTTACCTGCCAAAGCATTTAACATTCCGTTCTGCCAGTGTTGTGATCTAGACCCCCTTTCAGCAGTATAGCCAGTCTTCTGAGCTCAAGGGCAAATTATAGGGAGCATGTTGGGACATGTCAGGGTCCACGTTATTGATACCAGCTGCTTGACCTCCAGGCTGATGCAATGGTTTTAAAGATGAACTGCAGGATTTTTTTTCTTTTGCATTGTCACATTGGTCTAGCTTGAACCAACGTGAGTATGCATATTCCATACCTGGCTGATCCCTGTGGAAGCAGAGAATCATAATAGTTACAGCCACTACTACAGTAACCCTCGTTATCTTATGATAACTTGGGGTTTCATTTTTCAGCCAGGCATCATTCAGAGAACATCTGAATGAATTCAAAGCCTTCTCTGATTGAACAATATGGGGAGACATCATGATATCCACATTCTAATATTTGAGAAAAATACTAGGCTTTCTCTGAATGGTGCCAGTGCTAATTGGGCGACCCCTTGTTGTTACTATGCAGGACAGCCACTCAATACTGTGTACATCATACAGTGAGGGTCACCCTACTTTTCCACTTCCAAGGAGATTGGCCAAGCATGTAATGTACATACTTACATTGGTCCAAGATGGACCAATGCAACTATGCAAAAATGAAAACAAACCTGAAATTCTGATTAAATTATTTTTTGTGTCTCTGGCCCATTACAACTATGCAAATAAAGAGTTTAGACTGGGCTTTGACTCTCTGATTTGGATTACCAATTCAAAATCTAAAAGGCAGATACATTAAGGTCTCTGGCATTTATGGAAGGAGATCAACTATGGCAGCCTACATGTTTCTCTTTTAGCAGTAAGCCTTAGTCAAGAACCCATCTTCAGTTTCCTGACGGTACAGCAGCACACTGGTAAATGATCCATCTGCACTCCACTCCTGTACTCGTGTTCACATGTTTAACCTGAGTATACAGGTATCGAAATTCGGCCGGGTCAGCAGGAACCGGATGAATTTTGATCTATGCGTAGCCCTGTCTGCTCAACAGAAGGTGTCTGTTAGACCAATTATACCCAGATTAGTGCTGTGCAAGGATGTAGAGTTTTTTTGTGCAGAGGATCACAGGTAACAACTTTAATAAATTACACCAAACACATTTAAAGTACACCGAAATCTCTGTACCAGACCTGTGTTCATATACCTGACCTTCAAAGACTTCCCTACCTGCCAAGTTTCCGTGACAATGCTGTTTCTACCATCAACTATAAAATGGAGGTACGTAAGGTAACTTTAACTTTATAGATTCTCTTTTATGAAGTCTACCAACCTTTCCTTAGCCTCCCCTAAAATAAGTAAAAGTAATATCTACCCTTCCAAATAGCAGGTTAAGCCTCACTGTCCTATCTACAAAGCAGGTCTCCATGTTTGTAGTTAATTTTTTTTAAATCCCATCCCCCACACAAACTCCACCTGCACATATTTTTGCATAAATGATGCATACATTCAATCCAGTTGTCTTCTGAGAGATCATGTAATGTCCTTGGGCCTTCTTCATCTTCTCTCCAGTGGCTGACATAGTGATGCTCTCCAGGGGTGTGTCTATTACAGTCAGAGCTTACAAGAAAGGATTGATTGATGCTGGTTAGTCAGGGACGTTTCTGCAAGGGATTAGGCTGGAGAGGTAAGCATTTTTTTACATCATGCTGAACTTTTTTTAATTAATGTCGCGTTCCCCATTAAGTCACTTACGTCTATCATTTAGTTGCTCAAGGAATATGAACAGACCTTGCACAGAGCACCACCTGCTGCCCACAAGTGGTAAATGTAAAATATACATATGCAGGATTTCATATTTTCTGTAACTAATTAAAAAATAAATACTAATTTGTTACATTGTTTACTTTAGTACTACTGAACATATCAGAGAAAAAAAATAAAAGTATCGGATGCTGTTTAATGTACATGAGACTAAGGGACAAAAGTGGATCTACTCACACCATATAATGTGATTTGTCATTTGTCTACTGGCATCATCACTTTCCCACTGCCTTATCTGCCTGTGAACATGTTATCCTCGTAGACACAAAGCCTGCATTTTCTCCTTAATTTCATTTCATGAGTCTGTTCTCTTGGTGAAACACTATCAGCACCCGTCTCCCTTTGATAAGATCTTACTTATCAGGCTGCGTATTCTGCAATCTTTTTATTTATTTTATTTTATTTTTTTACACCCGGCTCTTTGCGCTCAGGAAATGAACAGATAGGAATCAACTGGAAATCTGTGTTATTTTTGGCATTTCCCCTCAATAGGAAAGCTGTATGTGTGCCAAGCAAAGAACGGCACTGAGGCCAATTTAAACATAATGGTGTATTTCCGAGAGAGGTGCGAAGGGAAGGCAGCCCTCTGCCATTTCTCTCTGTGTATCTTTTCTCGCTGCCGTTGTGCCAGCTTGGCGTGCCATTCTTCTGTAGGGACAAACATCTTGCTAATTGATTAGAATGTGTGCCGGTGATTGTTAGAGGGAATTCCTTTCAGAATGAGTCTCTTGGATTGGAGCTAGGGCACTACAAGAATCAATTTTTCAGCTAAGGTATTGTTATCACCAACCACATAGTCCAAGGATTCACTAAGGCACATAGCTAGGCAACCCATACAATAGTCAGTTTTCCCCATCTGGATTCCCCCATCCACAGATTGGAGATGGATGGGGGGAATCCTCCCAACTAAAACTTCCCCGCCATCAGAATACACTGATCAGTGCTGCAATCTATAAGCTGAAGTGCTGATCGAGCAGGGAAAATCCAACAAAGCCCAATAGGGGTGCCAGGGATTCTCCTCTTATTCTGTTTCTTATTAGCTTTTAATTTCCATGCTTGATCTCATGTATTGCTCTCATATGTAACGGTCTTGTGACCTTCACTTCCTTTTAATGACTTTTGTTATGCATTTGTAGCCTATGTTTACTGTTCCTTTGCTGCCTCTTATGCAATCTAATGTGACCATTTGCTGTTGTATTATCTTTGTATATCTCAATAAAAATCTATTGAATGGGAAAATCCAACAAAGCGGTTGTACAGAATTTGATATATTGACTTGTGTACAACCACAGTGCCCACAGATGGGTCGAAATTCAGCAAGGACTGACCAAACTTCGATCCATGTATGGACAGCTTAATTTTCTGTTGGAATATGTAGGCAAGTTTGTAGAAAATGGTTAACCATATTTGTACATAAATAAGGAAAGGTTTGTCCAACAAATACAAACCTTACTTGGAACATGCTTTCTGATAAAGTCAACTTGTCTGGATGTTCTTGGGATCTCTGCTTCCCTGCCATCCCACATGGCCACTGGGAACTTTCTGAGACTTAAATGTATGAAGGAGCATGTGTCTCACCCCCTGTCTTCAAAATGATAGTACTGGTGTTTGGTGGTTGACCATGAGGCAGCCAACTCTGTCATATGAGGGTGGGGAGAAAGTTCTTTGCCCTTTCTATGCTACAAGCTGTGACATGGCACTTACACAGGGCTTACTCTCTTCTGTTCCCGTGGCTGAACTGAACAGTTCTCCAGGTTCCTTCATTTGCCTGCAAAATGACTAGCAGGCAAATCATGTGATCTTTGCTGAAGTGGGAATCAGTCAGTCTAAACTTTGAACCTTCCTTTTAACAGTTGCCAATTACACGTTCCTCCCTGGCTAAATACATTGTAAAATACCTAGACTTTCGGCTTAGTGGCCCAGCAGAAAAGGTTATGTTTTCAACCGTATTGCTAATTATCCACCTCAGCAAAAAAAAAAAAAAAGTGAAAAGAAAGATAGAAAGGTAAAGCGGTTTGGCCTGAAAGTGGGTGGATACTTTTTTATTCTTTGATAGATCAAGAATTTCTGCCTGGAAGCCTGTCGTACTTTGTTATCGGCTAATTTAACCTCACCTGTGTTTCTTTCTCATCAGCAGTAACACCATTTGCACTGCTTGGAAACGATCAGCAATGTGTAATATTCCGAAATGATGAATTCAATAATTAGCCTGCGTTTGAAAAGAGCGTGGTTGGCTGACGGGCTTTTAAGATTGATGCGAGTATCGGTCAAGTGGTATTTAGAATGGATGCCCAAATCGACGAACAGATTCTTGCAATCAATACCTGCCTTGGCAAACTGATGCTGCTAAATGATATTTAGATTGATTAATTAAGGCTGCTTAAGCAGCCTAGAGAAGCAGAGACACAGCTAAATCTACAGAAATTCATTGAGTCCTTTGGCATAAGATTTTAATAGTGTACACTCTAGGACCCTCTGTGCCATCAAGGCAGGCCTAAAGTAACCTCTGTGCCATCAAGGCAGGCCTAAAGTAACTCTGTCGCTATCCAAACAAAATAATGAATAAGAAGCAACCTGAAAAAGAAGAATGATTATACAGCTCAGGCTTCCAGCAGACGCTTCAAAACCGCGTGTTTTGGATGTCTTTGTCTCCTGCTGCGTGCTATAGTTCCATTATTTGGCCCCCTTGTCACTACAGGCCATAGTGACATAACATATGGGCCAGCATCAGAATCCATAGTGCAGTCTGGGGGAAGCCCTTCTAGGTGTGTTGGATACTGAGAATGCTTTGGTGACTGCAGCTTGAAGAAAGTGAAGCTTCCATGCATTGACAACCAGATAAGTGGATGTAACGATTTATATTTTTTTTTTCATAGAGACAGGATAACTTTTTAAACAGATGTAAACCATAATTACTTTACTGTTTTACCCAGGGTTCCTTCAGAGATCACTACAAATTTCACATTTTTTCTTTTCTGGCCAATGTTAATATTCGTTTTTTTCATGATTGTTGCAGAAAATAATTTTGTAAAAAGAGATTTGAGGATCTGCCCCTATGCAATGGCAAATGCAGCCTTTCTGTGTTCCTTCTACGATTAGCCACCATCTTGAAACTATTTACAAAGTTACGAAGTGACCCAAGCATCAAATAAAAGTGTTTCAATTATTTATTCTTATCACAATATCACATAAGTAGTAAGAAACCAGCACTCCAGGACCTTGCAGGGTCTCTTCCTTAAGGCGACATAGTGACATAGCAGTCATTATGTTGCCTTGAGGAAGGGACCCTGCTAGGCTCCAAAACATTGATTTCTTATAGCTTACGTAACACTGTCTTCACAATAAATATGTGAAACACATTTAATTTGGGTGCTGTGACACTGCACTACTCATAGCAATTATTTTGAGCACCCACTAAGTATTTAAAAGTCAAGTACTGTGAGGAGTACAGCTTCTATTGAGACTTTATCTTGAAACTCCTGTCATCAGGAGACAGCTGATGCTTTCTGATTATCACAACTGGCCCCCCGATGACACACAGGGGGACCTTGCGAACAAAAGGACATACTGGAGGTGTCCCAGTTGGGTCCTTAAATGCTTGAATTGCGCTCAGAACCAAAATCACAAGATTCTTCATCTGTCCCTGAAACACTGTCTCCCTGTGTAAAGTGGACATCCCAGGAAGCAGTCATCTTCGTTGGAAAGGAATCAGAAAGTGGCAGGCCGCACCACTCTTAAAGAAATAAAATGGAATTTTCCTTTCCAAACATGTCTACAATTGTGTAAGAGGGAGGGGGGAGGAGGTTTATATCATGGATTAAGATGCGCTTTAAATGCACCCAAATCTTTTAATTGAAGCAGAGCCCCAGGAATTTACCCGCCACTTGCCTCCCAGAGCAATTATTTTTAAATAAACAGATATATATATATATATATACACACACACACGCACACTATATTACCAAAAGTATTGGGATGCCTGCCTTTACACACACTTTAATGGCATCCAAGTCTATGTCTGTAGGGTTTAACATTGAGTTGACCCACCCTTTGCAGCTATAACAGCTTTAACTCTTCTAGGAAGGCTGTCCAGAAGGTTTAGGAGTGTGTCCATGAGAATATTTGACCATTCTTCCAGAAGCGCATTTGTGAGGTCAGGCACTGATGTGGATGAGAAGGTCTGGCTCGCAGTCTCTGCTCTAATTCTTCTCAAAGATGTTCTGTTGGGTTGAGGCCAGGACTCTGTGCAGGCCAGTCAAGTGTCTCCACCCCAAACTCACTCGTCCATGCCTTTATGGACCTTGCTTTGTGCACTGGTGCGCAGTCATGTTGAAACAGGAAGGGGCCAACCCAAAACTGTTCCTGCAACGTTTGGAGCATGAAATTGTCCAAAATGTCTTGGTATGCTGATGCCTTAAGAGTTTCTTTCACTGGTACTAAGGGGCCAAGCCCAACCACTGAAAAACAACCCCACACCATAATCCCCTTCCATCAAATGATTTGGACCAGTAAACAAAGCGAGGTCCATAAAGACATGGATGAGCGAGTCTGGGATGGAGGAACTTGACTGGCCCAAGTCGAGTTGAGTCCTGACCTCAACACGATAGAACAATTTTGGGATGAATTAGAGCAGAGACTGTGAGCCGGGCCTTCTCGTCAACATCAGTGCCTGACTCACAAATGCGCTTCTGGAAGAATGGTCTAAAATTCCCATAGACACATTCCTAAACTTTATGGACAACCTTCCTAGAAGGGCTGAAGCTGTTGGGCCAACTCAATATCGAACCCTACGGACTAAGAGCGAGATGCCATTAAAGTTCATGTGCATGTAAAGGCAGGGTGGTTGGGGGGTGGTGACTATTCTTCTTGAGTGCCACTCAGTCCTGGAGTGCTGCAGGTCGAGTCTGCATTTTGACATTACCCCTAGAGGGTGTGTAAACAGCAGGCTGAGCCCACAGGAAATGAGCAGGATGACAGGACTTTTGTTCTACTCAAATAGGACTGCTGTTGCTGAACTGAGCAGGAAGAGAGAGACATGCGTGGAAATTTGAATTTCTTTTTTTAAATGGGGAAATTAAAAAAATAAATAAAAAATGAAACGTAACTGTAATTTTACTTTGAAACTCTCTAAAGCGGTGGTCTCTAATCTGTGGCCCTTTGCTTGCCTTTATCAGGCCCTTGGGCACTATTTCCCCCATATATATGAGGAACTATTGCTCCCACTGACGCCAACAATTGTACATAATTACTGTCCATGACACCAACAATACAAGGAACTATTTCTCCTACTGAGACCAACAATGGCACATACTTATTTCCACCGACACCAATAAAGAGGCATTATTCCATTTACTATTCCTCCCACTGGCACCAATGATAAGGTATTGTTTGCTCCCAATTTAGGACATTATCTACTCTCACTGACCACAGTTCAGCCCCCCTTAAAGTCTAAAGGACAGTAAAATGGCCCTTTATTCAGAAAGTTTGGAGACTCCTGCTCTGGAGAATAAAATGTCAGCCCAAATGTATCCCCGGAAAGGTTACTTTTACTTTGCCAGCGTAGGGCAAAGTGACAGTGGCTGCCGATAGCCTATCCTGCTAGCAAGGTCTACTTACCCATGCTTGCTTTCTTGCTGCAGCTGTCCACCTGGTATCAGAACTTACCCAGATGGATGGTGTCACTACCCACTTTCGTTCAAATAAAAATGATGAGGCATGGCTGTTTGTAATGTCACGTTTCTCCTTCTAATACATAGAAGCCATGCTTCATTAGAACAATGGAGCTAGTGCCCTGATGAACCAGGGGGTGTGGGGTATTTTTGTTAGGCACTGGCACTCTGTCCTTAATGGGCAAGGATTACGGTGTCTCTTTAAGAATTGTAGCTCTCTGTATACTCTTGAACTTGTAAAATTTAAAGCATGCCGAGTCTTTATGCTTCAAGCAATCCATTTTATCAAGTCCGCTGGTTCTCTGGCCTAAGTATATTTTCTATAATGCAAGAGCTCAATCAGAGAGACTGTTTTTCTCCTCTCTATGACACTTATATTATCCACTTCTCGGCACCTGATAGCTGGGCTCATGGAAGCCGTAAAAAAAATAAGACACTCACCCAATATTTTTACAAGATCTTTCAAGTTACGGAGGCTGACAACCTATCAGTCTTTCACCGCGCTGCTAAAGAAGAAGATGGGGAGATTGTGGCCACTTTAGTAATTCTGCTTTTAGGCCAATGTCAAATGTTCCTCTCCCAGAAGAAGCCTCATCAGTTATAAAGTGGACTTGTTAAGTCTAGGAAGTTTGTGTTGGTTTCTTTTCAAAGCATACTTGTCACATGCTGATAAAAAGCAAAGTAACTTTAAAAAAAAATCTTTCTAGCAGATCCTCTCCATTGCTGCTTATTACACTTACGGTGCCTGTCTGCCTTCACATGGTGCAGCTGTACTGCCTGAAAAAAAATAAGTTTTGCCATATTGGCATGTTTCATTCCATGGAAAAACTATAATAAGGGGGAGTTGTGGTGTCAGGCATAAAGTCGGAGTTATCGTCACACAAGCACTAAGGTGTTATAATACATTTATGAATTTTATATACGTATATGAACAGGATTAAGCTGGACACACACTATACAATTTTCTTTAAATGTTGTCCTTTAGATTTACCAAAATCATATAATATGAGGTCAAACCTAAACACTTTTAATTTGCAGGCAGGCCCTTGTACTACATAGTTGAAAGTAAATCTAAAGGAAATCGAACAACAAAAGTTGTAAAGTGTGTATCCAGCTTTAAGCGTATCTCCACTTTTGTTGAGAAAAAAAACATTCCCCTCAGGGTGATCTATGTACATTACAAGGATTTTAACAAACTTTGTTGCAGATTCCTACCTTTTGTTATTCTAAAGAAATCCCTGTTTGTTGTCAAATGGGAGTGATTTAATAATTATCTGTCAGCTGTGCAGCTGTAGGGCTCTAATGAGGAAAGCTTCTGGGCCTGCATCCCTTTAGACGTGTTCCTATTGGGAGCATCACACCAAAAATGACATTTTTGTTGCAGAGGATGCCAGAAATCTGACTTGTTTCTTAGACAGACTTCTGGAAAAATTGGTGAGCCAATCACACAAGCAGGAAATTATGTTTCTGGGGGTGTGGTCAGTACACATTCTGTGTACAGAACAGCTCCAGGTAGCCATATTGCATTGCATTTTCAAAAAATTACAACAGCTGCAGATTGAAAAGGAAAGGTCATTTTTAATAACATTCAATTACAATATGAGTTGCAAACAAGCAAAAAATTGGGGGAGCAAACCCTGAACATGTATATCTAAAGCCGGTGCAGCTATGAACCAAGTGACATGTATATTAAAAAAGAATAGCGCACACATGCAAAAGAAATGACTATCAAATATGGAGACAATCCATAAATAAAAATGGGGATTTGGTCCCACCATATGGCCATATTGTGCTCAAGCCCACCACTACGTCAAAGTACCCCATTATCAGTGGGTCCTACACTATCCATAAAAAAGGATGAATCCAGCCTCTCTAACCCTTGGAGACAACACTCCTTGCTGGGAGTAGAAGGATCAGACGCAAACCAGTTTATAAAATCAGATAGCATTTTATTAGTTTATAAGGTAAAAGGCATGGACTACCATGCATATATTGTACAAACAGACTAACATACAAAGTTATTAAAATCAATCAAGATGAGTCATTCACAGTATAGAAATACATCCCGTGAGGGAAACAAAACTAAAAAGCCTGTGTAGGATGGAAGGTAGGTCTCAAGGTGGAATACGGTCAATGCAGGTCCCCAGCAAGCCGGCGCGTTTCGCTCAAGGCTTCCTCAGGGCCTGAGAGACCATGACAGACCGGTATTTCCTTATTGGTAATGACTCAAGGAGGTGGCAGAGTTGTGGCGACACAGATACTGATTAGATGTCACTGCTTCCATATTCAAAATACAATCTCCATGTTAGCATCTTATACATTCATTAAGCTGGATTCAAGTATTTAGACCCTCGTTCACCACAGAAGCAAAGCTTTCAATCTATACTGATGCCAATTTGTTGGGGAACTCGACTGCCCAAGCACTTTCTTTGGTGTGTTCAAAATTATAGATACTCAGCGTTAGGTATAAAGGATCTACGAAGCTGCCCTTCACGTGTCAGCCTCTAGTATCCTCTTTCTTTCGATACACCCAAAGGAATGGTAGCTTGATATATCCTTAATGATATATAAAGGTTAGGAACCTATTTATGGTGCAGGGGTAGCTTCAGGCAGGAGGAGGTATATATTTTTCATACGAATAAAGAGGACGATATTTCCCGGACTTGGAAGTCCCGAAAAACAGAGGCGGGTAACCTAAGGTCACAAGGGCCAATGCATGCAAGTACATTGATGGTCAATTATATATGTGTAGCCATAGCAGGGAAGAAAAAGTTCTTGCTAGGTGGAAATGAAGGGAATGGGGGACGAACACCCACCTATTTGTGATGCAGGGATGGCTTCAGGCAGGAAAAAAATATATATATATATCTCTATTTCATGCAGGTAGAGAGGACAGTAAGTCCCGGACTCCACAGGTCCTTTCTATTGGTGACACGCCAGCGCGGCACGGCAGGTTGGAGTCCGGGACTTACTGTCCTCTCTACCTGCATGAAATAGAGATATATATATATATTTTTTTCTTGCCTGAAGCCATCCCTGCATCACAAATAGGTGGGTGTTCGTCCCCCATTCCCTTCATTTCCACCTTGCAAGAACTTTTTCTTCCCTGCTATGGCTACACATATATAATTGACCATCAATGTACTTGCATGCATTGGCCCTTGTGACCTTAGGTTACCTGCCTCTGTTTTTCAGGACTTCCAAGTCCGGGACATATCGTCCTCTTTATTCGTATGAAAAATATATACCTCCTCCTGCCTGAAGCTACCCCTGCACCATAAATAGGTTCCTAACCTTTATATATCATTAAGGATATATCAAGCTATCATTCCTTTGGGTGTATCGAAAGAAAGAGGATACTAGAGGCTGACACGTGAAGGGCAGCTTCGTAGATCCTTTATACCTAACGCTGAGTATCTATAATTTTGAACACACCAAAGAAAGTGCTTGGGCAGTCGAGTTCCCCAACAAATTGGCATCAGTATAGATTGAAAGCTTTGCTTCTGTGGTGAACGAGGGTCTAAATACTTGAATCCAGCTTAATGAATATATAAGATGCTAACATGGAGATTGTATTTTGAATATGGAAGCAGTGACATCTAATCAGTATCTGTGTCGCCACAACTCTGTCACCTCCTTGAGTCATTACCAATAAGGAAATACCAGTCTGTCATGGTCTCTCAGGCCCTGAGGAAGCCTTGAGCGAAACGCGTCGGCTTGCTGGGGACCTACATTGACCGAATTCCACCTTGAAACCTACCTTCCATCCTACACAGGCTTTTTGGTTTTGTTTCCCTCACGGGATGTATTTCTATACTGTGAATGACTCATCTTGATTGATTTTAATAACTTTGTATGTTAGTCTGTTTGTACAATATATGCATGGTAGTCCATGCCTTTTACCTTATAAACTAATAAAATGCTATCTGATTTTATAAACTGGTTTTGCGTCTGATTCTTCTACCTTCACTGGCCCGCAAAGCCCCATCTTTTTTCTTTATCAATTTTTGCTGGTATTCCCATAGGGGTAAGGGCCTAAACTACACGGCAACCTTTTATGTCAATATTTTGTGTGGCCACCATTATTTACCAGTACTGCCGTAACCCTCTTGGGCACGGAGTTCACCAGAGCTTCACAGGTTGCCACTGGAGTCATCTTCCACTCCTCCATGATGACATCATGGAGCTGGTGGATGTTAGAGACCTTGTGCTCCTCCACCTTCCATTTGAGGATGCCCCACAGATGCTCAATAGGGTTTAAGTCTGAAAACATGCTTTTTTTTTTTTTTTTTAGTGAGTACCTTCCCTCTATGGGGGAGGATAAGAAGCAGCACACTGATCTTCCCAGTGAAAGCTGTGCAGGGGGGAGAGCAAGTCAGGACAAGTCTGATAATTGGAGGAGAGCATGCTGAGATCCCAGCATAGCTAGAGAACTGACCACAGTGTGCTCTCCTGCTTGGTGTGGCCAGTTTTTCAAAGGAAAGCAGAGGGTCTGGCAGGAAAACCTGGGATTTCATACAACAGAAGCAGTACAGAGAGAACAGGATACTTTTACACACAAGTTAGTACATAGTACAACAGGCACATATCAGGAATATGAAATGTTAAGGTAACAAACGCGTTAAGTAGTGCTTACCTTGCTCAACCATCACACTTGCTGCATATTGTTTTCCCTGTAACTAGAGTTACACTTAGATGACAAATCTTTTCTTTACACCAGATGATAAATGGTCCATATAATAGTAATTCCTAAGATAAACCCCTCATCCCCCTACTGCCTACATTATCAATAAAGATAAATGAATCTAGCGCTGTGAGCAAGACGCAGTGTCCTGCAATGCTGAGTGACGCTTTGCCCCTTGAGATGAGGAAATCTGGACAGTTCTGGGCTTTGTATAGCAGTTCTTACCAGACAATCAATTCCGATTGTGTTTATCTTTAAATCAACACAGATATTTCATCACTTTTCTCAAAGTGCTTTATGATCAATATATATACGTTCATAAATCAGCAGAACAATACTGATGCTTTATCTGCCATATGGCAACTTGAATACACGCTAAAAATATATTACTGTCATATAACTGAAATGTTAATGATCATTAAAAAAAAAGATAGAACACATTTTATTTATCATTAGGGGAATAAAATATTGGCATCTGCAACATCTGACTTAAAAAGTGTCTGTATAGCCCAAACTTACGTTGTGGGTAGGGGAGGCCTAAAACCCCTGACAGTTTAGATTTTGTTGTTTGTGTTTCATTGGAGAGATTTCCCTTCACTTTATGTCCTGAGATTCAGTAGGAATGGAGAGGAAATATGTATTGTTACACAGTTGTCATCAGAACAGGTACCCTTACTAGAAGGTCTTAAAGTAGTGATCGACCGATATCGTTTTTTTAAAGCCGATACCAATATTTTGGCCATAGAATATCGGTGTCGGCTGATATTTAAAAAAAAAAATGTATTTATTTATTTTTTGTCTTGACAGGTACTGTTGAGGAGGGATCTGGGGGTCTAAAACACCCCAATCCCTTCCTTTGCACTTAAAAGCATTCAAAACGCCAAGTTTGGCTGTTTTGAATGCTGTCAATTTTTTTTTATTTGGTGCAGAGTACCTGGAAGTGATGTCGTGACATCACTTCCGGGTTTTTACATGGAGACCCGATTAGAGCCGAATGATCGGGTCTTCGGCGGCCGTGCAGGATGGTTGCCCAGGTCTCCCGGTGGGACGGAAGACCCAGGCGAGCCGCGGAAGGTGGCAGGAGGGATGTCCCCTCCCGCTCCTTGTAATGACAGCCGAGTGGCTTCTCAGGCTCGTCGATTGTCACTACAAGACAGCCGTCCGTCGGCTATGGATGCCTGTACCGGATGATGCCTCTAGCTGCAGGCATCACCCCGGTACAGCATTTTCCCAAAATATTGGCAATATCGGTAACCTCAGGGGCCGATTCCGATATATCGGGGAAAGTGCATATCGGCCCCCGATATATCGATATTGCCGATAATCGGTCAATACCTAGTTTAAAGCTAAATTCCAAACAAAAAAAAATATTTAAATACATTTCTCAATAGCCACAAAGCTGCACTGGAATGTGGAATGAAAGGATGGTAGGAGATACAGGCAACAGAGAGGCAATTATAACAGCTCTTCCATTTGGGGGGAAACTGGCACTTTAAGTTGGAACCCTAGGCAGGTAAAAAAAAAGACACAAGTCAATGCAGCGCTCAAAAATACATATTTACATATGTTTTTTTTTTTTTTAAGCAGTGTAATTACTGTGAAATTTCCCAGGTATCAGCCTCCCATCAGCAATCCAATATACAGCAGGAGTCAGGTGTACTGCAGTGCATATGTGCTTAGAAGAAACAAACTGATTGGAGGATAAGTAGTTTGCTGCTCCCCTTTCAATGTTTATTGCAGACACACAAACAAATCTTGTTTGGAAAACTTGACTTTTCAGGTACGTAGAAAGAACGTGAACAGTGTCATTGTATTTTTTTAAAACCAGATAATATTTATTTACAAGATATCTAAAAAAAAATGACCCCATTGGTTAAAATAAAAACGTAAGATAGTAGCAGAAATATATAAATCACATCACATGTAAATATGTTATCACACGTAAAACTGTTAGAGATGGAAAGGGTATAAGCTCATGTATAGTATTATTAAATGTGTCTATATATTGAGGTGGTAGATAAGAGCGTCCCTTCTGTATATCTCAACGCGTTTCACAGCCATAGACCATTTCCTCAGGACAAGACAGTATAGCATGAATACACAAAATATTGATGAACAACAAACAAAAAAAAAAAGAGTCTCCCAGGTGGACAAAAGGGCTGCAGACACCACAGCTGGTGGCAAGGGGACCCACATGCAAAGATCCTAAATGAGAGTACACTCATTTTAAATGTTACTATGTGGGTTCCCTTCGAAGCAAATTTGTGCGACAATTCTTATAAAAAGAATACACAAAATATTGATGAACAACAAACAAAAAAAAAAAGAGTCTCCCAGGTGGACAAAAGGGCTGCAGACACCACAGCTGGTGGCAAGGGGACCCACATGCAAAGATCCTAAATGAGAGTACACTCATTTTAAATGTTACTATGTGGGTTCCCTTCGAAGCAAATTTGTGCGACAATTCTTATAAAAATTTGTACAAAAATGATCAGTACATTTGAAGGCCGTTTGAAAGTAGTGCAAGATTAGGTTTGTGTTTGTTGTTTGATTTTGGAACAAATGGATTTTAGCAAATGAAAACCATATACACTGTTAGAACTTTGTAGATATGAGAAACATTTTCAAACTCACTCCTTTGTATTTTATCATCAGTGTGGACATCATTTTGACCCCACTAATAATTAGAAAAACTAACAAAACTTCTCACATCGAAAAATTTTGAAAAAAATGTACCCAGCTTAACCTGCAGGGGTTTCTTATCTAATGAGAACTGAAAAGAGAATCTCAAAGACCTGAGTTGAGTACAACTGGATTAAAAGATAGATTCTGTGACCATAGAAAGCTTGGGGTGCCACTCCAGAAAACCATCCAGGGCTTCAGTAGCTCCTAATTATGGGTGCAGCTTGGCTCCATCCAGGCCACACCCACCACACATCTTGCCCTGCTCACATGGCTTAGTCATTTATGACTAAGCCCTGTAGAAGGTGGGAAACACGGGGTGTGGCCTGGATGCAGCCAAGCTGAAGTCACGTTTGTTCTTTGACCTTACCCTCACTAAGTTGGTGTGCGGCGGCTTCACTTTCTTTCACCCAGAGTGGATTAAAAAAGTAGGCATCAAAAATTATTTTGTTATTATATGAGATGGTCGGACTGTCTGCTGTACGGTTCATAAAGGGCCCTGCCAATGGGTGCAAGACTCCATCGTCTAACAATAGGATTTGTGGAGCACTGGTGCCATATGACAAGTTTAGATGTTCTTGAGAAAACCTAAGACAGCCTTTTACTGGATAAGGACAAAAATAAGTGGAGCTGTAAGATGTGGCTGATTGGTCAGTTGCTTATTTTGCCATTTTTAGCAGGAGTATTGGGCTTTCCAACACTGGGATTTCCAGTTTGTATCCCAACCAGGAAACAAACTAACAAACTGCATGCAGCTTTTATGTTCTCATCGGGTTTCCTTCCACATGCCAAAGACATGCTGGTAGGTTAGTTGCTGCTGTCTAAATGATGATGGTCAGAGACTGTGGACATGAATTGAGAATGCTGTGGATCATCTATAATTTCCCTATGCAATGCTACAGGTTTGCTTGGAGACTGTGGACATGCTGCAGCAGGCAGTGAAAGACTTGGGACATATTACATGAGGCTAGCAGAAATCATAGAAATTATCACGTTACAAATCAATGTTTTTTTTTTCCAACTACAGGCTGCTGGGGTCTGAGAGCCGCACATTGAACATCAAAGAGCTACATGTGACCCATGGGTTGCAGGTTGGGCACAAGGGATATAGTATATCTGTAGATAAACTAGACACCCATACCAGCATACCAGACTTTTCTGTATAGGTTTGGGTTTAAGAAGGTTAAAGGATCAATCTGCCCAAAGGTAATATGTATTTATAAGTATAGAAGAAATATTATTGATAATGTACACATAAACATGGTAAGAATAAGTGGAGCCTAGTGAGCTGAGTCAGCTTCTGGCTTCTTATGTAACCCTCCAGCAGCAAGATCTCCCTGCCCAAATTTCCAGTTCTGTTCTTGCCCACTTTGGAGACTTGGGTCTCCAGCACCTCATTCTCCATGAAATAAACAAAACGTTCAGTAGGAATCCCTCATAATGGACACAGCAAGTGTGCAAACCTGTGGACGCTAAGGAATGGTGGGAGCCCCCCATGATGGGCACAGTAGGTTTACAGACCTGGAAACCTAGCAGAATGATGGTGGGAACCCCCAATATTGGCCACAGCAAGTGTACACGCCTGGAAACTTAGAGCAGGGATGGGGGAAACCCTGCATAATTGGCACAGCAGGTGTAAAGACCTGGAAACTCAATGCAAGGATTGTAGGAAACCCTCATAATGGGAGCAGCAAGTGGGCAAATCTGGGAGCTCTCATAATGGGGACAACAGGTGGGCAGACTCAGGAACTCAGCATAGGGATGGTGCGAGCCGCTCATAATGGAAACAAAAGAAGAGCAGACCCTGGAACTCAGTACTGAGGTGGTGGGAATCCATCAGAATGAGCACAACAGGTGTGCAGGCTTGAGAATTAGCTCAGAGGTCTATCTAATAGAGTTCCAAAAAGACAGATGATATGGTCAGGTGGTTTACCTTTCTAGCATCCACCAGACTCTAAAAATATCGGTTTTGGAAGGACTGACCTTTAAGAGGAATTATTCTGCATTTTTTTTTTTTATAATCCAAAAGAGGTAACATGTCAAAGCATGTCCTTCTCTAGTCAGCAGGACTTGTGTGCTTAGCCAACAACAGCCATATCAAAAATTGCCTATATATTGTATTCAGGCAGCTGCATTTTACTGAAAATGTTTTACAGCTGTTGCACACCATAATGACCAAAGAATCTGACCGACCAACAGTGAGGCCCCTGCTTGCATGTTAACACTTCCCACAATGCACTTGCTTTCCAAGCCTTCATTTTAAACATTTTATGAGAATTCAGATGCATTCGAGGCACATGCAGGCGTTAAATGAGCGGCTTACGTCCCTTGCTCTTAATTAACAGATCAGTTAAGCAGCAAACAGCCAAATTAAAAGAGCAAAGGCTTTTTCAGTTGTACAGCTTTAATTACCAATCCGCTAGTGGCCTTAATTAACGGACCTGGCGATTTCCCCGGGGGTTCAAAAGAGTCGCTTTCCTCCACGCAGTACAGAAAAGGCCAAGAAGACGAAGTTACAGCTGATGAGGGATTTATTGTTTTCTTTTTATTTTCCTTCTCACACTTCGAGTAGTTTTTTTTTCTCCCTTTTTCTTTTTAGAAAAAGCTGACTTTGAATAAGAGGAGCATAAAAAAATATGCTTGCTGGCAATTGTGTTGATATACACATAACATCAACCATTAATCATACTTAAAAAGCAAGGTGCCGGTATATGTATGCAGATAGTAACATTTTATGATCTCAGCACCGTATATCTTGTGGAATATGTTTGCTTTTTCACTTTCTTATGTACATGCAGTGAATTATGAGATTATCAGTATAAAGCTTTTCAGAGAAAAGGATACGAAGTGAGGCTGTTGAAGATGAACTCAGGTCAGAATTACATTTTTGTACAATGGCTAGTGAAAAATGTACAATAATTAGAAGTTCAGCCACCAAACAAGCATTGCTCAACCACTTTTCTACATGTTAAAATTTGCATTTTTTGCTGGAAATGTATTTAATTCCCCCCAAACATTTTTATATTTTCCTGAAAACAGGGATTCTGGAGACGAGTCGGTTCACACTAAGGCGACACGACTCCTTACTACTTCGGGGGCGACTTGTGCATTACCATGCACCACGACTTCGGAGCGACTTGCAGGGACTTCACATAATGGAAGTCTAGGCAAGTCGCTCAGAGGTCGCCATGAAGTAGTACAGGACCCTTTTTCTAAGTCGGAGCGACTTGTATCGCTCCTATTAGAACGGGTCCTGTAGCGGTCAATGGACCGCGAGGGAGCGCGACTTGTCAGGCTGACAAGTCGCCTGACAAGTCGCGCTAGTGTGGACCGGCTCTAAAATAGTGGCAGCCGCAATATTTATGCAGCTGTTTATCAAATGCATATTTTCAGGAAGAAGTACACTAAAATAAATGTAATTGCAAGCAAACACATTTTTATGCCCCAATTAGTTTGGGGAATACATTATAACCAAAATTCTCAACAGGCGATGCTTTAAGTTTAGAGTTAACCATGAATTATGGCCTAAGAATTTTTGCTCTCATTTTGACATCTGCAGCGTCGACCTTACACGTGTGGCACAAATAATGTTTATATATATGTGCTTGCCCTATGCTGAACATTTGCATGAGGGGGGAGGGTTGGCAGGAGTAATCTTAAATTTTTGTTTTATTATTTTTATTATAATTTATTTTTTTTTTACATTTTTTTCCCTATTGCCTTTTACAAGGGGACTAACGAGTCCCTTATGTGATAGCATAGGCAGGTGACAGGTCCTCTTTATTTAGGCTACGTTCACATGTGGGCGTAGCGGACCATGGACAGAATCACCGCAATTCTGCCCGCAATCCGGAATCATTGCAAATCGCGGGACGCCTGTGCGATGCCCGTGATTTGCAATGGCACCCCAAACGCTGTGCGATGTTGCCGCAATTTCCGCCTGCCGAATCGTGGTAACATCGCGCAAACAGAATCGTGGGACGCATGACGCCCAAAAAGGTACAGGAGCTTCTTTTATGCGTCATGTGTCCCGCGGTTCTGTTTGTGCGATGTTACTGCGATTCGGCAGGCGGAAATCGTGGCAACATCGCACAGCATTTTGGGTGCCATTGCAAATCACGGGCATCGCACAGGCGCCCCGCGATTTGCAATGATTCCGGATCGCGGGCAGAATCACGGTGATTCTGCCGTGATCCGCTACGCCCACATGTGAACGTATGGAAAAAATATACAAAGTATATTCCTGCGCCAATGGGGGACCTAAATAAATAGATTTACCTACTTAAATCGTGGGAAAAAATTAAATATGTATAAAAATAAATATATAGCAGTGAAATACCATCGCCTGAAAATTATATATATCACCCTAGGTGAATAAATACTTAAAAAGCAGCAGCTATAGAAAGTGCTAGTGCCAATGTGGAAATAGTGGTCAAAATAGATTGATCACCTATAGCGCTTGCTAAACTCAAAAATGTGGTGTGTGATGTGAGTGGTAAATACCATATACAATGAAAATAAATAAATGATTAAATATGTAAATATATATAAACAATCAATCTACACACAGCATATTATACGTGTATAAAATGTCCATATAATAGTGTTCTCCAGAAAAAATGTTTTTCAAATGACAATCCGATCAACGGTGTAAAAAAACATTTTTTTTTTATATATATAGATGTAAATAAAGTGCCAGTGCTCCTGCTCCTTTTCTTCCTCCCGAGTGGCCCTTCACCGTGCAAAATAAGTGAAATGCAGACTCACCAGAAAGCGTGGGTCCTAAATACCATATGGCATTAAGACCAGCAGTACTTGTAGGAGACAATCTCCAGATATGGGTGCGTCCCTCCTGCCGTGTACAGGTATCCCTCTGAACACCACCTCCTCTGCCAGCCCTCTCCTGGATATAAGGTCCCAAGGAGTGCAGATAGTGCTGTGGTCCTCCTAATTCAGGTCACCTCGGGCCATAGGGAAAAAGGAATAAAAACCCGGATAGTGCAGTACTGTATAAGTGATTTTTATTGCACACCCCCGGTCACTCCAAACAAATTGCAGTCCCAAATCCGCAGTGTAAAAACTATTCGTGGGATCAAATACATTCAGGGAACATCAAAGCGTGATAAAAAGCCAAAAAAACAAAGAAAAATGGTGCAAAATCGTTGGAAAAGTCCATATACATGCACAAAGAGCGTCAATACACGAGAGCTCCGAGTGGAGAGCGGTAGTTCCGGCTTGCGTTCCCCTGAGCGTGTATGACGTCACGACGTGCGTTCCACCTAACGTGTTTCGTCATTGGATAGACGTCTTCAGAGGTCCACTCACATCACACACCACATTTTTGAGTTTAGCAAGCGCTATAGGTGATCAATCTATTTTGACCACTATTTCCACATGTGAACGTAGCCTTAGACATTGGGTTCCCAATATCTCTCCTGTCCTCCACTGCAGCTAATCAAGCACAAATTGCTACAGTAGCAGCCAAATGATAGCTGTACCCCAGAAGTGAAGTAATACATGTTCCCTCTGGGTTCATTAATTGCATGGGGGATTGGGGAATGGATGGTTCTTGATCTCCTGCTCTCAATATTATAGTTGTTTTTCACTATGGGTTCCTCTGAGGAGTGGGAGAGCTTGGGAAACACTGCTGGCTCCAGCGGCGAGGTTGAGGGCACACTTAAAGTGTTAGTAACCCAGGACCCTGCATTAACTATATCTGGTCTCCCACAGTATACAGAATATGGAAATGCAAATATTTTAGTAAATGTAAACTTTTCTCATGAGCAGTATATAGCAGTCTTGTGACTTTTATCAGTGCCTGGTTAAAGCGTGCAGGAGGAGTTTTCATACTGAACTAGCTAACCTATCAGGATGCATCACCCCTGACCCTCTGTCTCATATAACATTTATATATATCATGATACCATCACAATAGGTCCATGAGAGATTTATTACAGATATAACAGACCAGTGTTCTAACATGATTTCATCCAATAAGAAACAGAAAAAGGCTAAAGGCAGAAATTATTAAAGAGTTAGATCAGGGTAGAGGGCATCTACAGTAGGGAAGGGTGAGAACACAGGAAAGAGTGGGAGCAAAAGGGAGAACAGTGGGGATAGAAGGGGAATGAAGAATCCCCCCTCCTTCCACCATGGCCGAAACAGTCAAGGGGATGCCTAAACTTGAAATTCCGCCGAGTTACAAAATATCACCCAGGGGTCCCATGTAGTTATTTGTCGGTCCAGGCTATCACGTTCTTCTGCTAAGAGGTGCTTTAAGTCCATGACAGAATCTAATTCCATCCAATCCCTATTCCATTAGATTAGGTACCTCAGTGGATCGCCAATGAGTGGTGTATCGATAGCAGAGTTATTTGTGGAGTGTTTGGTATGTTTGTCTGTGTTTTTTTTAAATACATTCTTAGAATAGATTTCCTGAATCTTTTAATTGGGGGGGGGGCGTTCAGCCCAGACATGGGTCATATGTCCTCCTGGGTTCTGGCTTTGCCAACATATATCAGGGGGAGGGATATATAGAAACTATGTAATATATCTGTGCATCTATACCTGGGATCTCCAAACTTTCTAAGCAAAATGCCACTTCCAATTTTAGGGGGCCAGACTTTGGCAAGTGGGAGAAAAAAGTGCCCTGGCATCAATGGGAGTAAACAATGCCCCATCATTGGTGTCAGTAGGAGGAATAGTGCCCCATCATTGGTCTCAGTAGGAGGAATATTGCCCCATCATTGTGTCAGTGGGAAGAAAAGTGCCCGATCATTGGTGTCAGTGGAAGGAGTAATGCCCTATCATTGGTATCAGTGGGAGGACTAGTGCCCTATCATTGGTGTCAGTGAGAGGACTAGTGTCCCATCATTGGTGTCTGTGGGAGAAATAGTGCCCTATCATTGGTATCAGTGGGAGGAATAGTGCCCCATTGTTGGTGTCAGTGATAGGAACTATGCCCTTTGGCGTACAGATTTTGTGTTTTTTTACCATTCTGCTAAACATTTTGTGAATCAGCACTGCTTGGATCTTGATAAAGGGGACATACCCCGAAAGCTTGTCCTGAAAAATTGTATGTTAGTGCAAATAAAAAAAGTATCACGGACAGTGCTCAATGGTGGAGAATTACAAAGCAGTACATGTTCAAAAGATGTAGGGTGGGATGTTAACTTTTGCTGGTCAAGCATTGATTGCAGAAAAGAAACACGATATTAAAAAGTCACCCGCCTGATCCATGAGTGCCCAAAAAAAGGTTCCATCGAATTTGATGTGGCAACACCTGCTGACAGTATGGTAGCAAAGCAAGTATATGATGTGTCACTGTATTCCATGCCCCAATAAGGATGTATGAACAGCTGGGGGAAATAAAGTTTATCAAACAATGGTGTCCTAGGGCTAACATATGTGGAGTATTCTAGGTTTGAGACTATTTTGTCCTATTTGCTAAGAGGTGTGGAATAGAGATAAAACGCACCTCCTTGCAGTTAAGAGGTAGTATTCGTGACAGGGCTCCAATAGTAAGTCAAGTGGAGTCAGTAGATTGCTTGATTTGAACCAATGAATGATGGAGCCAATCTTTGATTCTAGTGGGAATCAACACTTGATAATATAAAGCATTGTCAGGAGCAATAGCTCCCCTTTTATCTTTGGGTAAGAAAAATATTTTAGGATTTAGCCAAAAACCACCTCAAATCCCATATAAAAGTAGTGAAGACCTTTTGTAATTTCATAAAAAATGGAACAGAAACATGAGCTTGAATAGTTTAAAAGAGGTACCTGAACTTTGATATAATGTCCATTTTGAATTAATTTATTTTGCCTAGCCATGATCAAGTTTTCCTGTTATAGCCCTTAAAGGGGTTGTGAAGTCAGAATGTTTTTTATCTCAATGCATTCTATGCATTAAAATAAAAAACCTTCTGTGTGTAGCAGCCCCCCCCTAATGCTTACCTGAGCCCCCTCTCGATCTAGGGATGTCCACGACTGTCCTAGTCGTCCGGGACTCCCCTCCTCATTGGCTAAGACACAGCAGCGGCACCATTGGCTCCTGCTGCTGTTAATCAAAATCAGTTAGCCAATGAGGGAAGAGACGGGGCGAGGATAAACCGCAGCTCCATGTCTGAATGGATACACGAGCTGTGCCTCGGTTCAGGTGCCCCCATAGCAAGGTGCTTGCTGTGGGGGCACTCAAAGGGAGGGAGGGGCCAGGAGAACCAAAGAGGGACCTTAGAAGAGGAGGATCTGGGCTGCTCTGTGCAAAACCAACTGCACAGAGAAGGTAAGGATAACATGTTTGTTATTTTTATTGAACAAAAAACTTTACAATGACTTTAAAGCGGAGTTCCAGTGAAGTGTAAGAAGTGTCCCACGATCCAGCGATGCGGCCGGCGGGAGCCTCGGCTCCCTTCCTCTTCTCCAAGTGTTGTCGGCATCCCTAGTGAGGCCATCCAGCTGTGACAGCTTGCGGCTTTAAAACCAGGTGCAAAAGTCCTGAGTGGACGGGCAATCTTCTGGGACCTGTGAGGTATTCCAGAAGATTGCAGGGAGGGTGGGGTAGAGGAGAACTTCTGCTCAAGCCCTCTAGGCGGCCCATGCGGAAGTGGGAGCGGGTACCTGTCAAAACTAGGTACCCGCTTCCCCCCCAAAAAAAATGACATGCCAAATGTGGTGTGTCAGGGGGTCAGGAGGCCTAAAAGCCTAAAAGTGGAATCACTTTAACCATTTGCGCAGTGGTCTTTAAAACGCCAATTTGTTTGAGGAAAAATTACGAAAAATCACATTTCACTGCATTTAAAAAATACTAAACAGTAAAGTTAGCCCATTTTTTTTTGTATATTGTGAAAGATGATGTCACGCCGAGTAAATAGATACCCAACATGTTACGGTTTAAAATTGCGCACACCCGTGGAATGGCGACAAACGGTCAATAGAGATCTCAATAGGCGACGCTTTAAGTTTTTTTAACGGTTACCAGTTTAGAGTTAGAGTGTAGCTCTTTTTTTTAAATGATTGCTCACGCTCTGGCGATCGCGGCGATACCTCACATGTGTGGTTTGAACAGTGATTTTATTCGCGGCTCGACTTCCGTATACGTTTTTTTTCGTGCGCGAGTTAACGGTGACAGGGACGGCTAAAATTTTTTATTTTTTTTGCTATTTATTTAATTTTTTTTTTTAACTTTATTACAGGTTTTTAAAAAAAAAAAAAAAAAAATCTGTTCACTTTTATTGCTGTCACAAGCAATGTAAACATCCCTTGTGACACCAATATGCAGTGACGGGTACTCTTTATGGAGGGATCGAGGGTCTAAAAGACCCTAGACCCCTCCACTACACTTTCATGTATGCAAAACGCCGAAAACTGCGTTTTTGCATACAGCCGTTTTTTTAAATCTGCCGCCTTTTGCAGCAGAGTAACCCGGAAGTGACGTCATGGACGCCGCCTCCGGCTTACGTCATCGTAGACCCGATCGAAGCCGCTTCCGGCTTAGATCGGGGCTCCATCCATCCGGCGGAGGCGCCGGCTGGGTGCTCGGGGCTCCCGGTGGGACGGGAGCCCCGAACAAAGTCGCGGCGGGAGGGGGGGGAAGTCCCCTCCCGCTCACCTGGGTAACGATCGAGCGGCTCCCGAGCCGCATCTGTCATTACCGACGGAAAGCCGACCGTCGGCTGTAAAACACGGTACCGGGATGGTGCCTCTAGCTAGAGGCATCACCGCGGTATAACACCGCAAAGTTTGCCGACGTAGCCCTACGTCACTTTGCGGTAAGTGGTTAAGGTCTGAGATGGTCTTGTAGAGGCTTGTAATTGAGGTAGTATAGTTGAGATAAATCTGTATATATATTCCTAAATATTTTAAAAAAGAAGGGCATATCCTGAAAGGGAGGTTTGCCCTAATTGACTGGATGGGGAATCTGAGAATGCCACATTCGGGATTTCATATTTAGAGAGGCTGACTTTAAAGTTACTTAAGCTCCCAATTTTTTCAAATTTTTGGAGTATAGATGGCATGGAAGTATGTGATTGGGTGACATGAAGCAGGGGGTCATTTGCAAATAAAGGCAATTGTATCTGGTTTGAGCCCATGGACATACCAGGGATATTCAAATTTTTGTCATAGGGCTATTGCTCAGTATTCCATCATCAGTATGTAAAGAAGAGGAGACAAAGCGAAGCCTTGATGTTTATAAAAAATCTAGGCGATAATGAAACATTTACTCGAACACTTGAAGATGGGGATGAATGCAGGACTAAGATATCAGAGATCATCTTAAAGTCCCAATTTAAAATCACCTTTTTGCCAATCTGCCACCCCCCATCCTCTCTGCTACATCAGTATCACATTTTTTTGTTTACTCTTGTCTCGTACGTCAAATATCTCAGGAAGCCTACTTTTTTATTCACAAAGGAGGAGGGTGGCAGGCCTGGTGGAGGCCCACTGGCTGAACCCAGAGAAGCCGCAAGCCTTCTGATTACATCACACATGGCGGTGTGGGACCTGAGCGGCGAGTGCAGAGAAGCGGATCTTGGCAGGACAATGCTGGATCCGCTGGGTGGGTGAGTATCTGAACTGTGTAGAACTTTCATGCATTAGGGTAAAAAACCTTCTGTGCCAGAGGATCCCCCCCCAGAACCACTTTATACTTACCTGAGCCCGATCTTGGCCTATCATTGTATAGAAGAGCAGTGGCCCTCTTGGCTCTCTCCCTCCTCACTGAACAGATTGATAGCAATGGAAGCCATTGGTTCCCACTGCAGTGAATAAATTCCTTTGATTAGGGAGCCGGAGGCCAAGCCCTGCTGCTTGTATCTGTTGATGCAGGCAGCGAGGCTCAGGAGCGAGCCCACATTAGTGCCCGCATAGAAGATGTCGTTCTATGGTGGGAGCTTGCCAAAGAGGGAGAGCCAGGAGCATCAGCGCGGGACCTCAGAAGAAGAGGTTTAGGGTTGCTTTGTGCAAAACCATTGCACAGAGCAGGTATGACATGTTTAATATTTTAATAAAACATTTTTGAAGCTTTACAATCACTTTTTTAGGATGGGGCATCTGCGGATTACAAAGGCACTAGGGACTAGTTGGGCAAATTTGAGTTCCACAAGAAACTACCAGTTTTTCTGTTTGGCAAAATTTTGCTGAAGATTAACCCCTCCAACCTCTAAATTTTCTCCCTCGGTTTATTGAGTTTATTTATTTTTTTAGCGTTTTGGATTAGTTTATTTTACTGTTCTTTGTATTTGTGTTTTTCCCCTTTTTTGTGTATTCTAATGTCGTTTGTGCACTGTCACTCATTATTTTATTTTATTTTATATTTTTCGTTGCCTATTTTTTAATTATTTATAAGAAAAAGACAAAAAATGAAGACAAGGAGAGGCCATTTTTGGCACAAGAACAGGCCCAGGATTGTTGAAAGCAACTTACATAACCCTCAGGAGCCATTTAAAGCCCAGTACGCTTTTTAAAACCACCACAAAACTCCTTAAAGATGCGCTCTGGGTAAACAGCTAAATCCACATGTTTGAGAACTGTTATACCTGCCAAAGGATTTGTATTTCTGTCAAAGTCCTGAGATGTACAGAGCCCTGCCCCACAGCACAACCCTGCCCAATAGCAGAGCAGACCTGACCTTTCTCTGCAGCAGTTTCACTTTCAGGTCCCCCCAATTGCAACCAGTGACTGGATATTGTAAAGCAAAGCAGCAGACATATTTGTTCATCTTTCTTTTACAGTGCTTTCATCTCCTGACAACATGATAGTTGCACTGCAGCACATCTAATTAGTTCCTTTTGCTGCTCCGCCCTCTCCCAGTTTGAGCAATGTTGTGTAATAATACCAAGTCATATTCAGGAATTTTCCCTGCTTGCATAATATATATATATATATATATATATATATATATATATATATATATATATATATATATATTTAAAATTGTATTAACGAGAACAGAGCCGCATTTTGTGCCTTTATCTGCCCAGAGTTAATTTCACCTTCTCTGACTTTAATACATTTTGCCAAAATCCCCCAAACTTTGTGGAAATGTATTGATTTTTCTCTGAAAATATCAGTGCAAAGAGACAAATCTTAATTTCCCTTACAGTCACCTCAAGCCAGGCTTGTTGCCAAGGGTGCTGCTTATTGACAAACAGCTCAAGGTAACAGTCTGCCCTTGATGATGTTGTAGGCTGAGCAAAGTACGCATGCTTTTTTAAAGAGCTTGGTTTGACTAAGGCAGCCATCCATGCATGTACCATAGTAAGCATCCATATTGGTCTTAAAGCGGTTCTTCATCCTAGAAATAAAACATTAAAAGTCAGCAACTACAATTACTGTACCTGCTGATTTATAATAATAGGACACTTACCTGTCCAGGGATCCAGCTCTTCAGCCGTTTCCGGTTCCAGGCACCAGCATGTTTACTTTGGAAAGCTGGTTAGCTGGCTGTGACTGCTTGCTGCTTCACAACTGGCCTGTGCTTTGTTAACCACTTGCCGATCGGCGCAAGTAGATTTACTGCGGCGGTCAGCCCCTCACAGGCAAAGTGACGTAAATATACGTCACTAGCCTGTGAGGCTCTGGGGAGCGAGCGCGCGCAGCCGGCGGCGCGCTCCCGCGCGGTTACGGACCCCCCCGCGCGTGTGACCGGCGGACCCGATGTCCGCCGCTCACTCTGCGATCGGCGGGGTAGAGGGAGAAAGTCAGGCAGCTTGTGTAAACAAGCTGCCTGTCATTCTCCCCTGTGTAGAGACACCGATCATACGGTTCTACTATGTAGGACCGTTGATCAGTGTAACTACAGCTCAACAGACAGCCAATCACAGTTAGAATCACGCCCCTAGGGACACACACAGCCCCTCCCTCTCAAATAAAGTTAACCCCTTCACTGCCAGTGTATTTTTACAGTAAGTGCATATATATAGCACTGATTACTGTAGAAATGTCACTGGTAACCCCAAAAGTGTCAAAAATGTCAGTCAAGGGTCCGATCTGTCCGCCGCAATGTCGCAGTACCGCAAAAAAAATCGCAGATCGCCGCCATTACGCGTTAAAAAAAAAAAAAATGACAAAATCTTTCCCTTTGTTAGTAAACGCAATAACTTTTGCGCAAACCAATCAAAATACGCTTTTTGCGATTTTTTTTACCAAACATAGGTAGCATAAAACAAATTGACCGAAAATGTTAAAAAATTTTGATTTTTACTTTTTTTTGGGGGGGGGAATTTCATATAAAAAAATTTGAAAAATATTGTTATTTTTGCAAAATTGACGCTCTTTTCTTGTTTATAGCGCGTGATCAAAAAATCGCACAGGTGATCAAATACCACCAAAAGAAAGCTCTGTTTGTGGGAAAAAAAGGACGTCAAATTCGTTTAGGTACAGCGTCGCACGACCGCGCAATTGTCCGTTAAAGTCACGCAGTGCCGAATCGCAAAATACCCCCTGGTCAGGAAGGGGGTAAAATCTTCCCCCTTAAGTGGTTAATGGTCCTTCAGCTTTCTAGGACCTTTTACGTGCCTCATAAGGCTGCTGGCGAAGGTGGGGTGGGGGCAAACTTCCACCAGAAGTTATTCACATTCCACCCGTAAGATTTGTTAGTTAGTAAAAAAAAACTCTCATAACTTTTTTAGCTGGCTCCTAGATTCAAAGCAAATTTGTCAAGCCCTGTCCTGTGCGTTTTATTACCAGCGGCCAGGGATAGGTTATTGGAGTTTGTACTCTTTTTTTCAAGTCTATGCAAATAAATAAAACAGATTTGGAAAAAGAAAAAAAAGAATTTTAATTGCATACATTAGCAGATTTAAGTTGACGCTACACTGCCTGGTCAATTGGTTCTATCTCCACTCTAAAAGAGTTCCCTTCTAGTTTTTAGGAGAACTTATAATGAGAAAAATACAGACTTCCATTGTTGACCTTCTCTTGAAAATATAACTCTTTCTGGCTGTCTGTGGCTTCAGTGTTTTCATTGCTCTGGAATGGGCCTACAGCCATTGAAGTCTGAATTTTGTTAATGTTCTCTTTGCAATGTCTCCATTTGCTTTGCCTCCTCTGATATCTTCTGTCCATTATTTGCAGATGGAAAGGCCGTCTCCCTGTCTCCGCTGGATACCCAGCCTCACAGTCCCCGTTATTCCTCCTCCAGTCAGCGAGAGAGCCTGGAGGTGCGTGTACGGGAAGTGGAGGAGGAAAACCGCGTTTTGCGCAAGCAACTCAGTCTGCTCCAGAAAAGTGGTACTTCACATCGCCTCAGCAACCGCTCCAAAACCTACTCCATGGAGGAAGGGACCGGTGACAGCGAGAGCCTGCGAGCAGGAATTGTGGCTGGGAACAGCTCCGAGTGTGGCCAGCAACCAGTGGTGGAGAAATGCGAGGTATTACTCATCAATTATTAATTTATTTTACTCATTTATATAGCTATGATCCTTTTTTTTATCCTCAAAACTTTGTAGCTTCATTCATATTAGTCATTTGCCCTCATAGGTGTTTACAATTTATTTTTCAGTATATGTAACCTTCAATCTATTTTTCAGTATGTTTGAGATCATGCTTCTTTGTATACAGTTTTATTATGCATTTTTTTTTGTGAATCTGTTTCATACTTAAAAATATCCACCAGTAACAGCACTTCCTGTTGTAGGCTGACAACAATAATCCACTGCCTCACATTTAGAAGCAGAGTTGTCAGCCTGCTGTGCAAGCTGCTTCAGTTGACTGTGGGGGGCTGCCCATTCTGTCTATCTCACTATCCGTTGTGTCATTAGGACAGGAACTGAGGGTGATCTCTCCAGAATCTGAATCAACTTTATATATAAGAATGTACAGGCATACATTCTTCATGCTATGCATGAAGGTAAAACACCTTCTCTGTGCAGCAGCCCCCCCCCCAATACTTACCTGAGCCCCATCGCGACCCAGCGATGGGCATGAGAGCCTAAGCTCTCTGGCGACTCTCCTACTTCATTAACTAAGAAAGCAGCGGGAGCCATACTATGCATGAAGGTAAAACACCTTTTCTGTACAGCAGTTCCCCCCCCCCCCCCCAATACTTACCTGAGCTCCATTGCGATCCAGCAATGTGCACGAGAGCCTAAGCTCTCCAGGGACTCTCCCACTTCATTGACCGAGAAAGAAGCAGGAGCCGTTGGCTCCCACTGCTGTCAATAACAGCCAGTAAGCCAATGAAAAGAGAGAGGGTGCATGTTCGAGCCTGCTTGGGTGCCCCCTTAGCAAGCTGTTTGCTCTGGGGGCACTCGGCAGGAGGAAGGGCCAGGGGCCCCAGCGGAGGACCCAAGAAGAGGAGGGTAGAGCAATTGCACAGAGCAGGTAAGTATGACATGTTTATTATTTTTAAAAAAAATGCCTTTAATATCAGCTTAAATAATAAGTAATTTTAAAAATAAATAAATAGATAAAAAATCAGCACAAGGCACATTACTTGCTATCAATCAAATGTGTGCCTTGTGCTGTTGGCTCCTACAATAGTTAAAATCTTCCTTCTCTAATCCACCCTTGATGCCATAATCTACTGGTGCAGCAGGGGTTAGTAGAGTTTAGGGACCTGTCATATTCACTCTTTAAGAGTGACGACTATGCCCGCCCTTTCAGCCCACCTCCTTCATTTAAAGACGCTGTACTATAGCTTCTTTAAATGGAACGTGATCTATTGATGGAGAGTCAGACCTTTCATTTATCCATTTGTCCTCCGTTCATAGATTGTTTTATATTCATAGAAGCTATAATACAGCTTCTATGAATGGAGGAGGTGGGTGGATAGGGCAGGCATATTAATCACTCTTGATGAGTGCATATGACAGGTAATTCAGCTCTAACAGGAGTAAGCTCTTAAACCCCCCGTACATGTTTGGTTCACTATATCCTCCTCCTCCTGGTTGAAAAACTCCCATCTTAAGATGGCATCCTCCAGTCCAGACTTGTTGCTAGGATGTTGCTAAGACACTCCCAGCCAATACTGCTCACCTCCCCCACGGTGAATTAAGCTGGAAGTTCGGACCTCCTCCTTTCCCCCGCAGCAGGCCCATTCACAAAGTGCAGCGCCATTCCAGCAATGCATAATAAGAAACCGCTGTGAAACCGCAAGGCTTCACTGCCAGTTTTCCTTACCCAAGATGGCGGTGCCCGCACTCCAGGGCTGATTCAAGAATCATCTCGGGTGAGGACACCGCTGGATGCCTGGACAGGTAAGTGCCCTAATAGTAAAAGTTAGCCTCTACAATATTTTTTGGGGGGGCGAACTCCTCTTAAAACCCCACCGCCATACGTTTATGAAGAATGGACCTCTCACTTTCATTGCCAAGGGAGAAGAATAGGAACATGTGACATCACCAGACTGGGCTAAATACTGAAGGAGTAGAAATATGTTTACAAAAAATATCTAAGGGGCTTCAGGATGGTCGAGGTTGGCGGGCAGTTTACTGCTAGAGTTCCACTTTAATTATAATTTTCTGTTTCCCAAACATTTTTCTTTCGGAGTACAAGGTGCACATAAAAAGTTTGCATTGGGGTTTGACAGATAGCAACGATGTAAGCAACCAGATTGTTAAAAGACATACAGAAATGAACAATGTGTAACCCCAAACACAAGTTAGGGCCAGTTCACACATATGCTAAGCGGGAACCCTGCAAATCCACTGCGGGTTCCCGCATCGCATTCAACTCGCAGGCAGTTCACACTGCCATATGCAATTCGCTGGGTGTTTCAGTACAAAGTTAACAGCACCCCCAGATCAGTTCGCATATCGCAGTGCGAACTGTCAGTTCGGATAAGAATCAGATCGCATAGGTGTGAACACCCATGCGATCCGATTCTGGTGCAGACCAAAAAAAGGATCCTGTGCGATTTTGGTCTGAATGCAATGCAAATTCAGCCATACAATCTGTACGGCTGAATTCGCAATGCACAGACATCGCATGTGATTTGCAGAGCAGTGCGCTGTGAATCACATGCAGTGCCTGACATCGCATATATGTGAACCGCGATTCAGCCTTGAAACAGCTCAAAGAACCCACCATTAGGAATATTTCAAAGTGCAATGCTCTAAAAAACACGTGTAATCCAAGGCATGTAACTATGCAATTATCTTATTTTCATCCTCCCAAGCAATAACCATACAAAAGGACCATTTTGTTACCACTTGCATAAAGGAATTTTTTCCCCTCCCTCGTTATAACAAAGACTCAGTAGAGTTTCACCACCTCGCTTTCTGCTCTCTTACGGGTTAACGGTTTGTTTTCCCCCAATGCTGACTGTGTTGTGTTTAAACATAAGAATCTCTCAAGAGGACGTGATGCGCGGTTCAAATGGGCCGTGAAACTCAGATTGACAGCGTGAGTCAGGCCCGTCTCTCGGGGAGGGTAAACGAAAGAAAATTCACAGGCAGAATATTCATTTTTTCTTTCCCCACAGCGTTACATGCCTTGCAAACCTTATTTTTTATACCATTTCATACATTGAAAACAACTTACTGACCCTTTGCATCATGGAATATAATACGATAAAGTAGAATTCTTGCAGGTGGAAGTGCATAATGGATTTGAAGAGCTTAAATCCTTTTTTCTGTACTTAATAACCCAGTCAGGTTAGTCCCACTTGCCCCCTAGTCAAAGTCTGCATTTCAGATGGCTTTGAAAGTGGAGAGAAGCGTGACAGACGCTTATGTGGCTTCACGCGCTACGCTCTGGCCCCAGCGCGTCAGTATACGAGCGCAGCCTCCCACCGGCTTCAGGAAAATGTAAAGTCCTAAGGAGTATGTGTGTGTGCGTGCGTGTCCCCAGCCACCTCATTTCCATTACCGACTCTGTTACTAATCACAAAACTGTTCCGTCACCTCTTATTGCATGGACGAAGTGCTGCAAAAATTGACTTGCGCTCGGATGTCCTGGGTCGTAGCGCACACAGGTTGTTCAGGGAAGCAGGGTAATGTGTCGGTCACTGAGATAAGCTGTATGCTGTGATGCATATGGATATTTTTCCAGAGCGCAGATTGATTGAAAATGGATTGTTGAGCATGTTGGCTTTTTATTATTACCAAATGCAACACATAGAGTGCAGTAACCATGGCAACTCTTAGTCATTTAGTTCATCGTTCCGACTGATAAAAGTCTAAATTTGATTGGTTGCCTTGAATTACTGACCTTTCACATATCCAGTTATTGATCTCTTGTTAGGGTCAGAATATTGTTTTGCTTTACTTTATGCTAAATGATAACCGTATAAAATGCATTTTAAGACAAATATTTAGGTCTCATGTACATGGATGGTGAGAGGCAGAAAATATGCCCAGGGTAAAATTGCAGGCATTTTCTTCACGCCTGGGGAACTGCAGGTGCTGCCAAGTACAGTCTGCCATACAAGCGAATGGCTGTATGTGGACGTACCCATGTAAATGGCAATGCTCCTGTGCATCAGCGTTTAACAGTGCATACATGTAGAGAGTATTTACCGAACGTGGGAGTTTTGTGAATGGGAAGCACATTGTATGCACATACATGGGTAAACACTAATACACAGAAGCATCAGTTTTTACAAGAGTATGGCTGCATACAGGTATTGAAGTGATTATGAACCCTCACCTTGTAAATCAACCCATTCAGATTAAATCAGAACTAAAGGCAAAAAATTTGTGTATAGATATAAAAAAACTTTAAAAGTACTGTTTCCCTCAAATTTATAAGTGATTGCATTCCCTCAGGTTCTCAGCTGTATAATAGCTGGGTAAGGAGAAACAGCAGTACACTGAACTTCCCAGTTATAAGATGTTGGGGGGGGGGGGGGTCAGGACAAGTCTGATCATTGGAGGAGACCAGGTTGAGTTCCCAGCACAGATAGTGTCAACTTCTCACATACCTGACTGATGAGCCTGATAGTGCAGAGGAAGACCTCCCTTACTTATCTGACTCGCGGCCCCTGGTAGAGCAGACAGGTGGCACGGGAGAGCAGAATGGTATGAGGGCCTGGCGGGTCAGCTGTTGGACGGGCAGCTCCAAGGTCCCAGATGCTTTAAAAGGAAACAACCAGCAGGTAGGAGGATCCAAACAGCAGGCAGGCTGAAGGACAAAACGCCCGAGTCCACACTCACTCTGGGGGCTCACAGGCAAATGGATCAGTTCACAGGCTGGGTCAACAACAGGCGGGTGGCGTGGAATCCAAAGGAGCATACAGGTTCAAGGTCAAAGGGGAGCCGAGGTCAGGTGCAGGGAGAAAGCAAGGGGAGTCCAAAAATCAAGCCGGGTCGTATAGGAGATCAATCACAGAAGCAGGTAAACAGGAGCAGGGGTCACAGGAAGCTGCAGATCAGACAGCAAAGACATAATGCTGCTGAGGAGTTTAAATAAGGCAGCCTGTTGCCAATCACTGCAATTAGTCTGCAGACTCTGCACTAAGTTAACCCTTAGGTAGCAGACCCATGACAGATAGAGAACTGACTACAGTGTGCTCTCCTGCTTAATGTAGTGCTTAATGTGGTCAGTTTTTATTAGGAATGAAGAGGGACTGGTAAGGTCACCAGGCATTTCACATAAAGGGAGCAATACAAAGAGAACAGGATACTTTTTCATACAAGTACATGGTTCAGCAGGCACATATCAGAAATATGAAATGTTGGGTTTACATATTCTTTCACGTGTATGATAGGATGTACTCTGCACCTGCAGCTACCCAGGCACGGGAGAACATCTGGAATTTTATGTAGGGCGTATTTTCAGCCTTCCACTGTCCGTGTACATGAGACCCTAATGGTTTAGTGTATTTCGTAGAGCTAGTAAGGAACAGGAAGGAAGGGGAGAGGAAGAAAAGAGTGGAAAATGAGAAGACTTAAAGCAGAACTATACTTACCTTCTTTTCAGCACTGCAGTGCCCGGGAGCTCCTTGCTGCCAGCTGATATCTTCGGAAGGCCTGCTTCTGGGTACCGATCTTCAGTAGCTTTAATTGGTCACCCCAAGATGACATTACTCCCAGACATGCGCGGGAGTTCATTTATCTCAGCATTGCCTAAATTGTACACATTGTGTGTGTGCAGCTCAGTGTATAGGGTGCACAGACAGGTAGAACACTTTAATGCAGAAGAGACATAGTAAGCCTCCTCTGTATTACAAATCCTGCCTGTTTGCCATTTTTTTTTTCTAAAATTCCACTTTAGAAGGTTGGAAGAAGAAAGGAAAATGGCTAGGAAAGCAGAGGAGAAAAGAGAAGGGGGAGGAGAGAAAAGGTGAAGAGAGAAGATGGAAACAGATAAGAGGAGAGAGGGGGAGAGGAGAAGGGAGCAGAGGAAAGAAGAGGGTAAGAGAGGGGAGGAACAAAGAAGAAAGATGAGGTAATTGGGAGGGGGAGGGGGAGAGGGAGGAGGATAGGGTAGGCAGCAGGAAAGAAAAGGAATGCAACTAGGAGGTCTGGAAAAAGAATGGTAGAAGAGACCCACTAGATAAGGGACACAGAGAAAAACAGAGGGCAGGAGAGAAAGGGAAAATAACCAGGAAGAAGGAAAAGTGTAGGAGGAGAATGGATGATAAAAAGGAGAAGGGAGGAAAGGGGAAATAAAGAGAAGAAGGGAGAACAACTAGGAGGAAACATAGAGAGGAATGGGAGGAAGAACGACTACAGTGGGAGGTTAAAAGATAGGTGAGAACAACTTGGAGGTGAGGCAGAGGAAGAGATAAGGAGGGAGGAAGAACAACATTGAGGGAAGAAGAAGGGAAGACAGGAGATGAGGAAGAGGGAGAACAACTAGAATGGGAGGAAAAGGAAGAGAAGTGAGGAAAATAGGAGAAGGGGAGAGGAGGAATGAAGGACACATTGGAAGTATGGAGAGGGAAGGGTGGAGGATAAGAAATGGGTGAAGAATAGGGGGGGGGGGATAGGAGAAGGGGAGGAGAGGAATGAAGGACATATAGGAAGTATGGAGAGGGAAGGGTGGAGGCCTAGAAATTGGTTAAGGGTGAGAGGGGGGACAGGTGAAGAAGAGGAGAGGGGAAGATAGGAGAAGGGGAAAGAGGAATGAAGAACATGTAGGAAGTAAAGAGAGGGAAGGGTGGAGGATTTTATATTAACAAAGAGTGCGGACAGGTGAAGAAGAGGAGAGGGGAAGATAGGAGAAGGGGAAAGAGGAATGAAGAACACGTAGGAAGTAAGGAGAGGGAAGACAGGTGAAGAAGAGGAGAGGGGAAGATAGAAGAAGGGAGGAGAGGAATGAAGAACATGTAGGAAGTAACAAGATGGAAGGGTGGAGGATATTAAGTTGGTGAAAAGTAAGAGGGGGGAGAGGTGAAGAAGATAGAAGAAGATAGAAGAAGGGAGGAGAGGAATAAAGAACACATAGAAAGTAAGAAGGAAGGGTGGAGGATATAAAATGAATGAAGAGTGAGGACAGGTGAAGAAGAGGTGAGTGGAAGATAGCAGAAGGGGAGCAAGAAACGAAGAACATGTAGGAAGTAGGGACAGGGAGGGGTGGATGACATTAAATTGGTGAAGAGTGAGAGGGGGGACAGGAGAAGAAGAGGAGAAGGGAAGATGGGAGAAAGGAAGAGAGGAATGAAGAACATGGAGGAATTAGGGAGAGGGGAGGGCGGAGGATAAGCAATGAAACACAAGTGAAAGGGAGAACAGAGAGGCAGAGACAATAACTAGAGAAGAAAAACTAGGGGGGAAATAAATAGGAAGAAGAGGGGAGGGGAAAATATGATGGGAGAACTACTAGGAAACAAGGAGAGGGTGAACAACTAAGAAGAGAATGTAGAATGCTTACAAGAGGAGAGGGGTCCTATGGTCTCTGTGCTAGTTTTGACCCCTAAACCATGGGTAAGAAAAACAAATTTTTGCCTTTTGATGGTTAAACATTAGAACACAAGGACATTTAAGCCATGTAGACAGACAGACAGACAGACAGACAGACAGACAGACAGACAGACAGACAGACAGACAGACAGATAGACAGACAGATAGATAGATAGATAGATAGATAGATAGATAGATAGATAGATAGATAGATAGATAGATAGATAGATAGATAGATAGATAGATAGATAGATAGATAGATAGATAGATAGATAGATAGATAGATAGATAGATAGATATCCGGTGCCTTTATTGTACCAGTTTTCACCTTTACAATCAGACCAACGTTTATCTCAGGATTGTCGGTAGCACAGGCAGACATCAGGATCTTGCATATCATTCTGTGTTTACAAGTCTGCAACTAATCCGCTATTCCCATCTGCTGCCTAATGATTAGTTAGTGTGCCGATCTACAGGTCGGTATTAACTCTCGATTCAGTTTTATCATTAGTTCCAGAGAAGACTTTCTGCCTGCTCACACCTGTGCATTTTCCTCAAATCTCTCATCCAGCCAGCTCTCATGTAAAATGTGTTAGCTCATTTCTGAGAAAAATCTCACCTAATTAGAAAACATATTAGAAAAAAGATATTATTGTTGAAATATCAAAATAACTAAAACAAAACAAACACAACACTTTACTATTATTATCGTAATGAGGGAACAGATAATGGTCATTTTATGGCCTTACACCCTCATAAACTATGTGTATGTTCCCCTATCCTCATAATACATGCTGACTGACTGCACACAGTACATTTAGCACAGATGGGAAAGCTGCTGTTGCATCATTGTAGCTGAGCCATAATTCTTTTCTTTCCTGCATAGCTGTGATATACAAAGGAGAAAGAAACTGAACACAGGAAGGCAGGGATGAAATCAGGGGGGCTAGTAATTGGAGGAATTCTTACACTATAAAACTTTTTTTTTTTTTTTTTTAATATTTTTTTTTCTAAAGTCACAATGGAGCATGTTGTATGACAGCATTAGAATAAAAATATACTTTATACTACCAGCCTAGCACCACACAAATAAAAAGGGGTTAATTGTTAGGTAATTCCTAGGGAAAAATGAAAGGGAATTTACTTACCTGAGCCTTTACCCCCCCCCCCCCCCCCGCTGCTAGACCACTGGTCTATGGTCCTGACGTCATCAAGACCAGAGCAGGGTTCGTAGACCTAGTGGTGGAGCTCCACCTGCCAGGGGAGCAGGGGATCAGGTAAGTAAAATGTTTTCTGCACTCTCCTAAACCAACCAAGCAATTAACTCTTGCAGTGTGGGCACAGCCCTACTGCAATGGGGTAATTTTTTATTTGCCTAGAGTTGGGCATTAACTCTTGTCAAAAGCCAGTTTCTTTTTGCAAATTTGATTCTTGAATGATGTGCTGGCTTCTTGCACCTCTGTGGGACACCAGTGTCTAGATTTACCAGAATTTTAAGCTTAAAAGAGTATGTAAGCCCAAGCAATGAACTTCTCTCAGGCAGGCCATACATGATTCATTTTCTTTCATTCAACCAGTGGGTTGAACAAAAGAAAATCAATTAAATCCCACATTTGAGGTGGATGAACAAATCCCTCCTGCGGAGCTATTGTATTCTGGCTGTAGGTAGACTTTCCTGTCATTAGAATATACTCATCAGCACCGGTGGCACTGATCAAGGAAAAATTTTCACCAGGCTGGTTGTACAGAAGTGGATCAAGAGATCGACTTCTGTATAACCAGCCTGCCCCAAAATGGATCTATGGCCGGCTTAACTTGCTCCCTTATGACCTGCTAACTTTACCATTGGAAGTGTTTGGGTTGATCTTAGAAATCCAGGGCTGTCCAGTGTTCAGTGCAATGCCTGTGTTGTTTTTAAGTGCTGTGTTTAGCCCTCCTAGCTATTATCTTAGGTATTCAAGTCAGTTATTGCCTATAATTTGGAGATGCAGACAATGGGAGTTGTTAGATTGTTAAGTAAAAGACATGAGCCAGGACTGACACCGCTCAGTCCACAAAAATGCTGTATATTGTTAGCCCACTAAAGAAAATTAGGAGCGGAATGCATTTATGCCAGATAAACAGATATTCCTATGTACTTTTGGGGTCCTAAATGGATAACACATGGGGTGATGTGCATGTATGCTAAGATAAACCACATGTTTGCATTGACACATATACCATATTGTCAAACGTATTGGATAGCCTGCCAAAGTTAGGAGCATGAAATTGTTCAAAATGTCTTGGTATGCTGATGCCTTAAGAGTTCCCTTCACTGGAACTAAGGGTCCAAGCCCAACCCCACATCATTTAGTGGAGGGGGGATTATGGTGTGGGGTTGTTTTTCAGGGGTTGGGCTTGGCCCCTCAGTTCCAGTGAAGGGAACTCTTAAGGCCTCAGCATACCAAGACATTTTGGACAATTTCATGCTCCCAACTTTGGCAGGCTATCCAATACGTTTGACAATATGGTATATGTGTCAATGCAAACAGGTGGTTTATCTTAGCATACATGCACATCACCCCATGTGTTATCCATTTAGGACCCCAAAAGTACATAGGAATATCTGTTTATCTGGCATAAATGCCAACTTTGTGGAAACTCTTTGGGGATGGCCCCTTCCTGTTCCAATATGACTACGCACCAGTGCACAAAGCAAGGTCCATAAAGACATGGATGAGTGAGTTTGGGGTGGAGGAATTTGCTTGGCCTGCACACTAACCCCAACCCGATAGAACATCTTTGGGATGAATTAGAGCAGAGACTGCGAGCCAGGCCTTCTTGTCCAACATCAGTGCCTGACCTTACAAATGCACTTCTGGAAGAATGGTCAAACATTCCCACAGGCTCTCTCCTAAACCTTGTGGACAGCCTTTCCAGAAGAGTTGAAGCTGTTATAGCTTCAAAGGGTGGCCCAACTCCATATTGAACCCTACGGACTAAAACTAGGACGGCCATTAAAGTTCATGTGCGTGTAAAGGCAGGTGTCCCAATACTTTTGACAATATAGTGTCCCTGTTACTATGACAATATAGTGTACCCTAATAACTGCTGTTATTCCTCTCACGTCAACAACAATTTCACTAAACAGGAAGTAAAGGGAAACCTCCCAACCGCAACACAAACAGATTTAAAAATATATCTTTTTAAATTAAATTAAATGTATTTAATTTAGTTAGAAGAGTGGGGAAGGTTAGAACCTCTGTCAGGTTTGTATTGCTGTTGGTGTCCCTGTTGGATCTCTACTTCTGTGCAGAGGAACTGTTTTCACCATGACCGTAAGGCTCCCTTTACTACATATTGGTGTCCCAGGTCGTGGGCAGAATCGCCGAGATTCTGCCTGCAGTCCAGAATCACGGCAAATTGTGGCATGCCTGCGCGATTCCCGCCACTTCCAATGGCACCTCAAATGTGGCGCAATTTTGCCGCAATTGTCACCTGTCGAATCACGTTAAATAGAATCGTGGGATGCCTGTCACCCAAAAAAAGTTCAAAAACTTCTTTTGGGCGACAGGCGTCCCACGGTTCTTTTTGGGGTGCCATTGGAAGTCACAGGAAAGGCACGGGCATCCTGTGATTTGCCGTGATTCGGGATGCCAAGAAGCCAGCCAAATATAGATCGAAATTTGGCTGGTTCAGCATGGACTGGATGAGACTTGATCCGCATACCTGCCAACTTTTTTAGATGGAAATGAGGGACACCTATTAGCAAAGGTATGTAGGCAGAGGACACAGCCCTGCCATGCCCCCTAAGGGAGAATTATACAAAAAAAAATAATTAGTTAAACCCACAAGTGCTTTTTTTTACCACTAGTATTCCTTTATACTGGCTTTTGAAATTTACAAATGCCACAATTTAGAAATTGGATGAAAGGTTTAGCACTGGGGAAACACTTTTTAAAGATAAAAAAGTGCATTTTATATACAACTATATAGATCAGACCAAAATGAGGAGGAAAGAGGGACAGGGGGACTTTGTTCCAAATCAGGGACAGTCTCTCCAAATCAGGGACAGTCTCTCCAAATCAGGGACAGTTGGGAGCTATGGATCCATCTATAGCAGGCTGATTGTACCCAAGTTGATCCATCAATCAACTTGGGTACAACCAGCCTGCCAGATTTGTAGCCTCTAGTAGCTGCTAGCAGAAATAACTGTGTTCTACTGGCCGGGGAGGCTCTCCCCGTCCCTCCACTGGCAGAACACAATAGCATTGTGGGAGGCATTTCCCCATCAACACTGACTGTAGGAAAGAAAATCAAATAATATATAGGCTGCCTAAAGCGGAAGAAAACCCATCTCTTTAACAGTTTCAAAACACAGTTGCAGAACCGGCACGTGCTGGGAATGTTACTGTCACGTTGGTTGTGCTCTCAACCAAACTGTCAAACCATCCAATTGCTGGTGTCATAACTGATCACATGTGCAGCATCATGGCAGTTAAAGATTAACCACTTAAGCCCCAGCCCTATTTCGGACACTTTTTGTTTACAAGTTAAAACCAGTATTTTTTCCTAGAAAACTACTTAGAACCCCCAAATATTATATATATTTTTTTTGCAAAGACTCTGGAGAATAAAATGTCGGTCATTGCAAAAATTTTTGTCACGCGGTATTTGCGCAGCGGTCTTTAAAACGCCATTTTTTTTGGGAAAAAATTTGAAAAATCACATTTCACTGCATTTAAAAAATACTTAACAGTAAAGTTAGCCTATTTTTTTGTATATTGTGAAAGATGATGTCACGCCGAGTAAATAGATACCCAACATGTTACGGTTTAAAATTGCGCCCCCCCGTGGGATGGAGACAAACTACAGTCAATAGAGATCTCAATCTGCGACGCTTTAAATTTATTTAACGGTTACCAGTTTAGAGTTAGAGTGTAGCTCTTTTTTTAAATTATTGTCCACGCTCTGGCGATCGCGGCGATACCTCACATGTGTGGTTTGAACAGCGATTTCATTTGCGGCTCGACTTGCGTATACGTTTTTTTTTGTGCGCGAGCTAACGGTGACGGGGGCGGCTAATTTTTTTTTTTTTCCTATTTATTTTTTCTTTTTTTTTAACTTTATTACAGGTTTTTAAAAAAAAAATAAAAATCTGATCACTTTTATTGCTGTCACAAGCAATGTAAACATCCCTTGTGACACCAATATGTAGTGACAGGTACACTTTATGGAGGGATCGAGGGTCTAAAAGACCCTAGACCCCTCCATTACACTTCCCTGTATGCAAAACGCCGAAAACGGCATTTTTGCATACAGCCGTTTTTCAAATCTGCCGCCTTTTGCAGCACAGTAACCCGGAAGTGACGTCATGGACGCCGCCTCTGGGTTACGTCATCGGAGACCCGATCGATGCCGTTTCCGGCATTCATCGGGACTCCATCCAGCCGGCGGACGTGCCGGCTGGGTGCTCGGGGCTCCCGGTGGGACGGGAGCCCCGAGCAAAGCCACGGAAGGCGGCGGGAGGGGGGGGGGCATCCCCTCCCGCCCCCCCGGGTAACGATCGAGCAGCTCCCGAGCCGCATCGGTCGTTACCGACGGAAAGCCGACCGTCGGCTTCAAACCACGGTACCGGGATGATGTCTCTAGCTAGAGGCATCATCCCGGTATAAGCCCGCAAAGTTTACCGACGTAGCCCTACGTCGATATGCGGTAAGTGGTTAAACAGAGGCCAACATGACAGCTTCCTTGGCTGAAAACGATAGGTGGGTTTACTTCCACTTTAAGAGAGGGAAAGTATAATTGAGCCCTGGACAACAGAAAACATGCAACTGGGGTTCTGATTTCTCTAAACTCCATTCAAAGGTTTTTGGCTTGACATACACTTTAAATAAACCCTTTTTCACCTATACAATAGATAAATTACATATAAGGCACATATTTGGTTTTTTCTTGCCTTGTCTACCAGTGTAGAGTCTCCATTCCTTTTCAGAGCTCATTTAATCCAGTCTAACATCTGTCCGAGTCTTAGCACATGACTACTGTATCCTTTTCCCTCTTCTGTCTGGCGCTGCTTTTGAATAAATGCTGCAGTGAAAGTTTTGATGTACAGGATTAATCATTTTGCACATTTAGTATAAAGAAAAATTTTAGCTGACTGCGTTTCTTTTTCTGTGGAATCCCTTTTAGGTCTATGATAACTGGTTCTTCATAGGTGTAGCTGCAAAATATCTTTGGCAAATACCTAATGCTTAAAGTGATACTAAAGGCTCGTGCTATTTTTTTTTAATAATAAACATGTTATACTTACTAGTTTTGCACAGTGCATCCCCAATCCTCCTCTTCTTCATATTATTATTATTATTATTCAGGATTTCTATAGCGCCAGCAGTTTATGCAGCGCTTTACAATGTTAGAGGGAGACAATACAGTTACAATACAATAAAATACAAGAGGATTAAGAGGGCCCTGCTCAGAAGAGCTTACAATCTTATGTGCCCCACTGGCGCTCCTGGCCTCTCCCCCTTGCCAAGTGTCCCAACCTCAAGCAGATTTCAAAGTGGGCACTCATGCATGATTACTCCTAAGTTGCCTCGGTGTGTCCCTAAGACACACGGAGTGTGACTTTGCTCCGCTCCCTCCTCACTAGCTGTTATTGACAGCAGCTGTTTCGCAGAGACCTGGGAGAGACACTGCTCTCATGCACATCGCTGGATCAAGACAGGGCTTGGGTAGGTATTAGGGGGCTGAGGGGGCAGTTGCACACAGAAGGTTTTTGCCATTATGCATAGAATGCATGAAGGTAAAAAAACTTTAATTTTTACGACCACTTTAAGGCAACACTGTAAAGATAAAGAAAAAAAAATCCAAAAAGAAGGTACCTGCAACGAAAGAGGTATTATACTCACCTTTCTGATTGCACATGCCCCCTTCTTCCCCTCTATTCCAGCTCTGCAGCCTCCTTTGGTGTTTTTAACATTCAACCCTTCTGGAAGAGTTAAACCCCTGTGTCTCCATGCCATGTGCCATGGTTCCTTCACCTACATGATTACAGGACCCTGCAGTAATATACAGTAGGGAAAATAATTATTTGATCCCCTGCAGATTTTGTAAGTTTGCCCTTACAAAGAAATGAAAGGTCTATTATCATAGGTGTATTTTAAATGATAGAGACAGAATGTCAACCAAAAATCCCCAAAACAAAACACATAATACAAATGTTATAAATTGAGTTTCAGTTCAGTGAGTAAAATAAGTATTGGATCCCCTACCAACCAACACTAATTCTGGCTCCCACAGTCTGGCTCCAGTATGTGCTCAGATTAGTCTTGTCATTTTAAGAAGGTGCTACTAACGACAACTCCTTGTTTATAAAAGACACCTGTTCAAACCTCACCATCATGGGCAAGACCAAAGAGTGAGTGTTGGAGTGATTATTTGGAAATGGAAGAAATACAAAATAACCATCAATCGCCTTCTGTCTGGAGCTCCATGCAGGATTTTGCCTCATGGAGTAAGGATGATCCTGAGAACAGTAGGGGATCAACCCAGAACTACATGAGAGGAGCTTGTGAATGATCAGCAAACAATTGAATCATTAAACAAACCATTGATAACACAATACGATTGAAATCCTCCAGCTCCCACAAGGCCCCCCTCCTCAAGAAGGCACTTTTACAGGTCTGTCTGAAGTTTGCCAATGAACATTTAAATGATTGAGAGAAGGATTGGGAGAAAGTACTGTGGTCAGATGAAACCAAAATTGAGCTGTTTGGCATCAACTCGACTTGCTGTGTTTGGAGGAAGAAAAATGCTGACTATGACCCTAAGAACACCATTCCTACAGTCAAGGTGGAAACATTATGCTTTGGGGCTGTTTTTCTTCTAAAGGTACAGGCCGACTTTGCAGCATTGAGAAGCCAAAGGATGGGGCCATGGATTGTAAAATCTTGGATGAGAACCTTCTTCCCTCAGCTAGAACACTGAAGATGGGTCGTGGATGGGTCTTCCAGCATGACAATGACCCAAAACATACCTCCAAGACAACAAAAGAGTGGCTCAAGAAGAAGCACATTAAGGTTGGAGGGGCCTAGCCAGCCTTAATCCTATAGAAAATTTAGGGAGGGAGCTGTAAAGAAGAGTGGACCAAAATCCCTCCTGAGATGTGTGCAAACCTAGTTACCAGCTGCAAGAAACATCTTAGCTCTGTGCTTGCCAACTAGGGTTTCCTCACCAAGTCATGTTTTGCTTGGGTATCATATACCGTATTTATCGGCGTATAACACGCGCCGGCGTATAACACGCACCTAAATTTTAGGAGAGAAATTTCAGGAAAAAAGCTGAAATTTAAAATAAACAGCTTTGAACTCAGAACATTTTTTTAAATCAAATGCAGTCTCACCAGTGAACACGAATGCAGCCTCCTCATCAGCGCAGTGCCCACTAATGCAGCCTCCTCATCAGCGCAGTGCCCACGAATGCAGCCTCCTCATCAGCGCAGTGTCCATGAATGCAGCCTCGCCAGCGCAGTGTCCATCATTGCAGCCTCGCCAGCGCAGTATCCATCATTGCAGCCTCACCAGCGCAGTGCCCATACTTGCAGCCTCGCCAGCGCTATGCCCATAGTTGCAGCCTCGCCAGCGCTATGCCCATAGTTGCAGCCTCGCCAGCGCTATGCCCATAGTTGCAGCCTCGCCAGCGCTATGCCCATAGTTGCAGCCTCACCAGCGCTATGCCCATAGTTGCAGCCTCGCCATCACTGTGCCCATAGTTGCAGCCTTGCCAGCGATATGCCCATAGTTGCAGCCTCGCCAGCGCAGTGTCCATCATTGCAGCCTCGCCAGCGCAGTATCCATCATTGCAGCCTCACCAGCGCAGTGCCCATACTTGCAGCCTCGTCAGCGCTATGCCCATAGTTGCAGCCTCGCCAGCGCTATGCCCATAGTTGCAGCCTCGCCAGCGCTATGCCCATAGTTGCAGCCTCGCCAGCGCTATGCCCATAGTTGCAGCCTCGCCATCACTGTGCCCATAGTTGCAGCCTTGCCAGCGCTATGCCCATAGTTGCAGCCTCGCCAGCGCTATGCCCATAGTTGCAGCCTCGCCAGCGCTATGCCCATAGTTGCAGCCTCGCCAGCGCTATGCCCATAGTTGCAGCCTCGCCATCACTGTGCCCATAGTTGCAGCCTTGCCAGCGCTATGCCCATAGTTGCAGCCTCGCCAGCGCTATGCCCGTAATTGCAGCCTCGCCAGCGCTATGCCCGTAATTACAGCCTCGCCAGCGCCAATCTCTTTTTTGAAAGTCCAGGAAGCAGCGCCGTGAGGTAGAAGGGGGCGGGCAGGGCCGAGGAGACGGAAGGACGCACGCACGGTCATCGGAAGTCCCGGCGCCTATGATAGACGTCGGCATAGGAGGCGGGACTTCCACTGACAGTGCGTCCTTCCTTCTCTTCGGCCCCGCCCGCCCGCTTCTACCTCACGGCGCTGCTTCCTGGACTTTTTTTTTTTTTCATATCGGCGTATAACACGCACTGCTACTTTTTCCTCCATTTTTGGGAGGAAAAAGTGCGTGTTATACGCCGATAAATACGGTACTTATCTTACTCACTGAACTGCAACTCAATTTATAAAAATTATATTTAAAATGCTTTCTTCTGGATTTTTGTTTGATATTCTGTCTTTATCATTTAAAATACATTTATGATAACAATTATAGACCCTTAATTTCTTTGTAAGTGGGCAAGCTTACAAAATCTGCAGGGGATCAAATTATTATTTTCCCCACTGTAGGGGTCAGAGGATATAACCAGGGAATGTACTGGGGAAACAAAGATTTCTTCTTACCTTTGGGTATGCCAAACCCTAAACCCTTACAGAGGCACGGGTTGATTTACTAAAGGCAGATAGACTATGCACTTTGCAAAGTGCAGTTGCACTCTGCAAGGGCAGTTGCTTCAGATCTTAGTGAATGAGATAAAGCTTCACTTTGCAAAGAATACCCAATCATGTGAAAGGAAAATAAAAAAACTGAATTTTTGCTTGCACTTGATTGGAGCAATTTCTCTTGCAGAGTGCAACTGCAAATTTGCCTTTAGTAAATCGACCCCACTGTCTCTGGACCATTCACTTCTAGTAAATCAACCCCACTGTCTCTGGACCATTCACTTCAACAACTTTCCGATAAGCTTATGTAGCACCCTCCTAGGTAGGTGCTAGGAAGAAGCATATGGGTGGCCCTGTCTGCATATCAGGAGGGTCTGATCATTTGGTTAGGCTGTCATGTGCTTCTAAGGGTGTCTGTTGAGTCTGGGGAGTCTCCCCACTGTGTCCAATGAGGGCTCTTATTGGACAGCGGAGGAAACCTGACCAATAGCACACCAGGGCTTGTATCCATCTCAGAGGGCAGAATCTGCCGCGAAGCATTTCGGGATAGGATATAAGTCTGAGGGGAGCACATGACGCAGTGTCTTTGGCAGGAAGCAGAGTTCCAGGAGGAGGGTGACGGCTGTCTCTCCTCCTGTCAGCGCAAGTTAGAGTGTCCTGGGTGGTCGGCCTAGAGGACGGAGGTTGAGCTGAGCTTCAGAGGAGGGGTCCAGAGTGCTGTGGACCGAGTAGAAAAACAGTATTGTGAGTATTTGAGACTGCCCAGGGGTCTGCCTAGGAGAGGGGACCACTCCAGAAGGTCAAGGGGATCCAGGAGCCAGCTAACCTGTGGAGAAGGTTTAGAGAAAGGGGGTGCCAGTGTTTAAGCCCTGAAGATAAGTGAGAGGAAGAGGGTGTCAGTGTGGGCCCTGAATTGTTTAGCAGCACAGCAGTAGCACAAGTAGCTACCTCAGCAAGGAATGCTTAAGGGGGCTATAAAAGGACTTCTTTATGTGAGAAAGCAGTCCAAGGTCAGTTTGGAGTTAACAGGCAGCAAGCCAGCGTTAACCAGCATCAACCGGCATTGACCGGCATCTAGCCAGCGTCAAGTCAGCGCCAAGAAGCGTTTTCAGTTGTCCCTATCAAATTGTGCATAGTTGAGCCAAAGGAGTATCCCACTCGTTCCCTTCTCCCATCCAAGTTCTCAATAAATACAAAAAACCCAAAGATACTGGACTGGTCATTGTCTCAGCGCTCACACTTGCAGGAACATGCACAGGGATACTTTTGTTGCACCTGGTGGCCCAGGGGGACCCATATCCAGCAAAACGGCTGGGAATCCTGCTACACTTATGTGTGCAAAACAAACAGTAAATTATCTCCTTTCACAATTCGAAATGGCAGGGAGGCAGGGCAATGTTATAATCATGGGGGACTTTAACTATACTGATATTGATTGGGCAGATGGAACTACACACTTAATAAAGGTTCATTATTTCTTGAAAGTAGTGCAGGACAATTTCATGAGTGAAATCGTGGAAGCCCCAACTGGAAATAATGTTTTACTGGGCCCACTAATGTCTAATAACACAAAGCTGATTATAGATGTAGAAGTAAGGGATAATTTAATTAACAGAGTAATAATTATGTTTGCCATTAATTATAGTAAAGGGGACACAAGGGAAGGATGAGAAAACTAAATTTTAAAAGGGCCAACTTTAAAAAGCTGTGCTCCATACTACATGATACGAAGTAGGATCATTCTTGCAAAAAAAAAAAAATGAAATAAAGTGGAAGTGCTTCAAGGACCTAATACACAATGACATTTGTCAGTGCATTCCACTTTGCACCAAGTACAAAAGAACAAAAGTTAAACCTGGGTGGCTAAATACTAATGTAAAAGGGCATATTCATGAGATAAAACTATCCTTTAAAAAATATAACACCGAACGGTCACCATTACCATTCCAAAACTACAAAGAATGCAGTAAAAATTGCAAGAGCACAATCACGGCAACTAAAATAGATTACAAAAGACACATTCCTTAGGAGTGTCAAAAAAATCCTGCATACTTTTTTAAATATTTTAATAATAGAAAGGCGAGGTCAGAACATATTGGCCCAATAAAAGATGATCAGGGGAACTTTATTACAAGTGACAAGGGGAGGTCAACTATACTAAATTCATTCTTCTCCTCAGTTTATTCGAATGAAAAGGAGGGGTATAATAAACAAGACAGTAATACTAATAACATTATATTAAATGTATCCTTGTGGCTGACAAAAACCGGTATTCAAAGAAAGACTAGAAAATGTAGAGTGGTTCTAAACCCCTGACATAAAATGTGAACAAAGCATATCCCTCTATAGTGTGTACTTGTCTCAGTCCAGAGAACTAATTGTAATTTTTAACTGCTGCCTCATTCCTCTCCTATCTACATGAGTCATGTCTGACAAGAATTGCTGACTCTAAGCCCCGGTTCACACTTATGCGATGCGGGAAGGCTGCGAATTCGCAGCCTGTTCCCGCATCACAAACGCACCCCCGGCAGTTCACACTGCCATATGCGATACGCTGGGGGTGTCAATGTAATCTTAACGACACCCCCAGTTTGATCGCATATTGCAGTGCGATCTTGCAGTTCGCACGGGATCGGATCGCACAAGTGTGAACCGCTGTGCGATCCGATCCTGATGCGGCTGCAAAAAAGGGTCCTGTGCGTGTTTGCTGAGGGTGCGGTGCGAATTTAGCCATACAAAGTGTATGGCTAAACTCTCACCGCACAGCCGATCGCATGTAATGAAGGAGCAGTGCGCTCCGATATTACATGCGAACGCCGCAGCCGCATGAGTGTGAACCGGCTCTAAAAGGTAACAGGGTAACAGAGGAGGAAGCTCCAGCACACAGCCTGTGATTGACAGCCTCAGCTCTGTTCCTGTGTGCTATGTGAATGGGGGGGGGAGGGTGTTCCTTTTCTCCAATCAGCTCTCACTGAGCTCTACAGAGTGTATAGAGTCTTGAAAAAATATTAATACCACTTTACAGTTTACACATTTTGTCATGTTTCAACCAAAAACGTAAATGTATTTTTTGATATTTTTTGTGATAGACCAACACAAAGTTGCACATAATTATGAAGTGGAAGGAAAATAATAAATCGTTTTCAAATTTTTTTACAAATAAATATCTGAAAAGTGTGGCGTGCATTTGTATTCACCCCCCTTTACTCTGATACCCCTAACCAAAATCTAGTGGTCTAGTGGAACCAACTGCCTTCAGCAGTCACCTAGTTAGTAAATAGTGTCCACTTACTGTATGTGTAATTTGATCAGTATAAATACATCAGTTCTGTGAAGTCCTCAGACGTTTATTAGAGAACCTTAGTGAATAAACATCATCATGAAAGCCAAGGAGCACACCAGACAGGTCAAGGATAAAGTTGTGGAGAAGTTTAAAGCAGGATTAGGTTATAAAAATATCCATAGTTTTGAACATCTCACGAAGCACTGTTCAATCCATCATTCGAAAATGGAAAGTGTATGGCACAACTGCAAATCTACCAAGACATGGCCGTCCCCCTAAACTGACAGGCCGGGCAAGGAGAGCATTCGTCAGAGAAGCAGCCAAGTGGCCCATGGTAACTCTGGAGGAACTGCAGAGATCAACAGCTTAGGGCAAAAATGTCACTCTCTAGATGTGCAAAGCTGGTAGGGACATATCCATAAAGACTTGCAGCTGTAATTGCATCGAAAGGTGGTTCTACAAAGTATTGACTCGAGGGGCTGAATACAGAGGCACGCCACACTTTTCAGATATTTGTGAAAAAATGTGCAAACCTTTTATAATTTTTCTTCTATTTAACAACTATGTGCCACTTTGTGTTGGTCTGTCACATAAAATCCCAATAAAATATATTTATGTTTTTGGTTATAACATAACATGTGGAAAATTTCAATGGGTATGAATACCTTTTGAAGGCACTGTAACTTCAGCTCTCTGCCCCCTGTTTTTTGAAGCTCAGAAATGCTGTGTAAATGCTGGCCTTTGATTAGCTGTTTAGAAGAAATGACTGCAGATATTCAGGTACAGTTTATTTAGGAGGATTTGTATTATCTCTGTGTATCACTTGAGGCAAGTCACTTCACTGAGTATATGTAAGGGATTACAACCATTTTAATGTGAATAAATCACCTAGGCCAGATGGCTTACACCTGATAATTCTCAAAGAATCTAGCCCAGTTAAAGCCAGACCATTATTCCTAATTTTAAGGACAGCTTACAGACTGAAATAGTACCAACAGATTGGTTTAAAGTAATCATGGTACCAATATTAAAAAAAGGCCAAGCTACATACCTGGAAACTACAGACCACTCAGCCTAACATCAATAGCATTTCAACTATTTGAAGCAATATAAGGGACCATATCCAAGAATTTGCTGATGAGAATAGTATCATTCATCAAACGTTTTTAGTTGCCAGACCAACCTTTTAACATTCTATGAGGAGGTGAGCTGTAATTTGGGTAGAGGAATGCTCGTGGATATAGTGGGTTTTGTTTACTCAAGCTGGAGAGTTCAAAATCAGGCGCACTTCTGCATAGAAACAAATCTAACCTCTGCTTGTTCAATTAAGCTTTGTCAATAAATCCTGGAAGCTGATTGGTTTCTATGCAGAAGTGAGCATGATTTTGCACTCTCCAGCTTTAGTAAATAAATCCCAGTGTATCTAGATCTTGCTAAGGCATTTGATACAGTACTTTGTAAACGCTTAATGTAATGTATTCTTAAGGTCTTTTGACATTGTTGATATTGTATGTACCCGGATAGAAATCTGTTTACAGGAGTGCCCCAGAGAGTATTGATTAATGGAATATTTTCTGAAAGGTCTGGAGTTGTGAGTAGTGTGCCCCAGGGCTCTGTCTTGGGACCAATTCTGTTTAACTTGTTCATAAATGATATAGAGTTTGGAAGAAGTTAATCTCAATATTTGCTGATGATACAAAGCTAGGCAGGGCAATAACTTTACAACAGAATATGTCAACTTTACAAGAAGACTTGGTTAAAATGGAGGGTGGGCAACTTAACCACTTGCCGACTGCTCACAGTAATTCTACTGCGGCAGTGCGGCTCTCCTGGGTCCAGTGACGTAGACCTACGTCGCTGGAGTTCATGTGATTTGGACACAGTGGGAGTCATGTGATTTAGACACAGTGGAAATGGTGAGAAGACCCGCCTGCTTATGCAAAGCAGGCGGATCTTCACAGTGACAGACAGGAGGAGATCACAGGATTCAGCATAGCTGAACCTGCGATCTCTGTGTCTGTCACAGAACCCCCCTGCCCCCCCCACACACGTCAGTAAGCATGAGGCATACATTTAACCCCTTGATCACCAACAGTTTTAACCCCTTCCCTGCCAGTGTCATTATTACAGTAACAGTGCATATTTATAGCACTGATTACTGTAGTAATGTCACTGGTCCACCCAAAAGTGTCAAAAATGTCAGTTAGGGGTCCGATCTGTCTGTCGCAATGTCACAGTCCTGCAAAAAAAAAAAAAATCGCAGATCGCTGCCATTACTAGTAAAAAAAAAACAATAAAAATTACATAAATCTTTCCCGTAGTTAGTAAACGCGATAAGTTTTGCGCAAACCAATCAAAATCCGCTTATTCCCGATTTTATTTACCAAAAATATGAAGCAGAAAATAAATTGGCCTAAAATTTTAAAAAACTATCCCCCTTTGGAGAACTTCAGACAGTCCTTTCACTTATTTGATAATACATTCATTTGTAGCTCCCCACCTTTCTAAGGCACATTTTTTAGTACAATCTCCAGGTTACCAGTGAATTAGAAAGAACAAAATTGAGGACTGCATTAGTAAATTGAATTTGAGAAGCTCAGACTATTCACTCTGACGGCCCTGAAGTTTTTCATGTTTCAGACCATCCACTGTTTTAAAAATTCTTAATGGCCCTCTCAGAAGTTTTAAAGTTGCTGCGACCTGCCTCTCCTTGTTAAATAATAAAGAGCGCAATCAATAACGCTGCAAGCCATTAATAAGCTGTGGTTTTCTCTGCTCCCAAACACAAATCCCCACTCTCAGCATTAATCGTCATGCCAGGCTGAATCACTTGGGTGTCATTTGCCTCTGTTAGAAGAATCATTGCATTAGGATTCCAGATATAGAATTTACACATGAAGCACGCAAATGTCAGCTGGGCTCCTCTGGCTGTTTATGGCAGGTGGGCATCAAGAAAACTTTATTTTGCATAGGCCAAATTAAAAGATACATTGTGTTACAGGATAAGTTACTGTAAGATTTGTTTAAAAACCTCCAATCTACATTGGCACACGGGTCATCTATTGCTAACAGATTCCACTGTTGATGTGGTGATATTGGGTTCCAACCTGTCGCCACAAAATGTTCCTACAGATCCCAAGTACAGGTTGGAGGTGCCAGTCAGCACCAGGGACATTACTGCATACTTTCTGGAACTGTTCTCTGACATACTATTTGGAAAGAGGTCTACAAGCTTACACATCTTGACCTAAGGCCAAAGCCCATTGGCTACCTACTTCATGTCAGTAAAGTAATGGCTCGTTTCCACTGAGCGGTACGGTATGGTTCGGTTCGGTACGGTTCGCAATTTTTGCTGTTTCCATTGTGAATGGTACCCTAATTCCGAACCGTACCGTACCACTTTTTTGGGACCCTTTCGTTGGGGTACCAAGCACATTAGTACCGTACCAACAGGGTGGAGCTACACTCTGAAGAACTTTGATTGGTTGACAGAGAATCGTTGATCACTGCTTTCCGGCTACACCACGCCTATCATAAAAGGGTACTATTGGCGGTGGAAACGCACTGAACCGAACCGTACCGTACCACTCAGTGGAAACGAGGCATAAGTTAAGCGTTACAAATCCTCTCTGACCATCCACTTACTTAATGTGGCCCTGCCTATATTCCAGCTCTGTGGAAATAAACAACATCCCCTCCCATTATTTACTTAAGAAATACCAAAACTAATTTTAAACAATGAAAGAACTCACTGTGTCTCGTCCTAACCAGGTAGAACGGTTCTGTAACACACGGTTTCTATTTTTAGACTTTACTTGCTCTTCTTCTTACAAAATTATACAGATCCCTGGCCCCTCCCCTAATATGGACTAAGCAGGGTTAGTTTGAGACCCCATTTTGAAATAGGGAACCCTATCAACTGGAGGCCCATGACCCTTAAACAGTTTACTCTCCCTAAATCCCTGGTCCAGCGGGGGATTCATTATTTTTTTATGAACATAAAGTGATTGTAAACCTTTGATTTTTTAAAAATAAAAACAACAAACATGACTTACCTGCACTGTGTATTGCTTTTGCTCATCTTCTAGGGGCCCCTGCTGGTGCTCGCTTGCTATGGGGGCACCCGTGTAGGTTTGCTCCTGAGTCCCGCTGCTGTGACTATTAGCAGGGACAGCGGGACTCGGCTAGTCTGCATAGAAATGCATACAGGTGAAAAACCTTAGGGCTTTACAACCATTTTAAGCTAAAACCTGTAAATGTAATTTCTTTTTAGAAAACAGACATTTTCTTGTTTTCTATTTGGATGCAGCAGGTAGCAGATTCTAAGCTACGATACAGGTGAAGCCCCCGATCAGTCAACAGGTAATATCCCACCCCATTTTGTTTTGCTGATTAGTGGGCATGGAGGAGGAGGGAGTGGACTGTCATTTACCAAAGTGTAAACACTCATGTGTGACTCGATAGTCACATGCGCTGCTCAGATGTGATCAAAGAGGAAATGCTCAGCATAGAAACTCACTGAAAACTGAGCCTGTGCAGAGCTGCCAACAGCTGCTTTGCAGAATCCCCAGCAGCAGTAGGGACATGGGCAGGAAGGAGGAACAACGAACAGCAGGATCAACCAGGTTTTTGTAGAATACAGAAAATGAATACCATAGTATTCATTGACTGAGTGAATATGAACAGCATGTAATACACCATTCGTTGATAGTTTTTATGATGTGGATTTAATGATACTTTAATGGCAATCTTCTGAATGAGATACAGAGAAAAAAAAAATTATCTCAAGGTTACATGTACATAAATCCGAATTTCCGCTCCTGTGTGTAGCAACTCCTTCTCAGCATGTTATTGTTAAGCCAAAATGGGACAAAAACTGGGCGCATCCTTGGTGCAGTGCGACTTTTACTTGCTTGGCTACTGCATGAGCTGCCATTGAACAGCATCAGGAAATGTATTCAGATCTCAAGTGTTGATATCTCTGCAAAGCAAGGCGAATAGGAAGGAAGATACTAATTCTTTGTATTTGTTATGTCAGTGCCTTCTTTTTTAAAGTTGAACTCCTTCCAAAGGTTCTCATTAGGGAGATCTCCTTTAACTTTTTGTGTGATCAACTGAACAGGAAGATTTGTTTTATACAAATGATGTCAGTTACAGTTATGGAGCTACTGATGTTACGCTATAGAGAGATGAACTGGCGCCAGTTATATTTGCATTAAAATGATGCCTTAAAATAAAATAGGTGAACTCCGCTGTATTGTTTGGTGCCTGAGATTTATTGTTGGATTGGGAGAAGTGATTATTCCAAACATATACGATAAAGTAGAGAATCATTCCACCATTTAATGTGTGATAGCTCAATGGGTGTGTCCAGCAGCATTCTTCATCTCATGTATTCCCAATTACTGTCATGTGAGAGGAAATAATACAAACAGTGAATGCAATTGAATTGCAGACATAATAATGTGGGAAGAGACATTGTCATCCAAATCCCATACCTACCAAATGTATTAGATGACACAGAGGGGAACCTTTCAATATAAACAATGTAGTCAAGTACACACCCTTGCCACATCCCAAGGTATGTGGCCCAGGAGGAACTAATACACCATAAATGATTGGTAAAAAAAAAATAAGTGCTTTTTTCACAACTACTTTGCATCTATCTAGGCTTCTTAAAATCAGAAATGCAATAGTTTGAATGAAAGGAATAGTGTAGTATAGCACTTTTGGTAGCTACATACAGTAAAGGGCTTTTTTCAAGGAGAACGCCGTTCTGGCACCTTCAGTGCTGAATGTACTGTATGTAAAGACAAGGGGTACTGGGGGATCTATTGATGCTGGCTGCTTGTGGATCTATTGTTGCTGGAGGGGGTTTATTTTTGCATGGTGGTCTATGTTTGCTGGGGAGTCCATTTTTGCTGGATGGGATCTACTGTTGAGGCAGGTGTCTATCGATGCTGGCTGCTGGGGGATCTGTTGTCTATTGTTTCTGGGGTGGTATTTTTTTGCAGAGGTCCATTGGTGCTAGTGAAAATCTACAACTGAAGGGGGAAGGAGGGAAAAATGCATACATACATGTAGAATACATTTGTTACCTTCTTATCAAAATACATATTTCCTAGCAACAGTGGTCCTTTAAAGGGATCCTGTCACCAAGTTAACAAAAATAGCAGGTAAAAGCACAGAAATATCAAGTATTTTTAATGCCTACTTGCAGCATTTTTCCTTTCCATAATCTATTTATTATTGACTTGCAATGTGCCTTTGAATTTGATGGAAAATGTGTCTAATTAGGGCCAGTTCACACTGGGATTTACACAGGAATGCATTGTTTGATCCTGTGCAATTCCCATGCAGTTCATTTTGGTGCGGTTTGTGTCCATTCATTTTGAATCGGCTCAAATCGTACCATACCGCACCAAAAAAAAATGCATGCACTACTTTTGGAAACTCATTGCTACAACATCACATGGTACCCTGCATTTAGGGTGTCATTACCTTAATATTGACACCTGCTGCAGATTGCAACTGCAATGTGCTTTGAATGCAGTGCGGGAAATGCTCACAGAAAGTGGGTTTCCCGCCCTGCGTTCTGGTGTGAACCGGTCCTTGCTGTCTGTGCTGGTCCAGATCCCTTGACCCTCCCCTTACATGCCTACATATCCTTTAAAGCGTAACTCCACTTTTGTTGAGAAAAATACCTTACCCCTCTGGGTGATCTCTGTACATTGCAAGGATTTTAACAACCTTGTTTGGAGATTCCTAACTTTTTTTATTCTGAAAATAATCACTGTTTGTTCCTCTGTGCTTAGTGAGCCTAACGGGAGTGGTTTCATAATCATCAATCAGCTGTGCAGCTGCAGAGCACTAATGAGGAAATCTGCTGGGCCTGCATCCCTTTACACATGTCCCTATTGGGAGCATCTCACCAAAAATGACATTTTGTTGCAGGAGATAACAGAAATCTGACTTGTATCTTAAGCCTCGTACACACGCAACGATTGTTGGCCGTGAATTTTCGGCCAACGTCCGATCGGCCGATTGTCGGCTTGTTAGTATGATGCTTCCGACAACCGACTGCTACTTTTCGGCCAAACAAAATCTGGTGTGCATGCTTTAAAATTTTTGTTGGCCGTCAACAGAACGGCCGATTTTCCATCAGTCAGTACAGATTTCGGCCGACAAAAATCAGATGAGCAAGACTGGGCATGCTCAGAGAAGAAAAAACACACGGAAAGTAAACCAGCACATGACATCACTTCTGAAGTTGGTTGTTGTTGGCCGAGAAAATTCGTGTGCAGTCTAGAGCACATTTCAACCAACACAACAACACTGGACAAAAGACGGCCGATCGGTTGGCCAACAATCGTTGCATGTGTACGAGGCTTTAGGCAGACTTCTGGAAAAATTGGTGAGCCAATCACACAAGCAGGAAATGATGTTTCTGGGGGTGTGGTCAGTACACATTCTGTGTACAGAACAACTCCAGGTAGCCATATTGCATTGCATTTTCAGAAAATTACAACAGCTGCAGATTGAAAAGGAAAGGTAATTTTTTAATAACATTCAATTACACTATGACTTGTGTCGAAATGGTATACACTGTATTTTTTATTTGTTTTCTATTGTTTTAAGTGCAGTTACCCTTTAATGTGTCTGGCAGGGCAGAATAAAGGGAAATACTGTACTATAAAATGTCACTTGATTAACAGCTCTGAGTCTGTTGGGGCAGCTGACCTCACAACAAGGATAGCGGCCCCCAGTAGCACTCTCAGGGCTTTTAGATGTCTACAAAAGGGCGGCTTTTACAAGTAAATAACATGCATTAAAAACATTAAATGCACATAAAATTTTATAGGAAGGTTTTTGTTACCATAAATTGTTTGGTGACAGGGTCTTTTTAAAGGTCAGCTCCAGCTAAAACATTTTTTCTCTTACGTCCTCCGACAGTCGCCGCCACTTCATATTCATCACTAATGGGGTTATTGACCTTTGCTCCGCAGGAGTAGCTAGGCAACAAAATTTGTTAATATCAAAGCTTTTAGCATATCCCACCCCTAGGGGGTGGTCCCCTCAGTCAATACCTCCCTGCTTCCTGCATTCCCAACTCAGTTTCTAATGCCTAGCTTAGGAAATTTGGTCGGAGGAGGAATCCTCCCTTCCGATCAACATTCTGGAATTGCGAGCGATAGCTCTCTGCCTTCTGCGTTGGACAGACAGGCTACAGGGCCGTCCGGTTCGGGGTGCAGACGGACAATGCCACAGCGGTGGCCTACATCAACCACCAAGGGGGCACCAGGACTACCCGCGCGGCTCGGGAAGTGACCGACATTCTGTCTTGGGCCGAGACACACGTCCCGGCGATAACGGCAGTTCACATTCCGGGGGTGGAGAACTGGCAGGCGGATTATCTGAGTCGCCAGACCCTGGACCAGGGGGAATGGTCCCTTCACCCGGATGTCTTTCAGATGTTGTGCGCGAAGTGGGGTTCACCAGATGTGGACCTGTTCGCATCTCGTCTAAACAACAAGGTGGAAAGGTTCGTGGCAAGGTCGCAAAATCCTCGGGCAGACGCGTTAGTGGCGCCCTGGCATCAGTATCGTCTGGCATCAGTATCGTCTGATGTATGCCTTTCCACCGATTCAGCTGCTGTCCAGGTTCCTTCGCAGGTTGGCCGCGGATTCTGGTGGCGCCAGACTGGCCTCGCCGGTCTTGGTACGCAGACCTCGTGAATCTGGCGGTCGACGCTCCGTGGCGTCTGCCTCTTTGAGAAGATCTCCTGTCTCAAGGGCCGATATTCCATCCTGCTTTACAGTCGCTGGCTTTGACGGCCTGGCTGTTGAAAGCCAGGTGTTGAAGGATAGGGGTCTCTCCCCTGAGGTCATTCCCACTTTGATCAAGGCTAGAAAAGCCTCTTCGGGGAAGATTTACTATCGTACTTGGAAGGCGTATTTTGCCTGGTGTGAGTCGAGGGGGTATTCTCCTCGCTCATATTCGGTATCGAGAGTGTTGGCTTTCCTTCAAACGGGCGTGGACCAGCGTTTGGCGTTGGCCACGATTAAGGGTCAGATTTCTGCGCTGGCCGTTCTCTTTCAACGCCCTGTGGCGTCTAACTCTTTGGTTAGCACCTTTGTTCAAGGGGTGCGACACCTGGCCCCTCCTAGGAGGGAGCCTTTGCCTCCATGGGACTTGAACCTTGTTCTGTCCGTGTTGCAACATGCTCCTTTTGAAAAGATCAGGGAGATCTCGTTGCCTCTGTTGTCCAAGAAGGTTGCGTTTTTGGTGGCGATCACTTCGGCTCGCAGAGTGTCGGAGCTGGCAGCTTTGTCCTGCAGCTCTCCATATTTAGTGATTCACTTGGATAAGGTGGTCTTGCGACCTAACCCATCTTTTCTTCCGAAGAGGATCTCGGAATTTCACCTCAATGAGGACATTGTCTTGCCTTCGCTTTGCGCGATGCCAAAACATCCGAAGGAGGTGGCTTTACATTCCTTGGATGTTGTTAGGGCGATCAGGGTTTATCTGTCGTCGACTAAATCCTTTCGCAAGTCGGATTCCCTATTCGTCCTTCCTGAGGGACCTCGGAAGGGCATGGCGGCGTCGGCTTCTTCCATCGCCAAATGGATCAGACAGACCATTGAGCAGGCCTATGCTTTGAAGGGAAAGGTTCCTCCCGTACCTGTGAAGGCGCACTCTACCAGATCTCTGAGTACGTCTTGGGCCTGTCATCATCGGGCTTCTGTGCCCCAGGTGTGTAAGGCGGCGACTTGGTCGTCCGTTCACACCTTCTCCAAATTCTACAAGGTGGATGTTCAGGTATCGGCGGATGCTTTCTTTTGGCCGCAAAGTTCTTAGTGCGGCAGTGCCTTAGGGTCCCTTGTTGTGGGTCCTTGGCTGTTGGGATGTCTTTATCCCTAGGTTACTTGTTTTCCTGGGTTGTTGCTCCTGTTGAGCACGTTTTTTTTCCTGTTGCCCAGTTGGTTTTCTTACTTTGGTAAGGTTCCTTTTTACCTGATGTGGGTACTGCGTTGCTTTAGGCGCGTCTGCGTTTTTTCCCACCCCTCATGTCTACACTGCTATGGGACGTCCCCATTAGTGATGAATATGAAGTGGCGGCGACTGTCGGAGGACGTAAGAGAAAACTGAATTTTTGTAAAATCTTACCTGTAAATTTCCTTTCTCTGAGTCCTCCGACAGTCACCGCCCCCGCCCCTCTTTTGGGGTTTGTTTGTGTACTCTACTGCTATGCTACTGAAACTGAGTTGGGAATGCAGGAAGCAGGGAGGTATTGACTGAGGGGACCACCCCCTAGGGGTGGGATATGCTAAAAGCTTTGATATTAACAAATTTTGTTGCCTAGCCACTCCTGCGGAGAAAAGGTCAATAACCCCATTAGTGATGAATATGAAGTGGCGGCGACTGTCGGAGGACTCAGAGAAAGGAATTTTACAGGTAAGATTTTACAAAAATTCCGTTATTTTGTTTTTAGATGGAATGGGGTTAAATCTTTATCTGATTTTGCTGTTGTCAGAATGGGAAATGGGGAAACAAACTCACTTTAAATAGAGAAAGGAGGGATTAGAACTGCAGACAATGGCTTTCTTGCTTCCTGTACTTTCCTATCCTGGTGACAACCGCTTCCCCCTTTTTCTTGTATGTTGTCACAGTGGGAAGACGTGAGACAAAATCACCCAAATAGGGACACAGACCGAAATAAAAACCTGGCAGAATATTTACCTCTTTGAATTGTTTAATAGCAAATTATAAGAGACTTTCCTTAAAACGAAGGCCTCCAGCGTCGCACTTTCAGCGCTGGGAGGGCTTCCATCTTCACTCGGTCTTCCTTCAGGGTTCGTGGCCGCCGGCTACATGAGTGGCCGGGGGTGCGATGACGTCTCTCCCGTGAATGCGTGTGTGAGCCGCCATTTACAGCACAGGCTCTGAAGTTCTGGCATGGTATGCCGAACCTTCAGTGTGCATGCGCCGGTGACATCAGCGGCTGCGTGCACCACTTTAAATATCTCCTAAACAGTGCAAGTTTAGGAGATAATCACAGTACCTACAGGTAAGCCTTATTATGCTCGATCTAGAGGCGCGGATTTCGGCAGGAACTTGACTCGTGGCGGTACAAGCTCATTCACTGTGTTTTGAGAGTATTTTAGAAGGGCTGTTTGGACCATGATTACTTCAAGATCTCAGCTTATTCAAAGACCCGGTGAGTGAAAGGGAGGTAGCAGACTTGCGTGGTTGCGGAGGTAGTTCCAGACATCCTGCCAGCCGAGGGGACATCCATCTAGGAGATTCTTCCCACTATAAGATATATACCATCCGGTAAGAGGCCACTTTGTACTATCGCACGAGGTGGAATTGTAGTGGAAGTTTTCCTCCTCTCCTACTGGCCATATTGAGTTATTCTTTGCACCTCACCCTAATTCCATCTGGTAAGGAGTAGGGATGATCGAACTCTTGAACTTCACGAAAGTTCGGCCCGGATTTCAGAACCCCATTGAAATCAATGGGACCCGAACTTCTGTAATCAAAAAACACCATTTTTAAGCCCTAAAACCCAATAAATGCCCCTAAAAAGTGCCTAGGGTTCTGGGTCATGCCTCATTAACTATTAATCACATAAAAAAAAGTTCTTAAAAATTGTCATTTTTGATAAAAAAGCCAATTATTGAAAAATTAAAAAAAAAAAGAGAGATTTTTTTGGATTTAGTATCTGGGGGGTCTAAAAGGTGTGCATGTGAAGTTTCAGCTCTGTAGCATGTCCAGAACCATGAAAAAAAAAAAAGATAATTTTTCAGTAGAACAGGGATGTGGGTCGGGACCCTCCTTTAACTTTAACACCTATATGATCTTTTTTTCTGGTTCTGGACATGCTACAGAGCTGAAACTTCACAGGTACACCTTTTAGACCCCCAGACACAAAATCACACAAAAAAAAGTTCTTAAAAATTGTCATTTTTGATAAAAAAAGCCAATTATTGAAAAATTAAAAAAAAAAAAAAAAAGAGATTTTTTGATTTTTACTTTGGATTTAGTATCTGGGGGGTCTAAAATGTGTACATGTGAAGTTTCAGGTCTGTAGCATGTCCAGAACCAGAAAAAAAAAGATCGTTTGTATTAGAAAACTTTAAGCACAGGAATATGGCTTCTCTGCTGTAACACCTTGCCGGTTTAATAGCAGGCATTTTTTTGGGTTCTTTGCAGTCAGGAAAAACATCTGAACTTGTGTATAGTGGTACTGTGCACAAGTTCTGATGTTTTGCCTGCCTCCAAAACCCCCCAAAAAATGCCAGCAAAAACACACCTCGGCATCTTTTTTTTTTGACGCTAGCGTTTTTTTGGCATTATTTGGGGTTCTTTTGAGGCAGGCAAAACATCTGAACATGTGTATAGGGGGTATATATAGGCATATATGTCTGAATATATACCCCTAGACATATATAGGTGTGATAGTAGCAGAAATATATTACTGTAAATGATTTCATTAGCGCAAGCATTTATTTCTGCTACTATCACACCTATATATGTCTAGGGGTGTATATTCAGACATATATGTCTATATATTCCCCCTATACACATATTCAGATGTCATGTCTGACATCAAACATGTCCTCAAAAAAGCACTGGCAGTAGCGGCCCCTGCAGCATTAAAAAATGCTTGCTGGTGAGAAGCCACATGCCTGTCCCGAAGCAACACAGAGAAATGATCATTTCTCTATAGCGGTCACCCTGCTATGGAAGGGTTTTGTCACCCTGCCATAGCAGTCACTGTCAGTTAACCCTACACTACACTACGGTCCCCTGACACTTAACACTTTCCCTACAGAAACTAAATTTTTGAAGCTAACTTAAGTGTAAAGGAGCACTCTAACTACACTAGATATCCCTTTCCTCACACTAAAAATAGCTAAATGACACTTTTAAAGTAAAATTAACAGAACTGCTTCCACTCTCTTCCATGTCCAGTATAACAATGCTGGGAATATGGCGGGGGCGATCTTATATACTGGGGGGCGTATTCACTAATGATTGGTCTAGGGACCCCCTAGTCACTCCAATCACATTCCTAGCATTCTCCTGCCCCCTCAATTGGCTTTTGCTAATGGTTCTGGTCCAATCACGGGCTTTTAAAGCCCATTTCCTGAAGCATTGCATTTTGGGCGGTTCTGGTTGCCGAATTCCGAACTTTTTGGGCAAAAAGTTCTAAATTCGGCCGAACCTCGAACACCCAATGTTCGGGCCGAACCGATGGTGGACCCGAACCGTTCGATCATCCCTAGTAAGGAGGAAAGCCTGTCGTGGTGGGAATCACTTTTCATATGTTATTTTGAAATATCACTAGAAGTTGATTTCCAACACCCTTTTACATTGAATCACATGGTAAAAATCACGATTATTTGGACTTTGTGGACTATCATTGGTTTTTGAATCTTACCATTTTTTGATTGGATCACGTTCACTTATTGGTTTGATTTGTTTGTTTTTATATATACACAGTTATGTCAATATCACTGTAAATTCATTGTGATTTATTGTTTATACATGTGCCTGTATGTTAATTCATCACAGCACTCTTGTTTAGCGCACCTATTTTTTCAACAAGCCTTATTATAGGCTTATCTGTAGGTAAAATATGAAAAAGTGGGTTTTCTCCCAATCGCTAATTTTAAACTGAACCCCAGCCTTTCCTTCTGTCTTGCAGTGTTGTACAGGCTCCTCCTATACTGACGTAGCTCCCCCTGATTTCATTGCACACTGTGAGCTTCTCATAATGTTCATTAGAAGCTGCAGCAAGTCTTATAGGGCCTGCCTCATTTAATGGCTAGCGGACATCTGTCATCATCAAGGCATTTTTATATTTGCTGCTTGCATCCGGTCTAAGGGCTCTTGAGAGGAGTACTAATGCAGGGTGTTGTGATGGTTTCAGAAAGCTATGTACAGTACAATACCAGCCTCTCCCACCAGCCTACCTGCATTGCAAAGAGAAGTACAGAGACCTAGAGATGACATCACTGTGTCTAAAATAAGGTATATAATGAAAAAGGAAGGTTTTTGCTTAACAATTTCATCAGCATTTTTATAGGGGGGAAGAAGAGAGCCAGAAAAGGCTAAATGAAGGCAGAATATACATGTCAATATCATTTTTAAAGTCAGTTTCAATATTTTTTAATCTGCAGCTTCCAAATAAATTTGGACCAGGTGATCTTGCCATGAAGGTCCTTGTTCAGACACGTCTTACAGGGTGACAACAGTCTGTCTCTCGATTGTTGTCCTGCATTTTCTCCTTGTCACACGGACCTTCAAATGAAATTGCAAGTGTCTGTTTCATGAAGCACTGCACAGATGTGGCCCACTGTTGTCACCATCAGCATAAAGAAAAGATATAGTAGGTGCATAAGGTAAAAGGACGGCCTAAAATGTACATCAATATGAACAGTATTGGGGAATTATCCTTTATAAAGTCCAAGTAATTTTTTTAGTCCACTTAGGAAGACCGGAGAGGAAGTCAACGCTATGAAATGACAAACAAAGAAAAAAAGGGAAAAGCGCCTCTAAGTGTAGTAGGATAAAACACATTTATCGCTTCAGAAAGGAGATTTTAGCGCATGCTCTGAAACGCGTTGTACACGTTCCCCGCTGGTGATATCATCACGTTGACGTTGCGCTCCATGGACATTTCTGGCACCCGCGATCCGGAAGAGAGTGGCCGCTGTTCTGCTCCCCATTGCGGCTGTTAGCCCACATATTCTGATGTTCTTCAGCTGATGACCACCTGATCAATGAGACTGTTTTATTTTATACCATGTGAGAGGCTCCATTTTAAAGCCTGAATAAATGTATTTTATCCTACTACACTTAGAGTGGCTTCACCATCAGCATACCTGCCCTGAGAAATGAAATGCAGCCATCACTTTGGACAGAAAGTGGCTTCAAAGGCTGCCGGAGATCAGCATTACTGGAATGCATCAAAGGATTTGAAAAGTATTTTTATAGAAAAAGAAATCCTTTGCAATTGTTTATGATACACAGTACTTTTCTAAACCACATGCTATCAGATAGGGTTTATATCTGCTATAATGAGCTTTAGCCCTGGAGCATGGCTTCACTCCTGGCTGGCAGAACCTTCACCAGCAGCTGCATCCTTATACATTCTGCTTTGCATCCGTATTGATGTACAGATTATGTTTGCAGAAAAAGAACATACATAACTCTATTGTATTGTTCAGGTGCAAGCACTGGGATATATATACATCTTCCTCCAAAAGCTGGAGAAAATTAGGCAGTTATGAACGTGCAGCCGTGTGCTACTTATGAAATCTCGCTGGCTTTTCCAAGTTTTGTATGTTCAGGGAAATCGAAGCGGAGGAAAACAAAATGCATCTTTCTGTAATCCTATCACACAATGCCTAAAGCTCAGCTGTCTTTTTATCAGAGAATCCCGAGGATTTATATATAGAATACCTATTACTACTTTTATTTAAATGATGAGTCACAGAAATGCGCATTCTGTACTGGGAATAAGGTATTTCTTGCAGAGAGATGTCAGACTGACCTTTACGTAGGTTAAAAAAAGAAAGGAATGAAAAAGAGCAATTATAGAATGTTTATTTATAATGCCGAAGGCACTGCTGTAGGTTTTTGTTTTTTTTTTAACCAGAAGTACCTGCTAAGTACACAATATGTAACCATGCCAGTGAGGGGAAGCTTTGGCAGAATGGTAAAACCAGCTGTAAAATTTGGGCAAACTAATTTCAAAAGCAGTGGTATGGCTGCACTACAGTCATACCACTCAAAAAAGAGCATTGCACATTTAAAAAGCACAACTATGTACTTTAACCCCCATTTACACAGGCTGAGATCTGTAATCTGTGAATGCGTTGTGTATTTATGTAGCTTGAGCTGCCAGGTGCTGCAAGTAGGCAGCCCATGTAAGTGTATCGGGGCGCAGTGGCTGCATGGACACACAGGAGCAAGTGAGCATCCCCAAATGCAGACAGTGTGCCTCCGAAGCCACTCACCCGCACCTGAACTCTTGTCAGCTTAGGACATACAGCTGTGTCAATGCAGCCGCTGTATCCTCATGCACTTATATGCCTGCATGCAGCATCTGGTGGCCCAAGCTGCATAAACACATTGTCCATTCATTCGTTACGGGGCTCAGCACCCCTGAGAACAAGGCCTTATAAATGTGCTTTGCGCTCTGCCTCTGGAGACCATAAATTGGAGGCAAGCCTAGTCATATAACTATCATAAAGCGTCCTCTGCTCCACTGACTCTGACTGAGCACAGTGACCAAATTTTCATGAATGAAATAGGTTGTGGTGTGCGTAACTTAGCAGTACATTAGGGCTCTTTCACACGGGCGATCAGTTTTTTGGCTCGCAAACAGATGGGAGGATATGCGGACATACGGAGCGGATGACACAAGTGTCATCCGCTCCGTGAAAAAAAAAAAAAGGACCGGAGCGGATGACACTTGTGTCATCCGCTCCGTATGTCCGCATATCATCCCATCCATTTGCGGATGATATACGGACATAATGTAAGTCTATGGGCATTGCGGATGTCAGCAGATGACTCCGCTGACATCCGATTTTGCTTCCTTTCCTTTTTTTGAACGGAGGAAAAATAGGGTTCTGTTCCGTTCCAAAAAACGAAACAGAACTGAAAAGAAGAAAATCGGATGTCAGCGGATGGTAATCCGCTGACATCCGCAATCCCATAGACATTCATTATGTCCGTAAATCAACTGCAAAAAAATAGGATGATTTGCGGACATACGGAGCGCCCGTTTGAAAGGGCCCTTACACGGAGCAGACATCAATATCTACTCTCCTTTATAAGTGAGACCCTGGCTGAAAGCTTGTAGACACCTGACTATCACACCTATATGAGCTTGTTGGACATCCAGTTCAAAAACTATGGACAATGATATGGAGTTTGACTTCCCTCCTCACATATCGAAAGGCTTTTCAAGATTTTGGAGTCTGTAAGAATTTTGCCAAAAAAGAACATTTGTGAGGTCAGGTACTGATGTTGGATGAGAAGATTTAATTTACAGTCCATGTTCCAATTCATCCCAAAGTTGTTTAGTAGGGTTGAGCTCAGGGATTGTGCACTCAAGTTTAAGCTAGCAGGAACAGAAAAGGGGGCCTGTCTCAAATTGTTGTCACAAATCTAAAATATTTTAGATTAGATTACTTTAATCTAATGCAATAAATATATAATCTAATCAGTAGTTTGGACTGACTGTAGACCTAGGGCTGCCACTAGTCTGGGATTCACTCAGAGAATCTGGGTTTTGAATAATGTGTCCGAGTTTCGGACCACCTGAAACCTGGACACAATTCAGAAACAGCAACACATTATTCAGAAACCTGGACACATTATTCGGACTGGAGTTTGACTATGGCTCCCCAAGTAACCGAGTACCACAACCGCTGAGAGCATAGGTGTGCACATGGCCTGGGTGTTCCTGGGCATACCCTAATCACCAGGGTTGCCAACCATCTTGCCCCTACCCCTCTGTGTCTGAAAAATTTTAAGCCCAACAGCTGGCAGAGATACATCATGGATGAAAGGTGCTGAAGCCTAAACCTCCATCCTCGGAAGAGTGAGCTCATCATCCATTGTCTGTGACTGAAGTCCCCCCTTCTCTCTCCTGCTTCTGAGCCAATGAGTACACTAAATTATTGAGGACTCTGATTTAAGGGAAGCTCTGCAGACTCTGAGGTAAGGGCAACTTTGAGAACCCTGATGTAAGGGGGAATGGTGGGAACTCCGATGTAAGTGGGGGTTTTGGTGAGCATAAACTCCCTTAAATCAGTCCACAGCATTCTTCCTTAAGGAAAAAAAAAAGATTAAGTGTTCAGGTTTAGCTTTAAGAAACTGCTTTGGAACGCTGGTTGATGGGGGATTGCTCTTTACACTCCTGGATTGTCTATAACTACTGTTTGAGTATCAGTGGACACCATTACTTATATCTCGATATAGATAGGTGTTTTGCTCCTACATGGTGAGCTACAATTGTGACTCCTTGTAAGCCAGTGCGTCCCATCCACCCCCTTTGGGATTATTGGAGGATACCTCCTTTTGGGAGGACTCTCTATTTATGAAGTGTTCTTTGGTTAACAGTCATCCATCAGTTATAGGACATCACATACCCCCTGAGGAAGACTTTACTGCATAGGTCGAAATGCGTTGGGGTCCATTCTATTGGTGATGATTCTTTGATCACTGTCCTTGGTCTTTTATCAGTTTGTGATATTTGATATGACCGACTTATGTCTGTAACCAAAGTTCATATTTTATGCCTCTGATTTTCATGAATATTTAAAAACTTTTTTTAATAAAGATTAATAATTTTATACACCTATAGTCTAATTTCTATTTGCTGCCCAAAAACCCCTGGGGGCCTTTCCTTTTTCCTTGTATTATTGGGGCGCGCAGCCTCTCCATGTCATGTGTTGTTTTCTTCCCAGTTCAAAGAAATTGTGTCAACCCTATGTAGACCAAACAATTTTGACGCCAAAACCAAAATTCTATTTTAAAATTGAAGCAATTAGGATTTCTGCATAACAGTTTATTTGTTTCATGTACAAAGACAACCTACCAGTTGATTGCCCAACCATAATCTGGCACCTTTTCTGAAGAAGTATTTGAGGCAGGATGGAAATCTTTCTTTGCAGATAATTTTGTGGATGTTATCAGGGAGTGGTGGGCAATAAAGGCACTGTGACATTGTTTTAAATTTTGACATCACTTGCATGCATGACCAATACGGCACGTTTTCATGTAATATCCATAGAAATGAGCAATACCGCTGCTACTTACTTATTTCAGCAATATTGATTTGCTTCATTGTAACAACATCCCACCAGGCTGGCTCCTAACTGGCACATTTTGCCCTGATGTAGAGCTTAGTTGTAGAGGCCTTTACCTATCAGAATATCCAGTGCCTTATTTTGTCTTTAGCTGTCTCTAAGCAGTGTAAAATTCCCAGATAGTTTTTGCATTTGTTTGTTGAAAATGGAACATTCCCTTAATACACTACCTGCCATTTTATCTGTAAGGTAATGTTATTTTCAAGCCAGGAATAAATAGTGGTTTTTGTATACAAAATTATGCAGCATTCCACTGAAATTCACTCTTTCCTCTCTATTTCTTCATAAACTGCTCTTGAGGCTCCTTTCACACTATCCGTCCGTTGGACGGACTCCGTTTATCTCAGCGGGGGATCGATCCGCTGCATCCCCCGCTGAGCAGGAGCATGACAGCTGTGTCTCCGCGCTGTGTGCGGAGACACAGCTGTCAGTTCCCCATGCATCTCTATGGGGGAAATCGGATGGGAACGGACAGTCGGTCCGTTCTCACCCAATCCCATCTGATCCGCTGGATGGATGGAAAATAGGGTTTCCATCCATCCAGATTTGACGGATTGGATCGGGTGTCAGCGGACATGTCTCCGCTGACATCCGATCCCCTATAGAGATGCATGGGGGGACCGTTCAGATCCGCCAAAAAAACGGACAGGCGGATCTGAACGGTCCGCCTGTGTGAAAGGGGCCTAATGCTTTCCCCCAGGATTCACTCATAATGCATTATTGTTAGCAGCAAGGCAAACTAGACATGAGCCCAGTGATTGACAACTGTGGAGTACAGAAACTGATCAGTAAAATACGTCTCTGCCCATCCTCGGCTATCAGCTGAAAGTGTTTTCATATTAAATATATTTAACTTACGCAACCTTTTTTAGGCAGGCCTCCTTCCTGTATGGAGGAGGTTAATTGTATCTCACGTTTAGCAGCAGTGTGAGGAGTCACGCACACCCTCAGCCCTCTTTCATTTATAATACCTCCAGATTTTCCCTTTTTTTCCCTTTTATTTCCTCCCATAATCGTTATGTAAATGGCGTGATTCTCATTTTCTTTTAGCTTAGCCCATTATGGTGGATGCAAAACGCATCTCCTCCTCTACCAGAATGCAATTTTCCCGTAATAACGGCTTAGCGCCATAATTGTATTATACCTCAATTAAAATAGTTTGAACAAAACGGTCTCCAGTGGGCTTCCAAACAGCTGCGGAGCGCCTCCACCTCTCCTCAATTAACGCTGATAAAGAATGACTTTCACCGACAAAGAAGACTTCTTTTCAGAGGTGGCTGCACTTTCCTCACAGAGAAAGTACAAAGATATAGATGAGTGTGGCGAAGATACCGAAGAATGGCAGAGCCTGACACCCTCACCAACCATGTGTCTGTGCCCACTCACTCCAGTACATTATGCTTACTGACAATGTAGATATTACAGTCACCAATAAGTTGACTTTGGCTTGCGTTAGGTAATGCAGCAATGAATAGTAAAGACTAACTACTGCTAACTACTTTAAGACTTTGGAGTTGTGTTAAGGTAAAGGGTTGGTTTAGGAGTTAGGTTGGGGTTTAAAGCCAGCCATAGATGGATTGAATCTTAGCCGGTTCAGCAGGGATTGGCTGAGATTAGATCTACCTCTGGGCAGGCTGCTTATAACCAAGTCGATTCATCGATCAACATGGGTACAACCAGCATGTCAGATTTTTAGCATTTGAACATTGAGCAGCTATAGCCGCTAGCAGTAATCACTGTGTTCTCCCGGCAGAGACGCCCCCCCCCCCCCACCAGGAGAGCACAATAGCTTTGTGGGAGGGGACTGTGTTGATGGGGGAGGCTAGTGATTTGATGCAGGGAAGAAAATGGTGTAATCTATGGCTGGCTTAAGGGTTAAATTTAGGAGTGAAATTGGGGTAAGTATTAAAGTGTTAAACTGGGGATGACAGTTAGGTTTAGAAATTAGCTTGTGGTTAAAGGTTAGAGTTAAGCAGGCCATAGAATATGCAGTTTTCTTTCCTGCAACCACGGGTTACAGAAAAATCGCTTGGTTCCCTCATTAACTAATATCTCGGCCAATCCTTGCTGAATCGGTAGAGAGTCTATCCTTCTATGGCTGGCTTTAGACATTAGGTTAAGTTAAGAATTTGATTTTGGAGATAGGTTGGGATTACATTTTAGGTTTAGGAGTTGAATTGGGGTTAATATTTAGATTAAGGATTTAGGCTGGGGTTAAGGGTTAGGTTTGGAAGTTATGTTGGAGTTAACGGTTAGGTTCAAGAGTTAGGTTGGAGTTAAGGATTTGGTTTAGGAGTTAGGTTGGAGTAAGGGGTTAGGTTTAGGAGTTAGTTTGAAGTTAAGGATTAGGTTTAGGAGTAAGGTTCGGGTTAAGGATTAGATTTAGGAGTCAGGTTGATATTAAGGGTTTGGGTTAAGAGGGTAAGGTTTGGGGTTTGTTAGGTTGGAGCTAAGGCTTAGGTTTGGGACTTTTGATAAGGTAGGTAAATTAAAGGGAAAGGTATTAACTGTACAGCTTTTCTTTCAAGTCTAAATGTGCATCAGCTGAGTGGCAGTGGATGATACTGAAGTTTAAGATGCTAGCAACAAAGGGGAAAAAGGAGGAAGGTTACTAGGTATACAGTGATTGCCAGAAAAATACTCTAGAATCTCTCTCAGCAGTTAGACTATGCATATTGATGTCTAATTTTCTTGGCCTGCTGGATTAGAGTTTTAAAGGATCACTGAAGTGGGTGGCAGTTCCTCATCCAACCTATGTTACATCAACATGGACGCCATGAGATCCCCCTCCATGTGTGCTGAACATGCACCCTTTTATTCATGTTTAAACCATAGCGGCTATTTTGCACCATCAGTTTCTAAGGGGAACAATAACTTGTGCCCCAACCGGAAAATCAAAACAAACACTTGATCAATTAAGTAACTGTAGTCCATCATCAGTCCGAAACTGTTAATATTTGCATCCTATGAAAGCTTTGAAGGAGAAGTGGGCCTTCCAAACACAATTATGCTGCCCAGATACGATCTGAGCATTCCGGAAAACAGACATCTTTCGTCACACCGAGATTTTAAACCTTCAGGCAATCCCTGGCAAAAAAGCAGCCTTATTTTATTTTTGTCTGTTTCCATGGCTGATTAGCTGCAGCTGTGCCTCTGGAGGGAGTTCAGGCCATCATTTAGTGAAATGGAATTATCTGAAACTCAAATGTCATTCCGTTCATGATTTGCAGTCACAGTAAAAAAAAAAAAACGTCAACCCTGTGTTCGCCCCGACACTAATCGGAAACAGTCATTAAGTGAATGTCTTTTTGCATATGTACTGTATTTTTGGTGCCCTAAGGTGATCATATGTATAGGGTTAAAGGGTATGGAAACCCAAAATGTGTTTTTAGGTATGATTGGTCTCACCATAAGCTGTTTTCTCAAGCAAATCCTTGTTTGTGAAAAATTCTTGTCAGGATATCCTCCCAGTTACAGTACTCCTGGTTTATGGCTAATTCTTATGCCTCGTGCACACGTTCAGATAATCGTACGACTTATCGTTCGCATTTTGTTGCATGATACTAACATTGAATTCAACAATGCATATAAACTTAGGATTTTTTTCGTACGATTCTGGAAAAGCTTCCTGGTTTGCGTAGCTATGTATCAGATGGTGCAAAACAAAAACAATGGCAGCCAGGCTTTTTCCGTGCTATTTTAGTGTTTCTGATCATGCGCGGTCTTTGTCGATCGCTTGTTAGCGGCCGCATACTGTACTGATTAAACTATTGTCGTTCGCTAGGCTATCATAAGACAGAAGTTTACGTGCTTGTCCCTTCGGATTTTGTTGGACGAACTGTCGTGATCGGCTGTCGAAAGCTGTGTACTAATGATCAGATTATCGTGCGATCAAGTCGAAAGCGATTATTTTCGTCCGATTATCTGAACGTGTGTACGAGGCATTAGTGTTGTCAGCCTGCTGTGCACACTCCTTTAACTGGCAGACCTGATACACAGTGCAACAACCAAATGATGGCAAGTGGCACTGCAGGTTGACAACCATACAAGGTAGAGGTGCACTGAATGGAAACTTGGTGCCGAAACCGAAACCTGAAAATGCAGGATGCACTTGCCTGAAAACTGCAACCGAAACCGAAAATTTGTTTTTTTAACAGTTATTTTTAAATAATTGTATTAAATTAGACTTTTTAATTAATATCATGAATTTAAATTATTATAAATTTATTGTCAGCCATTTTCTGTACATTTAGCTCAAGAAAAGCTCAAGAAAAGTGCATCCCTTTAAATTCTATGTATGCCTTCACACTGGTCCATTGCGCTTCAGTTGTGGTTTTAAAAATCTTGCTTGCTGTAATTTTGATCAGTTAGGCTCCATTCACGTAGCAATTTTATAGCATTTTTCGGGCATTTTTTTGCAGCTTTTTACAAGAGTTTTAAAAGTGTATCACAAGCGTTATACATCTTCAAGCATTTTTGTTTAGCTAATAGAAAGCAATTGGGGGAGGAGAGGGAGAGGAAATTAGGGGTGGGGAGCTGCTATTTGAGCACAAAGCGCTCGTAAAATGCTCAAGTCAGACATTTCTATTGAAGTCTATAGGGCCAAAAATGCTTATACTCTCCCAAAAAGAAGCTCATGCACTTTTTTGAGCAACAGGCATTTTGCTTCAGGTGACAGAAGACTGTGAACAGAGGCCATTGAAATGAATGGGATTGCTCAGGTGTGAAAGGGGCTTTTAAAAAACGAACCAAAAACGCACCTCTCCGTTTAAATGCATTGAAAATGCAGCAAGAATGCATCAATACACACCTGTGTTACGTTTTTGATGCGGTTTTTGAGTCACGTGACCTATGAAAAGCACGGCAAAATCACGTCAAAGTCATTATCAGCAACTTTTTCTCTATTGTCAAAATGGCGAAAACACCATTTTCGGCCGATATGTTTCGGCGCCGAAATTTCAGTGCATCTCTAATACAAGGCCTTTGAAACAACATTAGCTTTACAATAAAGTGGTGTAAGCAATGCTTTGGAATGCTGTTGATGTTCTACACGTAGCCTGACTAATCTTCTAACCACTTTCTGCTGTTCTAAAATTTGACTTTTCTTGATATGTATCCCACCATTAGAGGAATATTTCCTCATTCCCCCTCCTAGTCATGGAGACAGGAAGTTAGGAAATCTCTCAAACAGGGACCATGGGCAATTAAAAACATTTTCATTAGAGTTTGGAAAGGTTTTAACCTATATCTGCATTGGGAGATTTCTCCTCTCTTCCTGTCCTGGTGGCAGAGGTCCCATTCATAAGGAACACATGGTATGAGACAAAGGAGCAAAATTACCAACAATAGTAAAGCATGTTAAAGAAACCAACACAACACAATAGTGTAAAAAAAATAGTAAGAAGGAGGGATAATGACTTAAATGGCCATGATGTTTATTTAGTGTAATAATTACACCATGCATTAACATAAGACTTACAATAACCAAATAGCCTAGCCGTAAAAGTTTAGGTTACCCGTTCAAATAATGACCAAGCTTAAAAAAATGAACTTTGTTCCTACAGCATTATGCTGGATGATTACCATTGCTAACTAGCATCGCAACAAAAGATAACTGTAGTGTGAAGAGGGCTCGCTGCTGCCCTCATTGGGACTCCATCACAGATGGTCTAGTGGCACCTAAGTATCCAAATTTTTAGCAAACAGCACACGTTCACTCCATGGGGAGTCTTGAAATACACTCCAGCCCCTTACAGACAGCAATAAAAAAATATTTTTGAAGTAAAGTGGGTATGGTCAAAAAATTGGCATGGTTAAAATGGGGATTACTTCAGGGTGTATGGCTTGTAATGGCACACCTCTTTTGCTATTGGCATTGTGAGAGCAATAATAAACCCCAACATAGGTGGTCATTGCCAATATTATTAAAGCTCTCCCTTTCATTAGTGATTAGTGGCAGTGTTAATATTGCCCCCCTCTCCCTTTTGTTGGAGGTAAGCGGGAGGAATAATTACCCCCCCCCCCTATTCTTTAGCTGTCAGGAGTAGTGATAATAAATCTCTACACCCCTTTCATTGGTGGTTAGTAGGTTTCCTTCCTGATCACACGATCTTGCGCCGCTGCCAGACTTCGACTATAATTCTATCATGCAGAGATCACTCCAGACAATACCACAGTTTTTTCAATGCCAGGTGCTGGCATGTAGAAAATTTTCCAGCACCTGGCAACACTCTGAAACTCTGCACTAACTGATCACACATAGTTGCTTACATTTGAGATTAGTAAGAAGGGACTCTTTGAAGGACCCAAGAGCCATCACTTTCCTACAGTCATTGACAGGAACTGACACAAGAGCACAAATTGCCAAAGAAAAATATAATATCTTCTATGTATCAGTTTTGTAAATTATAAACAGTATATATATATTATTGATACATCCATGATATCTAACGTTTTGGATGTTTACAGCCCTAAAGAAGAGGGGTTTCTACAAACCTTGAAATGCCTTGTTTTTTTTTTTTTTCTTTAAAATATTAAAGTCCTAGAAGTTCTAGTCCAATATAAAAATTCATAAATATACCACAAGCGATCCAGAGCTCCTCACCTCTTGAAGAATTATCGAGCAATAAAAACCTGACAAGAATTTCTAAAACCTCTAAATTCCATCCAAAACTAAGAAAAATAGTTTTGCTATGCATAAACTTTAATACATCATAGAAGGCAATGGACAGATCACCCAGCATGGGAAGAATGGTGGATGGTACACTTGTGTCACTCCCCTCCTTCATAGGTTGCTGTAAGACTGTATCTCTTTTCTTTGGTGGACTGAATCCTCAGTTGTTAGGGAGTAGCAAATGTGGGAGTGGCAGGACCACCACTGCCTGTTGCTGACACTCCTGGTGGGCTTATGGAAAATCTACAATATGGACTGCCCTTTAATTGATCAAGAAAATGCCAATGACTTATGGGACAAATTTGGACAAATAGGGTACTGGAAGTTAGCAACTTGATTAACCTGGAAAATACTTTCCTTATTTATAATTTCTGCTATGTGCATAACTCTTTGTCCATTGTTCACTGTAATTCAAGTTGTATGTCCCTTTGAAACCTGCAAGTTACTGTACTTGCATCCAGCTTTACCAGGAGTTAAATTTAGTGTACTAAGGTAATTTATTGTTAGCAGCCTTTGTATGCCGTCATTCTAACCTGCCATTGATGCTGAAGCTTGCTGAAAGCCTGCTAACGGCTTGCTTTAGCTATTGCCAGCATGTCTATTTAGAGCTGCATTCAGCCCTGTCGGATGGGAGCTGAAGGACTTCAAAAAAGCCGCTGGAAGCTTGTTGAAAGCTTTGTAAGTGCTTTGTAAATGCTTGCTGTAGATGGTGCTCTCAAGACTGGCATTTAGCTCACTTGGCACTATCCATGCTGAGCAAGCTACCCTGTGGGTTGAGTGTGCAGGGTGGGAAAATGCTTAATCAGGACCCAGTAGATCAAGGCTATGGTGTGCAGAATCCTCACAAGCCCTCCTGGCATAAGATACTGTATTGATAATTACAGTGTACCAAGCTGGATCAATGTAAGTTGGCAAAAAAAGATTCCTGGGGTTCAAATTTAAGGTAAACCTGTTGACTGGCTGTGGACGCTCAAGTATTTCTATGCTCTTTATAAGTAATTAGTGTTCTTTACAAAAACCTCACTGACCTCTATAGCTGCAGCCAGTGTAGAGAAATGTACTTTCCATGCTACAACATATGTGTGGAATGAAGGTCCATGCACATGTGTTGGCATGCTGCAATGTGGCTTGTTTAACATGCACGTTTCTCCTCACTTCCTGCAACATGCAAAGGGTCTACTGCATGGCAGAGGAGCCAAACCAGTGCTGGCCTGCGGTTTTTCCTGTGCATTTATGTGCACTATGGTGTGCTGACATGCATTACGGTGCATTGCATTGCACTAGCTGAAAAAAACGTAGAGCATGCTGTACTTTTTTTTTTTATTTTTAATGTTTACTACAAATCAGAACATAGCACCAGTTTGAACTTATCCTATTCACATACCCTATTTTGTGCTGAAAAAAGTGAAAATGCATCTGATGTGAATGGACTCCTTAACGTTCATAGCAATAGAACTGACCAGCTCAGTTCAACCTCCCAGAAGTCGCTCAGCAGCACAGCAGCCTTGGCTCCCTCTTTTCAGCAGAGATCAGCAGCTCATGTTTCCCTACTTCTTCCTCCTAGGAGTGATCAGCAGCTCAGCTCCCCCTGATCGCTCCTTCCAGCAGTGACTGAGCACCCTTCAGGTCTCTAATGTAAACACAGAGTAGGTGCGGAAGCTAGGAAAGGGGGGGGGGGAGGGCAGAAGAGGGTGCTGAGCTGCTAAGTAAAGAACCTGGAAAAGCTTAGTTTTTCTACTGTGGCATTGACAATGAATTGTTCCAGCAGCTACAGAGGTCAGTATAGATTTGTTTTAAAACTCATTTGCTGCCTTTTAAGAATAAGTAAATACTTGAATGTGCACTTTTGGGTACACCTGTCTATACTAGCTCTTAAGAGACACACTCCTTTAGATCTTAATCCTAGTGTTTTCGCTCACTATAACACCACTTTTTTTGTTTCTTTGCAGACAATCCACGTTGCAATTGTGTGTGCCGGTTACAATGCCAGTCGAGATGTTGTCACCCTGGTGAAGTCTGTCTTATTTCACAGGTAAGGCTGATGCTTGGATTGTTTGTTGCATGTGGAAGGTGCAAGAAGGATCGATAGCACTGTATGAAGTATTGCCGCCCTGTACTGTATGTTGTTACTTGGTACGTGTTTCCTGGGGAGGGCAGGGTTGAGGGGTATTTGCCCCTTGGCCCAAAGCTACCAAGATACGCTAGGCTGATAGCTCTGAGTAGAGATACTATACTTTTCAGACAATAATTAGAACAAGACCTGCAGACCCATGCTGGGCGTTACATAGCTACCTGCTATAGACCTGCGATCACAGCATTTGGCAAATGGAAGTCTTTCAGCACTGACTTCCATTGCAGCTCTAATAATTCATGTGACCGAGTGCCGAAAGCCACAAAGAAAGCTGATGTTGGAAGATGTGAAGGTGTGTCACAATTAACAGTGTCCTTTAGAAAAACCCACCATTTACCATGGTCACCAGTAACTGGAGAATCAAGACACACTTTGCATTATACATTTTATTTAGCTCACAGAAATCTGTCCTGACCATAAAATGTTCTCTTGTCCCCCCCTCTCGTCCCAGCTAAAGATTTCCAGTCCGACCCCTTGATGTAGCAGTGAAGGAGATTAGGGTTACAGCATGTGACCTGCTTGTAGGCAGGTTGAACTTTGTGTGATTCTAGGGCAGCGATCCCCAAACTACGGCTCTCCAGCTGTTGCAGAACTACACATCTCATGAGACATTGTAAAACTCTGACATTCACAGACATGACTAGGCATGATGGGAATCATAGTTCCTGAACAACTGGAGGGCCAAAGTTGGAAGACCCCTGTTCTAGGAAATTAACAACTGGCCCAGGCCAGGGGGAATGGGGTAACTTGTGAAAGTTCTGTTCCCTTTTGTTTTTGGTCCTAGCCGACCCACCTGTGATATAAAAAGGGGGAATGAAAAGAAAGGGAAAGGTACAGTGGCGCTGCCTAGAGATAAAATGTCATATGTGCAAGAGGAACACATTTTTAAAAACGATATAAACTGTATATAATGACCTAACATGTAAATAAAGTGCCAATAGTGCTCAAATGTTCCTATACAAAAATACATAAATAACATTAAATAAATAAGGTGGTAATCAATATATTTAAACCTAATAATAATAAATATATAAAAAAAACAGTGCTAAAAATCATGAAACCAATCATAAATCAATATCATCATCCAAAAATAAATTATGTAATCCAATAGTCTCAGTAGTGCAAAGTGCAAAAAATGTGCAAAAAATGATTTGTAATTCTGAAACTCACTCCGTGCAGATAGGTGTAATAGTGCTCTCCCCAATAGGACCACACTCACCAGATGGAGGTCCCCCTACAGGAGTCAGAGGTATGTAGCTAATAAACAGGGTCAGACTCCCCCAACCACTGTGGCACCGATCAGCCCAGATTGTGTTTCAGCCCACACATATGAAAGGGTAGTTCTTATCCAATGATATTATGTGTGGTGGATGGTCCTCATGGACATACAGATAGATAGAGAGGCTTTCTCTCTATCCAGGCCATTTTAAAGCAATCTAGTGAGCTAGCCTGAACCGCCTTTGAAGGAGTCTATTCCACATTTTCACAGCTTTTACTGGGAAGAAACCGTTCCGTATTTGGAGACAAAATCTGTTTTCGTCTAGACGTAAAGAGTGTCCTTAAAGTGAATAACTCAACACCAAGTTCACTATATGAACCCCTTATGTATTTATACATGTTGATCATATCCCCCCTTAATCTCCACTTATCAGTTTGTTTGCCCTTCTCTGCACTTTCTCCAGTTCCCCGATATCCTTTTGAAGAACTGGTGCCCAAAACTGAACTGCATATTCCAGTTGATGATTTGTACAAGGGCAAAATTATATCTCTCTCTCTGGAGTCTATGCCTCTGTTAATACAAGAACTTTGCTTGCTTTGGAAACTGCAGCTTGGTATTGCATGCTATTATTAAGCTTAGCATCTACCAGAACACCCAGATCCTTCTCCGCTATGGATTCCCCCAGTTTTACTTCCCCGAGTATGTGTGCTGCATGCATATTCTTAGTGCATAACTTTACATTAATCAACATAGTGATATAATTTATATTAAAATTGAACTATATGCCGCAACTTGTTCAGCAAAGTTATATTAACCGTTCTGAGCCTGGTCTAAAGTTATTCAAAGGGGTGCATGTTGGTTCTGGCGTATTTAAAGAACCAGGGTCTGCGAATCAGGGGCTGACTGGCAATGTTCGGACCATGGGGCAAGTGCAAACAAGTGGCCCATGGTACTACGACTCGGCCCCCCTCCCACTCTCCCTCTTCCAGGCCTCCTCCTGACCCCCATTCCAGGCTGAAGCTCCACTCCAGGTACTCTCTACTCACTGGCCGAACTCGGGCCTTGCCGGGGGAGGAGAGTCTCCAGTGGGACATGGGACCGGCCTCTGCTCAGAGGGGGGCTGCGCTCTGTCCTTGTCTTCATCCTGCACTCAGTAGGTCAACGGTGGGGTATTTTTACTTCTCTTCACCTGGAATTCTTTAGGCATGTCTGTGGCAGAGACATTGCAGCCTTTTTACGGGGCATCAGAGTGGCCCCTGCCCCCTGGCCCAGTCCTCCCCTGCTGTGAATGCACTATGAGGTATGAAGTAACACTACTACAAAAGGTCTATTCAGTAAGGAAGTACACAAGAGGAGTTCAATTGCTAAGAGTAACCGAGCACTAGTCAAGCTACAAGCAACCATTTGTTAGGCAAGGTACCTGGTAAGGTGACAGGTCCTCCGCTAGCCAGGGGATCAGTGTTCTGGCTCCCCCCATAGCGGTCGGTATCCAATAGCAACCGGATTCAAACCTGCGTTGCGGAGACTAATGACCAGGTCAAGAGGTACACGAAGTGAAGCGTTAATAAGCATGCATGAGGTCTGCACTAGGTTCAGGGCAGGACCCAATTCTGTTACTGGGAGTGAGGTAAATGGAAATGAGGGAGTGACCCGCTTACATGCTGCTTTCTGTTCTCAGATCCAGCCCATAGGACATTTTCCTGGCTCCCAGCTGCAGCTCATCCTCTTCTTTATTGAGGAATTTCACTTTTTCTACAAGTGGCTTTACTGTACTATCGGTGCCTAGACCCAAAGCCAATTGACAAATCAACTCGGGTGAGGAAAGCGCTGGATCCAGGGACAGGCCTTATATTAAAAGTCAGCAGCTACTGTATTTGTAGCAGCTGACTTTAAATGTTTTTTTGGGGGGGAGACTGGAGCTCTTCTTTAAGCAACACATCCTGACCATGTGCCTGCCCTTAGCTCATGAATGGACAGAAAAGGAGCAGTTGCAGATATATGAGTCATCCATGGGTTCAATCTGTTCTGTCCTCCAGTCGAAATGCTAATCGAAAGTCCAGGCCATATGCACTGGAGCACAGGTGATTGGCCCATAGTGCTGCCGCTCCCTATGCCAGTCAAAGTGGTGCTGTACATGGGATCATAGGAAGCTAGTACCTAATCAAAATTAGTTTCTTACAGTACTTCTCTCGAGAGCCCTAAATTCTGATTCAAGCAGTGGTCTGGCTCTTAGAAAAAGTTATGCAAATATCAAAATGCCTTGATGGCTGGATGTCAGTCTGAAGGAGTGTTGAGGAAAGTGGAAAAATAGCGTTGGACCTCTAAATATATTTACTAGCCCCTTCCACTGGTCTCCATCCTGAAACATCCCCTGCAGCAGCCGGCAGAAGAGGAGGGAACCTGGCAGCACTGGAGGGGGGAGACAGAGGGCAAGAGAAATCGGCACCGCACGGGGGGGGGATTGGGGTTAGGGTGTGCCCAGGCACATCTGGCACACCCTGTGCGCACACCTATGATTAGAAGCACAGGTTATGTCAGCAGCTGGTTTGGCAAAATGCCTTGATGGGCGAATATCAGTTCTTAGGATTGAAGATTCCTAGGCAAACCACATTTGCATAAAGACTTCCCTTGGCAATGCCCACAAGCCTCTTTTTTTTGAAGAATTGAAATCCAAAGAATGAAACGGGTGTACCAGGGACAGCCAGTCTAGAGAAAAATGACTAGATGATGCTGGACCAGGAAATGAGATGGGCTCTGACTTCCTACTGCTTTAAATGCACGCTGTGAGAAGCTCACAGTGTGCAATAAAATGTGAGTATTCCATTTCAATACATGAGAGAAGCTTGTACAACTGTGCAATACTGACGGGAAGGCTGAAGTTCGGGTTTAACCTCTAATAGTGCGAAGCTCTGAAACTCTTGTATGTATATTTATAATGGCAGGCGAGTGTGACTATAGAATACATTGTGCATGCAAAGATTGCTGGCTGTCAGAGATGATGGCAGAGAGAAAAGAGATGAAGTCAGCAGGGAGGGGGATTCGGAATGGTAATCACAGACTCGCAGGAAGAGGAAAACATTCAAGTTAATAAAAAGAAAGTCATCTACTCAGATGCAATTTCTTTGTTGGCTTTAAATGGTATTCTTTATTGTAATCCTTGTAATGCGTGTGTACCATGCGGGAGGCACGCGGTTTTTTTGTCAGCCGCCTCTTCGTATTCGATATGTTCCGGTGATTCCATGAGGAGACGCGCTCGGCTTGCTTTGCTCTGCAGCTCTCCTGCGATTGAGTGATGTTTAATTTATATTTACGATGGCAGATAAGCTTAGCATTTTTTTCATGTTATTATAATTTATTTTTTTTGTTTATTACCGTATCAGTGATCGTAGAGCAGTCGGGATTGAGGGTGAAAAAATTTACCAATTTGTATGAAAATAAACATCTTTGCAATTGTAATACCTTTTTTATTATATTTGCAAAGATGTTTAATTTAGATTGTATTTGGGGAAAGGAGCAGATGTCTTATCTCTCCATTCTGTCTTGTTTTTGGCTGCCCAGAGGCATGCTGGAAATAGAGGCTTATGATCCTCCCCCTTTATGCTAGTTATTACTACACAATATTTAATTTGGTTTTAGAGATATTGATACAGCTGGAGGGTTCGTTTCTTCTTGGTCAGAGGATGGTTTGCCTTTTTGGCCACTGGGGTATGGTGACCTTCCCCATGCAACTCTGCTAAAGCTGAACTCTAAGTCCCGGCTCACACTGGCGCGATACGGGAAACCCTGAGATTCAGCGCCAGTTCCCACATTGCACCTGAATCGCACAGTGGTTCACACTGACATCTGCGAAACACTGGGGGTGTTAATGTAAAGTTACTGACACCCCCAGATTGGTTCGCAGATCACAGTGCAAACTGTCAAATGGTACAGGAATCGGATTGCATAGGTGTGAACAACCATGCAATCTGATTCCAGCACGGACCAAAAAAAGGGTCCTGCACCATATTGGTGCAAATGCGATTTCAGCCATACAGTTTGCATGGCTGAATTCGAATCGCACAGCCATACCATGTGGTCTGCACAGCAGTGCGGTGCGAATCTCATGTGATGAATGTGATCGCACAGGTGTGAACCCAGCCTAAATGGCTAAATGCACACATGAAATGCATAAAAGGGAGCTATTTTACCTGCTGAAAGATTTGTATTTTTGTCCATCCAGTTCTGAGTTATACACAGCTCTGCCACACAGCACAGCCTTGTCTGACAGATCAGGAGACCTGTGGTGCAGTTAAAGTGGGCCATTTCATCCAATTGCATTTGCAAGTAATAATCATTAAATTAATGTTTTTTTTTCCAGCAACTTTGAGGCTCCATGCACACAGGGCGTCATAAAAACGAGCTCCAAAGCTGTTTCTTGACGCCGGGAAAAAGCAGCTGTAAAAACGTGCTTTCAGTAGCTTTTTCCATTAGCGTTATTGCACGTTTGGCCACAGCAGCTGTTAGCAGCGTTTTTTCTGCCTCCATTCAAAATCAATGGTTCCCTATGGGAGCCTATTGATTTGAATGGAAGTCGCACAGCAGGTCGGATCAGGGTGATCCGACTTGCGGCGCGACTTGCGCTGTGAGAATCTTGAGGGGGAACTCCACGCCAAAATGAGAAAAAAACGGTGTGGGGTTCCCCCCCAGGTTCCAAACCAGGCCCTTCGGGTCTGGTATGGAATTTGAGGGTAGCCCCACGCCGAAAAAACGGCGTGGGGTCCCCCCCAAAATCCATACCAGACCCTTATCCGAGCATGCAGTCCGGCAGGAGACCGGAGAGAAGACAAGAAGAGAGGACAGCAAAAGAGCAGAAGACCGGAGAGGGAGAAGACGGGATGAAGATTTTTAATAAACTTTCCAAAACGTCTCCTGTCGTTATTTACACACACTGCCTTTTATGGGGTGAATGGGTAGGGGTACAGTGTACCCCATACCCATTCACATAGGGAGGGGATCTGGGGGGCCCCCTTGTTAAAGGGGGCTTCCAGATTCCGATGAGCCCCCTGCCCGCAGACCCCCACAACCACCGGCCAGGGTTGTGGGGATGAGGCCCTTGTCCTCATCAACATGGGGGCAAGGTGCTTTGAGGTGGGGGGTGCAGAGCCCCCCCTGCCCCAAAGCACCCACACCCCCCCATGTTGAGGGCGTGTGGCCTGGTATGATCCAGGGGGGGTGGGGCCGCTCGCTCGTCCCCTCCCCTTTCCTGGCATGCCGGGCTGCATGCTCGGATAAGGGTCTGGTATGGATTTTGGGGGGGACCCCACGTCGTTTTTTCGGCATGGGGCTACCCTCAAATTTCATACCAGACCCGAAGGGCCTGGTTTGGAACCTGGGGGGGAACCCCACGCCGTTTTTTTACCCTTTTTTGGCGTGGAGTTCTCATCATCCTGATCCGACTTGCGGTGCGACTTCCATTCAAATCAATAGGCTCCCATAGGGAACCATTGATTTTGAATGGAAGAAAAAAAAAAAACGTATAACGTGGCTTAACGCACGTTAAGCAACGTTATTCAGCCTTTAGCAGCGTCAGACGTTTTTACAGCTTGACTCTGCAGCTCCAGAACGCACAGTACCTGGGTTTTTTTTTGGAGCTGTAAAACGCCTATGCCACTTGGAGCTCCTAAAAGCTCTATGTGTGCATGAGGCCATAGAATAACATGGATGGGCGTTCTGCAGCTGCAAAAAAAAAATGTCTGACGCTGCTAACAGCAGCTCCAAAAACGTCCAGTGTGCATGAGGCCTGAAAGAAGAGATGTCAGTGTCAAATGGGGTCAAGGGTTAAAGGTCAGCCTTAACGTGGTTGTAAACTTCGGACATGAAGTATGGACAAACCATATCCCTCTAAAGTGTGTACTTGTCTTAATTAAAACCACTAAGTGTCATTTCTGTCTGCTGCTTTGTTCCTTTGCTAAATGCATGAATAATTTCTTACAAGTTTTCCTGACACCAAGAGAAAAAAGGTGACAGAGGAAAGAGCTCCAGCTGATTGACAGCCTCAGCTGTTCCTATTTGCTGTGTGAAAAAGGGGGGGGGGGCTTCCCTCCAATCAGCTCTCGGATCTCTCCTCACTGAGCTCTGCAGAGTGTAATTTCAACTGATTGTAAAGTCTTGTTTAAAAAAAAACAAAAAAATAACAAACATGTTATTCTCAACTCTCCTGTGCAGTTGGTTTTGCACAGAGCAGGCAGGATCCTCCTCTTCTCGGGTCCCTAGTTGCTGCTCCTTGTCCCTCCTTTCTATTGAGTGCCCCCACAGCAAGCAGCTTGTTATGGGAGCACCCAAGCTCTGTGTGTCTATTCAGATGCCGAGCTGCCGCTTGACCCCGCCCCCTCTCTCCAGTGGCGCCACGGCTGTATCTCAGCCAATCAGGAGGGAGAATCCCAGGACCGCCGAGGGACTCGTGGACATCACTGGACAGAGAGGGGGCACAGGTAAGTATTAGTGGTGCTGGGGGGGCTGCTACACACAGAAGGCTTTTTGTCTTAATGCATAGAATGCATTAAGATAAAAAAAACCTTCCTGACTTTACAACTTCTTTAAGCTCTCCGCCTCTTTTTTTCTGAACTCTCAAACTAGCTTTATAAATTCTGGACTTTGAACGGATGTAGAGAAGAGAAGACATTCCAATTAGACGGGTGCAATTTATGTAGGGGGAAATGTTTAAGCTCTGTGTTTCACCTGAGGCTGGTCACTTCACTGGAGATATGTAAGGGTTTACAACCACTTTAAGTAACACATACAGGTCTTGTCCATCCTCAACCCTTCACACATGCAGAAACTGGTGTAGTAAGGAGGGTTTTGGGTTCCTGGAGAACTGGGTCGACTTCTCAGTCGCCTACTGGCTCTTTAGTAGAGATGGATTGCATCTTAATGTGGGGAGAGGGGATGCAGCTGTACTGGGAGAGAAGATGGCCAAAAAGTTTGAGGGGCTTTTAAACTAGGTGATGGGGGAGGTTACAGATGAAGAATTAGCCAGCGGGGAACAAGGTTCAGTGGGCATTAATGGGGGTATTAGCGGTAGGGTGTTCAGAGATCTTAAACCCATGGTGGGTAGGCCGACAAATCGCAAGTGCAGCCTCATAAAATCGAATGAGGATATAGTATGCAACCGGACAAAATTACGAGGTTTGTATGCCAATGCTAGAAGTCTGGCCAACAAGATAGGAGAACTGGAGCTGCTAATGTATGGGGAGGATTTTGATTTTGTGGGAGTTTCAGAGACTTGGTTTGACTGCCCTCATGATTGGCTGGTGACCATGCAGGGGTATTCCCTATATCGCAGAGATAGAGAAGGTAAAAAAGGGGAGGGGTATGTCTGTATATCAAGAACAATGTGCAGGTAAATATGAGGGACGACATCACATATGGAGCTAAGGAGGAGGTAGAATCACTATGGGTGGAACTTCAAAGGGAAGGCACTATAGATAAAGTAATATTGGGCGTATGCTATAGGCCCCCAAACCAGAGGGAGGAGGGGGAGGCGGACCTCCTATCACAGCTTGGAATGACAGCAAGGATGGGAAATGTCATAATAATGGGGGATTTAAATTATCCGGATATAGACTGGGCAGAAGGAACCGCACATTCGCCTAAGGCTCGGCAGTTCCTAAATGTTTTGCAGGACAATTTCATGGGTCAGATGGTGAACGATCCGACAAGAAACAATGCGTTACTAGACCTACTGATTACTAACAATACAGACCTGATCACGAATGTAGAAATACGGGGCAACTTAGGAAACAGTGACCATAGGTCAATTAGTTTCAGCATAAATCATAGAAGTAGGAAACACAAGGGTAATACAAGGACACTGAATTTCAAAAGAGCCAACTTCCCAAAACTTGCTAGACAATATAAAATGAGATAGAACCCTAGGAACAAAGAACACTGAGGAAAAAATGGGAGTGCTTCAAGAACATACTAAATAAAGGGATTGGCCAGTGGATTACAAAGGGGAATACGTTTAAAAGAGCTAAAATAAACCCTGGGTGGCTAAACTCCAACATAAAAAGGGATGTTAAAACTAAAGAAAAGGCCGTCAAAAAATACAAGGCTGAGGGGTCATTGGCCGCATTCCAACAGTACAAAGAGTGCAATAAGAAATGTAAAGGTGCAATCAACGCGGCTAAAATAGAACACGAAAGGCACATAGTGGAAGAGATTTAAAAAAAAAAAAAAAAAACAGAAATTCTTTAAGTATATAAATAGTAAGAAAGCAGGACCAGAACACACAGCAAAGACGGGAAAGGGAATCTGGCCATAAAGGACAGAGAGAAGGCGAAAGTGCTAAATTCTTCTCTTCAGTCCTCACAAAATAATTGGGGGACTACCCAAACCCAGCTTCTAATGTTAAAAGTAATAATACACCACAGGAAGCACCCTCATGGTTAAAAGAAGACAGAGTCAGAACTAAACTTTGAAAGCTTAACATAAATAAATCACCAAGACCGGATGGCTTACACCTGAGGGCCCTCAAAGAACTCAGCCAGGTGATAGCCAGACCATTGTTCTTCTTTTTTATGGATAGTCTACTGACGGCAATGGTGCCAGCTTATTGGAAAAAAGCCAACGTGGTATCAATATTTTAAAAAGGGCCGAAATATATCCCAGGGAACTATAGGCCGGTTAGCCTAACATCAGTAGTCTGCAAGATTTTGGAGGGGATGACAAGGGACTTTATACAAGACTTTAGTAATGAAAACGGTATTATGAAGAATCGTTCTTGCCAGACCAATCTATTAACCTTCTATGAAGAATTAATTTGCCATCTATATAAAGGAAGGCCTGTGGATGTGGTGCATCTGGACTTTGCAAAGGCGTTTGATACAGTTCCCCACAAATGCTTACTGTACAAACTAATGTACATAGGTATGGACCATAGGGTTAGTACCTGGATTGATAACTGGCTCCAGGGCTAGTCTAGAGCGTATGCGCCGGTGTGACGTCACTGGCTGCATCCAGGGTGAATATATCCTAAAAGGTGCATAGTTTTACTTGTAGGTAAAAATCACAAAGCGGACTTTACTAGCACTTTAACCTCTCTGGGGGGCCAAAGACTAAGCCTTTACTCTGATGACATTTACCCTTGCCATCTGCCACTCTTTTTGGCTTCTCTTTTTAGACCTCTTATTCCTGTTGCTGTTTCCACCCCTTGCATTCGTCACTGTTCTTCCGCATTCTTCCCTGCACCCTGCATCCGCCAATGTCTGCAAGATACTCTCATACTGGTGAGGAGGCCAGGTCAAATCCTGCTTTCCCTGAATGAGGGAATGTTGTGACACCAGCTTAAAGCCAGTCACAAGCAGCTTTGGGCCGGCCTAAAATGGCATGTATGGTAGAAAGGGAGTGCAGTGTGGGAAAACAGGCAGGAGGCGGACATTGTCCAAAGGTATTTAGAACCACAAGCTTTCAAGCGTTGTCACCCTGAGATCACTAGGCAAAGTACATTATCCTACAATCCATTTGACAGGAAAAATGCTTCTTGTAAATGTGTTTGAAGTGTGTTTATAGCTGTTTTGTTATATTTGTCCTTCAAATAAGGTCAGCTTTTGTTGTGACTAACCTGCAAAATTGAGCACTGGGAAATTCGTTTTTTTTTTTTTGCTTTTATAAAAATGCTGTTGTTCCTTTTTTTTTTTTCTTTTTTTCCTTTTACTCGTTATAAATTGATTGCACAGCGTACAATTTTGTCACATTACCATAACAAGACTGTCTCTGTCACTAGATGATCTGCTTGCATGCTGCGTCCATCGACTTACCCCAAGGGTTCAGAGACTTACTGCTGATGTTAATGAGCAATGATTTGCCCCCTGATTGGTCCCTGGGGCATCATTGTAAATTCTTTCACCTGACGCCAGCAGTGGAGCCATCACACAGCCGCCTTCCCAAGACCTTGGAATTTGTCTTTGGCAATTTTTTTTTTTCTGCTGGCGTAGAGGGTTCTTTAACGTGGATCTGTAATAAATATGTTAAAGCTCAGAAGACCTAATCATGACACTGCTGAGGCAACGGCTTTGTCTAAAAGCTGCCGAGGAGAATTGTGCAGAATACAAAGCAAAGGCTTTCTTAAGATGAAAACGCTGCTGACACTTCAATTGGGGCTGCAGGTTCGCCACAGAGGAACCAAAGAAGAATTTCAGGCAGACCCCAGAGCTCTTCCAGTCAGATTTCTGTGGATTAGCAAAAGGCTTTCTCAAGTTCAAAGGACCTGCCGCTCCAGAATGGAAGGGCAGACTGGTCACTTTTACTTGCAGGCACATGAGAAAAGTTTACACGTACCCTGCTAATTAAAGGAAAACTCCACTTTCAGAAAAAGAGTTGATGTAACATCTCAGTAAGACTGACCAATGATTATATTATGTAACATGATGTATGCTTATAACATCTATAATATTTATATGCATTATTTCTCATATATATGTTGTACATTCTCCTTCTAGTAATCATAACTGATGTTTGTATAAACCCTCAACTGCCCCTGAGGAAGCGGCGGTTGCCGTGAAACATGGCTAAAGTTTTGGGCATCATCGATCTTCACACAGACACCAACCAGGGGATCCCACTTCTGGCTGGTCAAGGGTCTATAGTTGTTTCTATTAGCCCCTGTGTAAGATACGACATTGCCATCTATATTCAGTTTATTACAATATGGCCTGTATTTCTTTGTTTTTAAACCTATGTTGTCATACTGTTGTGTCTTGTTGAATACAGTATACATTTTATGCTTTTTGTCTCAATAAAAATATTCATACCTTTTATACAATATTTTTCTATATTTGTCTAATTACGGCACCCTACTAGAAAGTCCCTTCTATGCGCCCCTCCCATGTTCTTTCTTTATATATACATTTGGGACGTGGTGCCTCTCCCCCTCATTATTATTTTCTGAGCCTGTCTCCCTCTTTCATTTAAGACAGAATGTAGCCAACAGTTGTGCACACCTGACAATTACAACTATATGAAATTGTTGGACACCCCATTTCAAAACGATGAGCATTAATACAGCACCCCTCACCACATAACAGCCTCCACTCTTCTGGGTAGACTTTCTGTAAAATTTTGGACTGATTCTTTTGTAGTTTTGCCCATTTGTGTGGTCAGGAACTGATGTTGGAAGAGGAGATATGGCTTGTCATTGGAGCACCAATTCATCCCAAAGATGTTTAACGGGGTTGCAGTCAGGGCTTATTGCTGGCCAAATTAGTTCCACCACAACACACTGGTCAGACGATGTCTTTATAGAGCTGGCTTTGTGCACAAGGGCACAGTTGTGCTGAAACAGAAGAGCACTATCCCCAAACTGTGGAAACAAAGAGTGGAAGCTGTTTCAGGCGCAAGGAGAGGACGGGGGAAACATGGGCAATTCTATATTACTTGCCCATGGTTTTACAAAGTGAGGTAAAATAAGCTCATGTTTGATGGTGAAGTGTCCACAAATGCCTGGCTAGTGTGTGTCTATATATATATAGCTCTACTCTTGTAGGAGCTGCAGGATTACTGTCCAGGTCTTCCCAAACTTCTGCCCCTATCACGTACCTGGAGATGAGCCTGACACTGTGAGGAAGGCCTCCCTTGCGCCTCCGACTCTGGACCCCTGATAGTGCAGACAGGGGACACCGGAGTGTAGAGTAGCACGAGTGCCTGGAGGTTTGCTTGAAGCGGACGATGGCCACTGGTTTAGGTCGCCAGTGAATGGATTGCCCTGTGTGAAAGGGGCCTAACACTTATCTAACTATCCTAGCACCTACCTAGGAGGATGCTACATCTACAGTAAATATATATATATATTAGACCTGCACATAATAAATAGGACCTGATCTACTCTAAACACTATGCATTCAATTTATTAAGTGAAGAGATGACCTAGTAATGGCAAATGATGCTTTAAATTGAAAACATCACATTGAATACCTGTTCATGGCAACATCCAACCAATCCACTTAACGCTAAACCTTGTAACAACATCTGAATTTTCCCATTAGATGCCGAGCGTATGTCTTTCTCCGTCAGAATATACATATCACCACTCCTGTCCCGGCTTCTGTAACGCAATTATGTAAATAGCTGATTAAGTACATAATTGCATTAAGAAACTTCACAAAACTGATAGCTACACACAGCAACAATGTCACGTATCCTCTCGGCGCCCATAACTTACTGCTTGCGGGTCGCTCTTTTGTGAGCAGGGCCGCTCCGCTAATTCCCCAGAGAGGTGATAAGATTTTAATGGATATTATTTGAATATCAAATAAAAGGATTTGTTCTCACGAGTATGCCAAGGGTGACACATATCCACTAGACTGAAAGGAGGGGGTGGGGAATAAAATATCTTCTATTTATCCAGGAGATGGCGGCTTTTTGTAGTGGAACTAATGTCTGTTTTCATGTCCCGATCAATAGATAAGGAGAGCAACAGAAGAGCGATTCGGGGAAAATGAGGGTTATGTAAGCATATTTGTACGGCTCCAGGGAGGAGGTGGCGTGTTTTCAGTGAGAAGACATTTTGAGCAATTATTATGATTGAAATGAACGTATTGGAAAAACAAGTTGAAATTAAATATATGACAAAGAAATACATAAGTGGCGTTTACCTTCAGAGAAAAACTCATGCTAAAACTAACAGTAGATCCAAAGATATAGACAGCCAAAGTTGTATGGACGGGGTAGGGGGGCTGGTGCTTAATCTGGGGAATACCCTCCATTGCACGTTTGCTCGCTTCTTTGGCCTTCGAGTATGCAGTCACAAGGATTCAGGTGTATGAAAGAACAGGGTCCTGAAACACAGATGGGGTGCAGTATGTAGCAAAGCAATTACAAAAGGTTAGCTTGGCAAGATAAGCAGGAGGAGGAACGTGGTTGCTATGGGTAACCAGGAACTAGTGCAAGGTACATGGCAGCCGATCATGAAGTGTGGTACCTGGCATGATGAGGGTCCTCTGGTAGCGAGGGGGATCTATGATCTGGCTCCCTCCTTAGCGGTCGGTTTCCTGAAGGTATTGGGACCAGACCTGCGTTACAGAGACCCACAGCTAGCCGCATGGTACAGGAGAGTTTGGAAGATAAGAAACTACGTGCATGAGGTCCGTGCCAGGTGCACGGCGGGACCCCATTCTGTCACTGGGAGTGAGGTAGCAGAGGCACGCTGGACTGATGGAGAGAGCATGGGCTCAGCGGTGCCTCTATTAAATGCAAAGTACAACAAGGAAGGTGTGTGGTAACATGGGACAGGTCTCTACAGTAGGACTCTGTACTTTTATTGCTACAGACTCTTTACGGCTCATCTCTAAGCAGTCGAACCGCCATAATGTTTGATTCTCATATGAACCCGATCCTCGCCTGGTCCTGGGCATTAATGAGTGCGTACACACGCGAAAGGTATCCCCTACATGAGGGGTGTGTGGCCCCGCCCACCTGCTGCTCCTATTCTCCTTTCACCTTCAAAAAGGATTCAGAAAGCAGGGCCACCAGAGTCATAAAAATCAATAGGATAGGGTAAAATTTAGATCTACTCAATCACAAGTCCACAGTCATTTGAAATGCAGAATTTTCATGTCTTACACTTTTCTAAATGACTAAAGTCACCTCATTACCATTTTGACCTCTGTTCTTTTTATTTTCAGGAGGAACCCTCTTCACTTCCACCTCATTGCAGACACGATTGCCAAACAGATCCTGGCCACACTTTTCCAGACATGGATGGTGCCCGCAGTGCGTGTAGATTTTTATGATGCCGATGAACTGAAGGTAATATATTGTTTTTTTACACCTCCCAGTCTTTGTTCCTGGAATTCTGACAGTGGGCTGAATTTTTGGTAGATCTAATGCAAGGTTTCAATGCACTGATGCTCTTCATCCTATTTGAGGATTGTCTTCTGCCTATACCTAGTCTGCATAGGCAAAAACAGGCAGTGGAGGTCAGAAGGCATTGCTTATGGCATGCATTCTTTCTCTTGTATTGTTGTATGCCATAAATAGCCTCCGATGATTATTTCATGTAAGATTGAGAAGGCAGATGCTCGATATAAAATGCATGCACTCAACACTCAAATTGTATTTTGTCTTTTATTTTTTAATCCTGGATTTGTTATTCATCTTTCATATTGCAAGATTGCTGTGCTAGTCCATATCTGTGTTTTTTGATCTTCACTGAGTGTGACACCACCATCCTTCTGGGAAGATTCATGGGGAATGCAGAGCAGGAGAAATCTTGAGAGAAGACACTTCAGTCTGTTGCAAGAGTGATTTTGGCTGCTCTGTATTCCCCTGGATCTAACTGGAAGGAATGTAATTTAAGTATAAATCAAACTTTTTTCTTGACAGGTAGGGGATTATTAACATTAGGTGATATTTAAAAAGGGAGGGGGCCCTGACAGTATAAGCAGGCCTTGCACTGTACTGGAAGGTGTGCTTTAACACTAGGTTGGTTAACTTTGTTGTCCTTGTGTGTGTGTTTCGGGCGGTATTGGCTGGTTAATCAGTAACCGGCCAACATTCGGCCTGTGTGTACGACAGCCGATCCAGAGGGCATGACTGAAAAAGATCTACTGATTAGCATCCTACCAGCGTTGGCGGACAATGGCTGAGAGTTCTGACTGGAGTGTTCTGGCGGGGAGGCTCTCCCCCTGTCAGAACACAATAGCTCAGCGGTGAAGATTGCTGTACTAACAACAGATTGTTAGTACAGGATCTCCTCCTGAGCTCTTCTGTTTTTTTTTCTTAAAGCCCGCTGGGTTGAATGAATAAAAACGTCTAGTGTTCAGGCTTATGTTTGAGTGGGGTTTTGGTTTTAATTGGGTAGTTGGATCCTAGTTTCTAATAAAATACCATTTAGCTCAGTCACAAAATTGACAATTTTTGTACATAACTTTACTCACTGGTTCCTTTGAATGACCTCTGCATCACTTCCAGTGAGAGGAACAAGGGACCAAGGAGATTGGCACTCATGAAAGTGTCAGTTTCCTTGTGGACTTCAACTGAGGGTTTCTCATGAATGGAGCAGTGTGGGTAGGGGGTAATGCAAGTATCTCCTTGCTTCTTTTTGCAGGTGTGGCAGTTTTCCAAATTTTTTTTTATTACAGGGTTGCTTTAAAGCCCAATTCCAGCAAAAAAAAAAATACTCTGGATGTCCTTCCTCTCCCTCCCCCCACACTGAAGGGGTAAATGCTTTTTAATTCCATGGCTCACCTTACTCCTCACTCCAGTGCTCTTCTCTGCTTTGGGTTGCTCTCTTTTCATCCTCATGTACAATGCAGAGCTGTTGGCCCTACATTGTACTTAATGATGTCATTGTGCGACTGTGGCCCCTGAGCATCTTAAAGAAGAGTTTTCGAAGGACCGGTTACACAGAAGGAGGGAGCCTGCTGGAAGGAGGGGTACATTAAAGCGATAATAAACCCAAAAATGTAATTTATTGCAGCTTTCCAATTCTTAGATTTGGTAGCTGCAACCGTTTTCTTTTCTTTGGCATTTTTCCTTCTGTTTTCAACTGGTCATCTGACCAGCAGGGGCGGGCTGGGCCGGGGGGGGGGGCAGGGTGGCAATTGTCCCCCAGGCCACCCTACTTTATATTCAAAATGACTGGCTGCCCTGGATTCGGAGGAAGTCGGGCCAGGGGCAAGCGCGAGGTGGTCGACTGTTGCATTCTGGGAGTTGTAGTCCGTGCTTGTTCAAGCTCCCGGTGGGTGGAGAACAGAGAGCAGTGCAGTCAGGAAACTACAATTCCCAGATCTTGGAGGAAGGCAGGGCTTACCAGGTAGTCAGGACACATGTGACTGGCTTGGGCTGCTGGGTTGGGTACTGGCTGCAACTTTACTTGACCCTAGGACAGGACCATCACCCCCAGGACTGGACGAGGCCGTGCAAGGACTGGAAGCTGAGCTGGCAGCTGCTATCACTGAGGTCAGAGACCCTGACACCCCCAGCTGACCCCCACATGATCATCCCATCTATCTCCCCCCCCCCCCCATACACCCTATTTACCCTGCCCCAGTGCCCACCCAGTAACCTCGAAATAAAACTCAGCACTGTGGATTCTGCTGGGAGCAGACCATGGCTTGTGGGGCCTGCTGCCCTCTAGCCTAGGGTGACCAGATGTCCCCGGTTTTGTCCCTGCTTTGTAGAGCCAATACTGGGCGGTTGCACCGCAAGCTGGTGCAGAAGGGGGCCGACCCTACCATGGGTCCCGCTCGGCCCATTGGGCTGCTTTGGAGGGGAAAAGTGGACGAGCGCTCCCAGATTACACAGAGCGGGGATCTTCCACTTACCTGGCGGCCGCTGTCATACGACATCCTGCCACCTGGACTTGCTCCTATTATGGATAGCACACTGGTGACGTCTATCATAGGAGCCGGTCCAGGAGGTGGAATTTTATATGACAGCAGCCCCAATGGGTAAGTGGGAGATCCCAGCTCTCCTCTCTCTAATTCCCATGCACTGGACAGGCTGCAATGATGAGCACTGGTGAGGCTACATTTGATGGGCACTAATCAGGCTGCATTGATGGGCACTGATCAGGCTGCATTGATGGGTACTGATCAGGCTGCACTGATGGGCACTAATGAGGCTGAGCTGATGGGCACTGATGAGGCTGCAATGATGGGCACTGATTAGGCTGAGCTGATGGGCACTGGTAAAGCGGTGCTGATGGGCTCTTATCAGGCTGAGCTAATGGACACTGATCAGGCTGCATTGATGGGCACTGATGAGGCTTCACTGATGGGCACTGGTGATGCTGCGTTGATGGCACTGATGAGACTGCACTGATGGGCACTAGTGAGGCTGCATTAATGGGCACAGATGATGCTGAGCTTATGGGCACTGGTGAGAGTGCATTGATGGGCACTGGTGAGGCTACATTGTTGGGCACTGATCAGGCTGCGTTGATGTGCACTGGTGAGGCTGCATTGATGGGTGTTCAAAATAGGTTTCTCAGCTGTCACGATACTTCAGGAAAGTTGTTTATTTTCTTAAAGAGGAAGTAAAACCTCTGTAAGTTGTACCTATAGGTAAGCCTATGATAAGGCTTACCTATAGGTACTATAAATATCTCCTAAACATGTACCGTGTAGGAGATATTTACCTTAAATGCAGCCAGTGACACCACTGGCGCATGCGCTCTGAAGGAACGGCCGCTGGTGCCGTTCCTTCAGAGCCCTGTGCCATGACCGTCGGCTCTCACGCGCGGGAGTGACGTAATCGCGGGTCCAGCCAATCAGATGGCCGGATGCCGCGAACCCGGAAGAAGGGTGACAGAACATGTCACCCACGAGAGAGGTGAGTGGTCAGCACTTTCGGGCTTCGTTCTTAGGTAAGTATTTCATAATGAGCTAGTATGCGATGCATACTAGCCCATTATTTGTTTGTCTTTCAGGTGTACTTTTTGAAAAAAATAAAAAATTCTGAGGTTTACAACCTCTTTAAAGTAAAGCAAAACATACAAAACAGAACAAAACAGGTTTCACGCATCAAAAGGAGAGAGAGAGAGAGAGATGTTACGTGTCTTCAGAGTGTAGAATGCTCTTTTCTCATCTCTGCTTGATCTGTAGATATAGTTGTCTTTTTTACTATATGTAAAGATGATGTCAGCAAAAAGTGTGTCCCAAGAAGGTAGTAATTCTAAATATAAAAGTAACACCCACTCTTGCATATATGGTTTGAGTTCTTAGTAAGACACATAACTCCACCCAACATACTGACATAAGGTTCAAAAATGAATATACATACATAGCAAAATGGCTTTTCTGTCCTTGACAAAGACATATTGAAGTAACCTTCAAAACTAACATTACATTATAACATTCATATGCATTTCAAGAACTTTTATCATTTAAAATAATATTAAACTCTAAATCTTTAACAATGGGCACTGATGAGGCTGCATTAATGGGCACTGATGAGGCTGCACTGATGGGTACTGGTGACACTGTATTGATGGGCACTGATCAGGCTGCATTGATGAGCACTTATGAGTAGTGCACTGAAGGGCACTGATAAGGCTGCACTGATGGGCACTGGTGAGGCTGCATTGATGGGCATCGATGAGCACTGATGAGGCTGAGCTGATGGGCACTGGTGAGGCTGCATTGTTGGGCATTGATGAGGCTGCACCGATAGGCACTGGTGAGGCTGCATTGGATGCATTATTTTTGTTACACCTCCTTTGTTGCTATTAACATTAAATGATGTTACCGCATTGTATCATATTTGTTTTGCTTCATAACACCAATATATATCATAAAACCAGGTGGGCATCGATGGTGAGCTGATTCTTTGGTTCAATGGGCCACTTGACTGGTCTTTCCCTCCAGCCATCCCCTGCTGACCAGTAACACACCTGCTGTATTAGTGAGACTCAAATCTGGAGGAATGAGGACAGCAGGCACAGCAGACAGCAGAATTGTCTAAATGTATTAGCAGATTTAAATAAACTAACACATTGAAGCCAAACTGCAGCTCACACTTTACAATCAATTAGAGCAAATAGTTTTTTTTTCCTTTTGGGATAAAGATTTTGCATGTATAAGTAAAAGCTGATGCTTTTAATCACCCCTGCCAGTGTTAACTGGTTTGTCTCATGCATGTAAACTAATACAATCTGCTGGAGAGGATGGATCACCAGATGAAAATAGAAGAAAAGAAAGCCTAAAAAACAAAACAAATGCATCCCATCTAAGAATTGGTAAGCTGCAATATAATAAATGTTTGCTTTTGGGTTTAATACCGCTTTAAGTATTAAAGTGATTTTAAAGTCTAGTTTTTTTTTTTTTTAAATAACAAACATGTTATACTTACCTCCTCTGTGCAGTTGATTTTGCACAGAGCAGTCTGGATCCTCCTCTTCTTGGGTCCCTCGTTCCTGCTCCTGGCTCCTCCCTCTACTTTTGCAGATTTTGGGTGTGACTTCAATAGGCATCTGTGCATAGATGTTTCACCCGAAGTTGCACCTAAAATGCGGCTTTGAAATTGTGCAATTTCAGATGAAGTCGCACAATTTCAAAGCCGCATTAATTTGAACGAGGACTTATTCCTCGTTCAAATTAATGCGTTTAACCCTTGCAGTGTGAAGGGGGAGGGGGTTGACTGCATTGAAAATGATACCTGGTGCTGGGTTTACCTTAAGGTGGAATCCTATTTTAAAAGGATTTACACAAAATAAAAATAATGAATAATCAGTCATATACATGGCATTTGATGGTAAGCAGTGACACTTTTTGTTGAGAGTAAACACTGCTGAAAGACAGCTGATGAAATCAGTACTGAGATACAGCAGTAATTGCACAGAGGCCGAGGGGTGACCTGTGCTATTTGCTTGTCTCCTCTTTGGGTAACAGAAGTGAGTCAGTTTGATGAATCACCCCTTCTTCTCTGTCTGTTCTCCCTCCTGTACTTTTCCAATCACAGCACTTTCTTCTTAGCTATGGAAACACACAAAACTCAGGCAGCTTTTTCTGCTCACATTCAGTCCATTAGAGTCAGAGCCGGCCTAGCCAATAGGAAAATGTTGAGCAATCTTCTGGGCCTCTTCCACTTGTATCAAGTGTTCTGAATCCACAACTGGGACACACTGGAAAATATAGGACAGCAGATAACACTATCTAGGATGAAACTGTCAGACATACCCTAAATTGCTTAAAATGGTTTTAAACCCTTGCATATATTTTGTGAAGTGACTAGCCTCAAGTGATACACAGAGTTGAAAGAAATCCTTCTACATACAGTGGGTACGGAAAGTATTCAGACCCCCTTAAATTTTTCACTCTTTGTTATATTGCAGCCATTTGCTAAAATCATTTAAGTTCATTGTTCTTCCTCATGAATGTACACACATCTCCCCATATTGACAGAAAAACACAGAATTGTTGACATTGTTGCAGATTTATTAAAAAAGAAAAACTGAAATATCACATGGTCCTAAGTATTCAGACCCTTTGCTGTGACACTCATATATTTAACTCAGGTGCTTTCCATTTCTTCTGATCATCCTTGAGATGGTTCTACACCTTCATTTGAGTCCAGCTGTGTTTGATTATACTGATTGGACTTGATTAGGAAAGCCACACACCTGTCTATATAAGACCTTCCAGATCACAATGCATGTCAGAGCAAATGAGAATCATGAGGTCAAAGGAACTGCCTGAAGAGCTCAGAGACAGAATTGTGGCAAGGCACAGATCTGGCCAAGGTTACAAAAAGATTTCTGCTGCACTTAAGGTTCCTAAGAGCACAGTGGCCTCCATAATCCTCAAATGGAAGACGTTTGGGACGACCAGAACCCTTCCTAGAGCTGGCCGTCCGACCAAACTGAGCTATCGGGGGAGAAGAGCCTTGGTGAGAGAGGTAAAGAAGAACCCAAAGATCACTGTGGCTGAGCTCCAGAGATGCAGTCAGGAGATGGGAGAAAGTTGTAGAAAGTCAACCATCACTGCAGCCCTCCACCAGTCGGGGCTTTATGGCAGAGTGGCCCGACGGAAGCCTCTCCTCAGTGTAAGACACATGAAAGCCCGCATGGAGTTTGCTAAAAAAACACCTGAAGGACTCCAAGATGGTGAGAAATAGGATTCTCTGGTCTGATGAGACCAAAATAGAACTTTTTGGCCTTAATTCTAAGCGGTATGTGTGGAGAAAACCAGGCACTGCTCATCACCTGTCCAATACAGTCCCAACAGACAAGCATGGTGGTGGCAGCATCATGCTGTGGGGGTGTTTTTCAGCTGCAGGGACAGGACGACTGGTTGCAATCGAGGGAAAGATGAATGCGGCCAAGTACAGGGATATCCTGGACAAAAACCTTCTCCAGAGTGCTCTGGACCTCAGACTGGGCCGAAAGTTTACCTTCCAACAAGACAATGACCCTAAGCACACAGCTAAAATAACGAAGGAGTGGCTTCACAACAACTCCGTGACTGTTCTTGAATAGCCCAGCCAGAGCCCTGACTTAAACCCAATTGAGCATCTCTGGAGAGACCTAAAAATGGCTGTCCACCAACGTTTACCATCCAACCTGACAGAACTGGAGAGGATCTGCAAGGAGGAATGGCAGAGGATCCCCAAATCCAGGTGTGAAAGACTTGTTGCATCTTTCCCAAAAAGACTCCTGGCTGTATTAGATAAAAAGGGGGCTTCTAATAAATACTGAGCAAAGGGTCTGAATACTTAGGACCATGTGATATTTCAGTTTTTCTTTTTTAATAAATCTGCAACAATGTCAACAATTCTGTGTTTTTCTGTCAGTATGGGGTGCTATGTGTACATTCATGAGGAAGAAGAATGAACTTAAATGATTTTAGCAAATGGCTGCAATATAACAGAGTGAAAAATTTAAGGGGGTCTGAATACTTTCCGTACCCACTGTACATCCCAAGTCTCCCGCAAATTGCGGGAGTCTCCCTCCTTTGGCCGGCGGCTCATGGACACCCATAAGTGCCGTGCGATTCTAGGGCTGCTGCGGGAGACTTAGGATGTCTGTAATCCCCCGCTGTGCAGCTATTTAGAAAACAAATTTCTCCATGCCCCCTGCCCAGAATGAAAGGTGAGGACCAGATGTACCAGCAGTGCTCAGCTGGTCTCCGGGCTCCCAGCTCCAGGAGGAACCACCTGCAGGACAAGCCCTGCACCCAGGCCGCAGGTAGAAGACGGCGTCCAGACCAGGTACTGGGGGGGGGCTAACAATTCTGCATTTTAATTCTTGTCTTAGCGCCGGTTCACTTATGTGCGATGACCGACATCGCATGTGATGTGCAGAGCACTGCTGTGTCAGGTTGTATGGCTGAATTTGCATCGCATTCAGACACAACTTGCAGAGGACCCTTTTTTGGGTCCATACCAGAATCAAATCGCATGGGTGTCCAATTCATGTTGGAACTGACAGTTCGCGGGGTTATCGTTAACTTTCCGGTGGCGTGGGAAGGGCGCGGCAGTGCAGGGGGGTGGTAACCGGCGGCGGCAGCACTGAATGCCACCGCCCTGAAATTACTTCTCTGAAGTTACGAAAATTCTCGTATGACAGAATACAACTTCTGAAGTGATGTGTTGTATTGTATTGTAATGTATTCTTTTGTTTTGCATAGTCTCAATATTCAGATTTTTTTGGACGAATACTGTGCTGATTAAACAAAAATCATTCACTTAGCTATCATCCAAGAAAAATGTTAGTGTTTGTTCCTTTGGATAGTGTTGGATGAACTGTCGTGTCCGGCTCTCGAAAGCTGTGTACTAACGATTAGATTATCGTACAATCGCTTCAAAATCGATTTTTGTGATTTGGGTTCCTGATCATATGTTCTAAGGGTTTTTTATCTGAATGCATTCTATGCATTAAGATAAAAAGCCTACTGTGTGCAGCAGCCACCCTCAGTACCCCTAATACTTACCTAAGCCCCATCTAGATCCAGCAATGTTGCTGGAGTGTCTTGGCTGCCCAGACTTTCCCTCCTCATTGGCTGAGATGGCAGCGCAGGGCCATTGGCTCCTGCTGCTGTCAAAGTCAGCGAGACAGTCAGGAGAGAGGGGGTGGGGCCTTGCCGCAGCTCCTTGTCTGAATGGACACACGGAACTGCGGCTCGGCTTCAGTGAACCCCAGAGCAAGCTGCTTGCTGTGGGGATACTCACAGGAGGGAGGGGCCAGGAGAGCAGAAGAGGGACCTGAGAAGAGGAGGATCGGAGCTGCTCTGTGCAAAACCAACTGCACAGAGCAGGTAAGTATAACATGTTTGTTGTTTTTAACAAAAAAACAAAACTTTAGTATCAATTTAAGCAGGGTATACATAGTCAGGCTTTTTTTTTTTTTTTTCAACCAGTGGGTGAAACAAAAAAACTGACAGATCCCTGCAACAACACAAAAGGAGTGTAATGGGGGGATCACTCCCACTGTCCTATTGTATTCTTACAGCATGGAATCCCCACCCTTATCAGAATACACTGATTAGTGCTGAAGCCATTGACTGAAAGTGCTGATCGAATCCTGGTTTTCCATCATGACAGTTAGGCAGAATTCAGTCAGTAGACCATCTTCTATTGAACAGTCATTGGTACACATAAACCAAAAGTGGTCCGGTTCCTGTAAAACCAGCTGATTTTCGGTCCTTGTATACCCACTTGACCTCCAGAAGATTTACCCCCTTTCATGACCAGGCCATTTTTTGCGATACAGCACTGCATTACTTTAACTGACAATTACGCGGACATGCAACGCTGTACCGTAATAAAATGTATGTCTATTTTTCCCCACAAATAGAGCTTTCTTTTGGTGGTTTTTAATTTTTTTTTTTTATTTATTTTTTTTTTTTGCACTATAAACAATTTAAAAAAAAAAACACAGTCTTTTCTACATTCTGCTATAAAACCTATCCAAAAAAAATGAATTTCTTCATAAATTTAGGCCAATATGTATTCTGCTACATATTTTTGGTAAAAAAAAAAAAAAAATCCCAATAAGCATATATTGTTTGGTTTGCGCAAAAGTTAGTGTCTACAAACTATATATTATATTAGTAATGGCGGCAAACAGCAACTTATAAGGGGACTGGGGTATTGCTGCGGACATTCTGACACTAACTGTCACTGTATTAATGACACTGGCTGGGAGGGGGGTTAAACATCTACTGCGATCAAAGGGTTAAATGTGTGCCTAACCAGTGTTTGTGTGTACTATGTATGCTGCTTTTACTAAGAAAGGGAAAGAAAATCCATTGCTTTCCCCCTGTCAGAACAGAGCTCTGCCTTGTTTACAGCAGGTGGGGTTGAAAGGGAGCTGATGCATTGATGGGCACTGATGAGGCTACAATGGTGGGTACTGAAAGGCTGCATTGTTGGGCACTAAAGAGGCTGCACTGATAAGCTGCATTGATGGGCACTGATGAGGCTGCACTGATGGGCACTGATGATGGTTGCATTGATGGGCACTGATGAGGCTGCACTGATGGGCACTAAAAGGCTGCATTGATGGGCACTGATAAGACGGCACTGATGGGCACAGATGATACTGCACTGATGGGCACAGATGAGGCAGTGCTGATGAGGCTGCACTGATATGCAGCAGTGATGGACACTGATATGCTGCACTGATGGTCACTGATAGGCTGCACTGATGGGCACTGATAAAGTTGTTGTTAATATTTATATTTGTAACTTAATTCTGCATAAAACATTTAACAGTGTCATTTCATGAGATAATTTACAAGAGCATGTATAGGGGAAAAATTAAGGGTGGGGCAGGGTAGGGGTTGGGTGGGGCAACTGGTGACGAGTAACTCTTAAGGCCTGGTTAGTAGCTCAGGACTTGAAATTTTGAGCCCTCCCCTATAGACCATCAGTAATCCTATCCGTAGACCCTTTATTTCAGTAACAATCGCCTCATAAGATACCTTTAACCTATTTTACATGTATTTTTGACTTATAAAAGCCTATTTTGTGTAGACATTCAAAAGAGAGCCTGCTTATTTCCTGGCTGAAGGATGTCAAGTATCATCTAGCCCTTTTCTCCCCAGCCTGAATGTCCCTAGCGTGCAGCTTTCACTGGATTTCAGTTGTTTTAATCATGGAGGATGAACATCACATGTGGGTTTTATCTAGGGTGGTCTGCTTGTAAATGCATTTCGTCTAGGGATGACCACTCCTTAAAAGAGAAGTATGTTTTTTTTTTTTAATAAGAATCATACTTACCCCCGACGGCTCTAAGACTGAAAACTGAGCGATTAAAGACCGTTGATTGCTCAGTTCTCAGTGCTCCATGAGCAGAGAGCTGGTGACTATCAGTCACCGCTGTCTGCTCTCCCCCCCCCACACTCACTGGGTGCTGAGCTGTGGAGGGGGAGGGAGCAGCTGGCTCAGGCTCTCAGCATCTGAGCTTTGGCTGTGCTTCTCCTTTAACCAATCAAGGACCAGGTCTATTTCTGACACTTATTGTTTACAAGCTAAAATCTGTATTTCTCTTACGTCCTCTGACAGTCGCCGCCCACTCATACAGTCTTCACTTATGGGTATTGACCTCTTATCCACAGGAGTAAGCTAGGCAGAAGATTTTGTTAGAAACATGTTTGAAACATTCACAAAAAGCTTTGCATAGACACACCTATAGGGGGCTGTCCCTCTGGTCCCTGCTAGCAGCATTCCCAATTCAGTTTGTCTTTTGCCTAGTCAGGCGTAGGCAGGCTTCCCTTAGCTGGGGCTACAGTCTCAGCCTTTTTCTTCTGTTTTTTTATTACTGCTAAGTGTGTTTTCTTTACACTGATAGCTTTTTATTTGTTCCTGCGCTTAGTTAGTCAGGCTTCGGAAGACTACAGCGTTTGCGGAGCTGGGAATTGGACTGGTCATCCTAGAGCCTTACGGAATCCCAGCCCGCCATCGAGCATTAGCAGGCTATGCGTACGCCCTGGCCTCGCAAACTACCTGTCCCTGTCCTCAGGGACAAAGCCCACGGAGTGGCTACTTCACTAGGATGTCTCAACTGCTAGAAAATTACTTAGAACCCCCAAACATTAGAAATATTTTTTTAGCAAAGAATAAAATGTCGGTTTTATTGCAATATTTTTTGTCACGTGGTATTTGCGCAGTGGTCTTTTAAACGCAATTTTTTTTTTTATAAATAAATTTCACTGCATTTAAAAAAATTCTAAACATTAAAGTTAGTTCAGTTTTTTTCTATAATGTGAAAGATGTTACGCCAAGTAAATAGAATGGCGACAAACATTGCTACTTAAAAATCTCTGTAGGTGACGCTTTAAAAATGTTGATAGGTTACCAGTTTAGAGTTACAGAGGAGGTCTAGGCTAGAATTATTGCTCTCGCTCTAACGATCATGGAGATACCTCACATGTGTGGTTTGAACACAGTTTACATATGTGGGCACGACTTGCATATGCATTCGCTTCTGCAAGCGAACTCAGAGGGATGGGGCGCTTTAAAAACTATTTTTATTTTTTTTATTTTACCTTTTATATTTTTATTTTTACACTGTCCCTTTAAAAAAAAAAAAAAAAAAACGAATTACTTTTATTCCTATTACAGTACAAGGTCCTCTTTAATGTGAGATCTGGGTTTCAAAAAGACCTCAGCTCTCACATCTACACTGGTCCTCCAAGGCCATACAGTCGAGTGGGGGCCAGCTTGACCTCACTCAACTTCCTGCCTAGGTGGGGAAAGGACCGGATAGTTTTCCCCACTACCGACGGCTCCGGTATGTGGGGAAAATGACAAGGAAGCTGTGGGGGAGGGGTGGGGGACCGCTTGGACCACTTTTATGTGAAAGAAGACTGCCTGCCCAGTAAAAAAATACCAGGGTTATGGCAGTTATCTGCTGCCATAAGCCCAGTGTTTAACGTCAAAGTACCAACGTAAAACTGCAATGGGCGGTCCGGAATTGGTTAAAGATGAATTCACATTGCTTGTCAGTTAAATTGCTGACCAGCCGGAAACAATCCGGCTGCTTTGCGTTTTCAGCTCGCTAGAGGGCAGTGTGGTGCGCGATTCCGCGCACTGCACCGTCCCTTTTTTTGTACCAGCTTTATTACATGTACAAAACGTACACTTCATTCACTGCAATGCCGTGCAGTGCAATGCGCTGTGCTGCAATATGAAGAAGCTAGGCAGTGCTGCAGTGTGAATGGGACATATAGGTAAAAGGCCTGTCACCGCCGATAGTGTGAATTGACCCCCAGACTGACATCCACCTATCAAAGCAATTGGATATTTTCATAACCCCTTCCAGGAGCCAACCCATTGTTTGTATTAGCACTAGAGATCGACCGATAATCGGCAAAGCCGATATATCAAGGGCCTATCTGCACTTTCCCTGATATATGGGAATTGGCCGCCAAGGTGACCGATATTGCTGATATTTCGGGAAAGTGCTGTACCGGAGTGATGCCTGCAGCTTGAGGCATCAACCCGGTACCGGCGTCCATAGCCGACGGTTTGACGGTCATGTAATGACAACCGATGCGGCTGAGAAGCCGCTCAGCTGTCATTACAAGGAGTGGGAGGGGACGCCCCCCCTCCCGCCGCCTTCCGCGGCTCGCCCGGGTCTCCCATCCCACTGGGAGACCCGGGCACCCAGCCTGCACGGCCACCGAAGACCCAATCAAAGCCGCATTCGGCTCTGATCGGGTCTCCATGTAAAAACCCAGAATTACATCACTTGACTTCACTTCCGGGTACTTGGCGCCAGATTAAAAAAAATGACAGCATTCAAAACAGTCAAACTTGGCGTTTTGAATGCTTTTAAGCGCAGAGGAGGGGTTTGGGGTCTTTTAGACCCCCAGATCCCTCCACAAGAGTACCTGTAAAAAAATAAAAAAATGTTTTTAGGGTATGAAAATATCGACCGATATGTGATGACTAAAATATCGGTATCGGCAATAAAAAAACGATATTGGTCGATCACTAGTTAGTACAGAGGGCTTTTGATTGGAGCATTGAGGCAGGGTGCGATTTTGTTTTCAGAAAGCTTTGTTCAGCACTCTGCAGGCCACTCCCGCCCGCTGTGATCTGCCTGCATTGCATAGAGAAGCACAGGAAACCAATGAGATGATGTCAATGGGTTTAAAATAAAATATGGAATAAAAATGGAAACATTCAATTTAAAAATATAATTTGCTTGTTGATGAGGAAAAGGGAGAAACCAGGGAAGGCAAAATATAGGCAGATTAAACTTCATCAAGGGCTAAGCAGCCTAATAAATGTATTAAGAATTGAAGTGTGACATCAGAGGGCCGGGCTTCCCTTCGTCCACATGGATTTCATTACCTTCCAAGTTGCCATTTTGCTGTGCCAATATTCTACACTACATAGGGCTGTTTCCAGGCACATAAAGACAAGTTAATCAGCTCCATTTGAATAAACGGTATCAGATGATTTTATATTACAGGCAGGAGCGGGCTTTAACTGTAATGTGAACGTGAACCTTGCCAGGTCGGATCGCAGAAACGAGAGGGAACGGCCAAAAGCTGTTGTGAAGACGACAGTTTACACAGCCCAGAATTCCCCTGTAACGCTGATTGCCTTGCACGGCGGGTGACAGCAACCTTAGAACACTTGCCACCTAATTATAGGAATTCATGCTTATGGTAGCGCTGGGTCTCTGCTTACCACAAGTGCATTAAAGAGCACAGGGCACAGTGCCATCCGCTAGGTACGCAGGCAGTGACGGGGCCGCCCAGATGTAGGTACGCCAGAGCAGGTGCCATTTTATTGCCCTCTCAATCTAAAGTGTCTGAGAGGATTTAAAGGACATATCATAAGATTACATCTCTTGCTATTTATGTATCTTGTAGAACATTCCGTACACGACATCAAAGAATCTTTGTTCTGACTGACTGCAGCTGGCATTCAATTAATCTCTCATTCAAAATCACGCATTATATGACCTTCGGTGTGATAAAAAAATCAATATAGTTCACACATAAGTTACACAGACAATACATCATGTACTCTTCAAAGCAGTGATCTGAAATATACACTGTATTGTCAAAAGTATTGAGACACTTGCCTTTACACTCACATGAACTTTAATGGCATTCCAGCCTTAGTCCATATGGTTCAATGTTGAGTTGCCCCAACCTTTGCAGCTATAACAGCTTCAACTCTTCTGGGAAGGCTGTCCACAAGGTTTAGGAGTGCATCTATGGGAATGTTTGACCATTCTTCCAGAAGCGCATTTGTGAGGTCAGGTACTGATGTGGAACAGAGAGCCTGGCTCACAGTCTCCGCTCTAATTCATCCCAAAGGTTGAGGTCAGTCAAGTTCCTCCACCCCAAACTCGCTCATCCATGTCTTTATGGACCTTACTTTGTGCACTGGTCCAAATCATTTGGTGGAGGGGGGATTATGGTGTGGGGTTGGGCTTGGCCCCTTAGTTCCAGTGAAGGGAACTTCTAAGGCGTCAGCATACCAAGACATTTTGAACAATTAAATGCTCCCAACATTGCGGTAACACTTTGGAGATGGCCCCTTCCTGTTCCACCATGACTGCGCACCAGTGTACAAAGCAATGTCCATAAAGACATGGATGAGCTAGTTTGGGGGGGAGAGGAACTTGACTGGTTTTCACAGAGCCCTGACCTCAACCCGATAGAACACCTTTAGGATAGATTAGAGTGGAGACTGCGAGCCAGGCCTTCTCCTCCAACATCTGTGCCTGACCTCACAAATGCGCTTCTGGAAGAATGGTCAAACTTTTCCAAACTCCTAAACCTTGTGGATAGCCTTCCCAGAAGAGTTGAAGCTGTTATAGCTGCAAAGGGGGGACCTACTCAGTATTGAACCCTACAGACTAAGACTGGGATGCCATTAACCACTTAAGCCCCGGAGGATTTGGCTGCTAAAAGACGAGGGGGTATTTTGGGATTCGGCACTGCGTGATTTTAACGGACAATTGCGCGGTCGTGCGACACTGTACCTAAACGAATTTGACGTCCTTTTTTTCCCACAAACAGAGCTTTCTTTTGGTGGTATTTGATCACCTGTGCGATTTTTTGATCACACGCTATAAACAAAAAAAGAGCGACAATTTTGCAAAAATAACAATATTTTTCACATTTTTTATATGAAATTCCCCAAAAAAAAAAGTAAAAATAAAAATTTTTTTAACATTTTCGGCCAATTTGTTTTCTGCTACATATGTTTGGTAAAAAAAATCGCAAAAAGCGTATTTTGATTGGTTTGCGCAAAGGTTATTGCGTTTACTAACTAAGGGAAAGATTTTTGTCATTTTTGTTGTTTTTTTTTTTTTTTTAACGTGTAATGGCGGCGATCTGCGATTTTTTTTTGCGGAACTGCGACATTGGGGCGGACAGATCGGACCCTTGACTGACATTTTTGACACTTTTGGGGTTACCAGTGACATTTCTACAGTAATCAGTGCTATATATATATGCACTGTTACTGTAAAAATACACTGGCAGTGAAGGGGTTAACTTTATTTGAGAGGGAGGGGTGGTGTGTGTCCCTAGGGGCATGATTCTAACTGTGATTGGCTGTCTGTTGAGCTGTAGTTACACTGACCAACGGTTCTACATAGTAGAACCGTATGATCAGTGTTTCTACACAGGGAGAACTGACAGGCAGCTTGTTTACACAAGCTACCTGCCTTTCTCCCTCTCCCCCGCCGATCGCCGAGTGACACACGTGCGGGGGGGTCCGTGACCGCGCGGGAGCCGGCGGCGCGCGCTCGCTCCCGAGAGCCTCACAGGCTAGTGACGTTAATTTACGTCACTTTGCCTGTGAGGGGCTGACTGCCGCAGTAAATCTACTGACGGCAGTCGGCAAGTGGTTAAAGTTCATGTGCGTGTAAAGGCAGGAGTCCCAATACTTTTGGTAATATAGTGTATAGATCGCTATAAAAAAAAAAAAAAAAACATTACCTAAAGCCATATCTAAATCCAAGAACAACAAATGCAATATATTACAGTTTACCGATTCTTAAATGTGGTGGCTGTATTGATTTTACTTTTTCAAACTTTGCTTGTTTATTTTCACCTGGTGATCCTGCTAAAAACGATCTGTCTTAGGGTAAAAACACTGTTCCTCTATTGATATAGTGTGGTGAGTGTGCATTTCCATCCTAGGACAGGAATTGTTATAAGACTACAAATCACCTCTTCCTGTCATCTTCATAACAAAGGGAGAAGGTCTGTAGTCCACAGGTGGCTGAGCACAATGCTAACTGGTAACAGTACGTGGAGGCAGAGAACTCACTGATAAGGTCAGCGGATATTTTTTACACCTATCAAAAAAAAAGTAACAAAACACTAAAACACAATAAAAGGAGGTCATTGTTAGTGTCCATTCACACCAGTACGACTTGTTAGGCGACTTGGTCAGCCTGACAAGTCACGCACCGTCGCGTCCCATAGTGTAGTACAGGAACGGTTCTAATAGGAGCGACATAAGTCGCTCCGACTTAGAAAAAGGGTCCTGTACTACTTCGGGGCAACCTGGAGCGACTTGCATAGACATTCATTTTATGAAGTCCGTGCAAGTCGTGCCGAAGTTGCGGTGCACGCGATTTCACAGGTCGCCCCCGAAGTCGTGCCGCTTCAGTGTAAACCGGCACTTAGGGTTACATACCATTTCACTGCTTATACTGCACTAAACCTTTTATCCATCCTATGTGTTATTTTTGTTATTCTGCAAAGTCTGTATAATGGAAAAGTATTGGTGAAAAAAAGCATTTCTGGGTTTAACCAATCTTTCTTTTTTTCTTGCATGTTGTTTCCTAACGGTGTGTAGCAGGGAGTGTTTCCATTGACTACATACTTTACTCTGTAGGGCGTCCCTATTTCTCATCTCAGAAAGTTAGAAAGCGACGTAGTCGGAAGTTCTGTTTTCCACTGTATTGAATCTCTGACAAGAAAAAAAAAATCCCTTGCAGTGGTTCCCCATCTCCATCCAGTGGTTCCCCATCCCCATCCAGTGGTTCCCCATCCCCATCCAGTGGTTTCCCATCCAGTGGTTCCCTATCCAAGGTTTACTGCTCCTTTTGCCCAACAGATGAAAAGGATAAATAATACTTACTGATGGGGAAAAGGGAACAGACATTTTATTTATCAAAGATGTATTTATGAAGCCTTTAAGAGCCTCTGGCTCTAATCACGTGCTTCAAAAAAAAAAAAAAAAATCCCCCATTGAAATCCATGCATCCGGGGCCCTGCATGTAGATTAGGGGGCCGGATGCTTGGATAGGGGGGACGGTGCCCCTGCACCCCTAATGGAAGAGCCGCCACTGATTCCAAGGTGTCAGACAGTGAAGGAGAGCGCTGGCTGCAGGGGGGAGCACGGAATAAGGTAAATATCTCACCGCAGACCCCATTCACATATGCAGACCATTTGTCCGTTTTTCATCCATCCGTTGGCAGATGAAAAGCGGACATCGATGCATCTCTATGGAAGAACGGATTTAAACGGTTGATCATCCATTTACATCAGTTTACATCCGCATTCGCCAACATCCCTTTTGTTAAATGGATCAAAACCCTTTTTTTGTTCATTTAAAAAAAAGGGAATGGACGAAAAAGGGATGTAAACGGAACAAACGGTCCATTTTGCATATGTTTGTGCATTGGTAGTAGATGAAAAAAACAACTGCTGAGAAACGAATGAATAAATGATGAGAAACTGATGAGTAACCGTTGGAAACTGATGGAAAACTGATGTAAATTGATGAAAAATTTTCTTTGAAAAAACGTGACTGAACTGATGAAATGAAAAGTCTGAATGTGTGAAAGGGGCCTTATTCAATATCCTCTGGGTAAAAACAACGAATCAAGGTCCCTTTCACACATGGGGACCATTCATTTTATCAGGTCAGTCACATTTTTTCAAAGAAAACGTTTTTCATCAGTTTACATCAGTTTTTCATTAGTTCACATCAGTTTCTCATCATTTTCTCATTTGTTTCTCATCAGTTTTTTTTTATCCACTACCAATGCAAAAACTGATTAAAAAAAATTGACCGTTTGTCCGTTTACATACATTTTCTCTATTGTTCATTTATGGACACAGTCTCTGTTCTTCTTAACAGTAGGGTTTTACTGCCTCCTATAGAAGTAGGACACAGGGGCGGATCCAGGGGGGGGGGGGGCAACAGGGAAATTGCCATCCCCCCTTGACATCCAAAGGAGCTGCCCTGTTTGCCCCACGCTGTCTGCACATTGGGGCCCTGAAAATGGCACCGCAGAGCGCACTGGGGACACGGGAAGCAGCGTTGTATTACACAGCCAGCAGAGAGGGGGCAGGGGCCAGGAGCTCCACTGCAGATTGCTAGACGCTACCCCTTTTTAAAAAGTGGACTGTGCCACCTACACTGGACCCTCCGACTGAATACAGCTACCATGATTCCAGTGGAGGATTCCCCATCCTTTAAGGATCCGGCAGATAGAAAGGCAGGGTCTGTGGCCCGCAAAATATATACTCCCTGGTGGGGTCTGCACTAAGACCGGTGTTTACTGTTGCCCTTGTGTCACAAACCTTGACTGAATGGGCTAAGTTACTACGCCGTGACCTGGAGGGGGAACAACTCCCCCTGCCTATGCGGAGCTGGTGGACCAGCAATTTCTTTGCAATGCCTCGCTGGATGGGGCTCCACTATTGGCCCGACTTTCGGTTTTGGCAGTGGTCATCCAGCGTATACTTTTGTTAAAAGGCTGGTCTGCGGATCAGACCTCAAAAAAGGCCTTGTCTGATCTACCTTTTCAAGGTGATCGCCTGTTTGGGGCTACCCTTGATGACATTATCAAAGGTCTTACAGGGAGTAAGAGTACCTTTCTCCCACAGACTAACAAGGGTAAGGACCCTTGTCATAGATGGGGGTCCCTCCTTTTCAGCACACAAAAAGATTTTTCTTCCCTCAGGGTCAATTGATATGGGATCAAAGTCCTTCAAGGCCCTCTCAGGTGGCTCCAAGTGACCCTGGTCTGACAAACAGAAATCGGGTTTCTCCAGACCTGTGGATAAGACACCTTCACCTTGAAGGTGCACCCTCACCCATATCTGGTGTGGGGGAACGTCTTTGCCGGTTCCCGGACCTGTGGCTATCCCAGATACAAGACAAGTGGGTTCACGAGGTCATACAGTTCTGTTACAAGATCAAGTTTTGATCTGTCCCTCCGTTAAGGTTCTTCCCTTCCAATGTGCGACTGTCCCCGGATTGCTTACAGGCTCTCTTTGGGGTGGTACAGGACCTGTTACAACAAGGAGTAATAGTTCCAGTTCCATTATCGGAATGCTTTCAGGGCTTTTACTCAAACCTGTTAATGGTACCCAGGAAGGAAGGCAAGGTGTGTCCGATTCTGGACCTAAAGACACTGAATTGCTTCATGCGAGTTCAAAAATTCAAGATGGAGTCTGTTCGCACGGTGGTGGCCTCCCGACATCAGGGGGATTTCCTGGCCCCCATAGACATCAAAGATGCCTAGATTCACATCCCAATATGTGCAGGACATCAACGGTTTCTGCGTTTTGCCATAGGAGAGGATCACTATCAGTTTGTGGCGTTACCCTTTGGTCTCCCCTCTGCTCCTCGCATCTTCACAAAGGTTGCTCAGCGGGGGAATATTGGTTCTGGGTTACCTGGACCATCTGCTTCTTCGTGCAGCATCTCCCACGGCGCTGGTGACAAACTTAGAGGTCACCATGAGAAGTCTGGAGGAGTTCGGTGGATTCTAAACCTTCAGAAGTCGTCCCTGGTCCTTTCCATGAGACTGAATTGTCTGGGTCTGACTTTGGACTCGTCCTCAGCCAGGGTGTTTCTTCCTCCAGACAAACTTCAAAAAGTCCAGACTGCGATTCAGCGATTGCTGTCCTGCAAATGGTCATCCCTTCGGACTTGTATAAGAGTTCTGGGACTGATGGTGTTGTCCTTTGAGGCCCTCCCTTTCGCTCAATTTCACACGAGAATCCTCCAGAAGGAAATCCTTCTCAAATGGAACAAAGATCCAAATTCCCTGGACAACCAGATCCAGCTGAGCCAGGTGCCAGGGGGCCCCTGATATGGTGGCTTTGGTCCCCAACACTCAAACAAGAAAAATCCTTCCTCCCCCTGTATTTGACAGTTGTCACCACGGATGCCAGTCTGTTCAGGTGGGGAGGTGTTCTCTGCAAGCTTTCGGTTTAAGGGGACGCAGAACAGAGACTGCGTCCGTCAATGGATGATATAGAAAATTGGATTTTTGTCTTACCGTAAAATCCTTTTCTCTGAAGTTCATTGACGGACGCAGTACCCGCCCCTCTTTTTTTTAAATTGGGTTGATATTGTTTTCCCTGACACTGCTTTGTTACAAAACTGACATCCTATAGCAGAGAGAGGGAGTATACCTCCTGGGACTGCCCATAAGCGTAGCCAGACCTTTTTTTCTGCCTCGTGTCCTACTCCTGTAGGGGGCAGTATAACCCTACTGTTAAGAAGAACAGAGACTGCGTCCGTCAATGAACTTCAGAGAAAATGATTTTACGGTAAGACAAAAATCCAATTTTTCGTCCGTTCCAGTTTTTTAATGAAAGAAAAATAGGGCTTTAATGCATTACAAAATTTGGATGTTGACAGATGCGGATGTAAACTGATGTAAATGGACGATCATCCGTTTACATCTGTTTTTCAATAGAGATGCATTGATGTCCCTTTTCCATTCATCAACGGATGGATGAAAAAAGGACAAACAGATGTATGTGTGAAAGGGCCTAACTCTTGTAGTAGGGAGGGGGACCTACCGCAAGGTTAAAGATTTTTCTTCCCTGGAGTTCCAATTTAAAATGTGCTTTAGCTTTTTTTTTTTTTTTTTGTGTCTTTATTAGAGAGATTTCCTTTAACTTACTGTTCTCAGCAGAAGTAATGAAAAGCCTCACTTAGCCTACAGGCCCCACACCATCTTCCCCCTTGTAACACTTTAGTTTGCCATGTCCCTAATATATACCTGTTAATGTACCTTGTATATAAGGGTTCCTTGTCTAGAAACTCTGTTCCAAATACTTCCGTTATCACACCACACAATAGCGCGTAAGTCACAAGTCCAATTTAAAACCGGTAAATGTTGTCTGCATGATAACAAATGAAATGTAGTGGAATTAGGAACTCCTTTAGGCGCTACGCTTGCCGAGCGTCCTTGTGTAGCGATAAATTACGCCCCTTGTTTTTTATTATCCTTAAATGCATATAAACTATGTGTACTCTCCGCTTAATATAATTAAAGCATTACCGCATAGTCATCATGATAGATGGCGACCCACCAGGCGTGAAAATCTCTTCCTAGGTTTCTCGACTGCTGTGAAGACCCATGATTATGTGTTGGGAAGTCACCTTTGGTGAAGGGTAACACCTGTTGTGGGGGAAACATGGGGATGGCAGTTTTTGTCCTCTCGAAAATGCTACCTGGCACAAATAGAAACATAGAAGGCTGATGACAGGGAAAAGACCTGCTGGTGGTCATTGAGTCCAGCCTTTTATTTAGGGTTTGGGTTTTTTTTGTTTGTTTTTTTACCTTTTTAGGCCAGGTTAGTAAGTAATGCTGATAAGTATGCAAAAGTGGCCTGAAAAAAATGTGTGACAATAAAATGAAAATTTGTGATGGCAAACCTGGCGAAGCCTAACAGTACAATCTCTTTATGATTTATTGAAATGGATGGAATGTATATGTTACAGACGAGCAACACCAGTAGAAAGATTTTTTGCAATGTATTTTTTTTTTTGTTCAGATGAAAAATCCTGCTGTTTGTCTAATTAACCTTTTAAAAGTGCAGTGCCATTGCTAGTGCAAGGGCATCTTGTGATGTTGCGACCAGTCACCAGTAATTCTTTTATTTCAATTTTCCAGTGCTGCAGTGCCAATAGCACGGCAGCCGGCAACGGACCTCAGATACCAATGCAATCTGGGAGCTCAAGGCCGAAGGAGACTCCTCTCTGGCTCTGATACATCACATAACACAGCCAGGGAAAGACCTTCCCCTCAATCTAAACTGCCTTGGTATCTGAGGCCTGGAAAAAAAACATAGGGTGGTAAAGATATGCACAAATTTTTTGTGGAATAATGTATACTGTGGGGGAAGTAGGGGGGTGAAGGAAGTAGAGATGTGCACTGTGGGGGACTGGAAGGGGGAGAGATGTGTACTCCTGACCCCTGCATTGTATGCGTCATGTACTCCTAATCCTTGTATTCTGAGTGTTATGTACTCCTGGCCCCCTGCGTTTGTATGTTATGCACTCCTGACCCCTGTACTCTGCATTACACATATCTGACTACTGCCCTTCTGTGCGTTGCACACCCCTGACCCTTGCACTTTGTACTTTATGTGCACCTAACCCCTGCATGCTGTGTGGTATGTACTCCTGGCCCCTGAATTCTGTGTGTTATGTACTGTTGCCCCCTGCACTCTGTACATTACATAGTCTTAGCCCTAGTGCTTGTACAATACACATTGCTGACAAATCACTCTGTTAGTAAGCATTCATGAGCTTTTCACTTTGTCTGTTATATACTCCTGACCCCTACACTATTTAATGTAAACAAGTATGACCCCTACACTCTGTGCATTAAGTGCTCCTAACCCCTGCACTCTGTATGTCACCTACATCTGACCCTGCGCTCTGTATGTTACCTGTTCCTGATCACCATGCTCTCTACAGCTAATAACACAAGACTGCTGCACTCTGCATTACGTATACCTGTCCCCTGCTCTCTGAGTTACCTACTCCTGCAGTATGTTGTACATTGTATACTCCTGACCAATACATTTAGTACATTAAATACTCCTGACCCCTGCAGGAGTACATACTGTTTAAGAATCATTTATTTTCTCAATTCTATATTGTACATTACAGTATATACTCTTGACCAAAGTGTTTAATGTCCCATTAGCTGTTGGTTGCTAATTAGTTAGTGACTATTAGAATGAAGTTTTTTTTTTTTTTTATGGTAGGCTCAAACAACCCATCCAGTTTAAAATAGAAATGAAAGGCAAACATTTGTGTATAGATATACACTATATTACCAAAAGTATTGGGATGCCTGTGTTTAAAACGCACATGAACTTTAATGACATCCCAGTCTTAGTCGGTAGGGTTCAATATTGAGTTGGCCCACCCTTTACAGCTAACAGCTTCAACACAGTGGTGTAGTGGTTAGCACTTTTACCTAGCAGCAAAAGGGTCGCTGGTTCAAATCCAAACCACGACACTACCTGCCTGGAGTTTGCATGTTCTCCCTGCCTGCATGGGTTTCCTTTGGGTACTCCAGTTTCCTCCCACACTCCAAAGACATGCTGGTAGGTTAATTGGCTTCTGTCTAAATTGTCCCTAGTATGTGTATGTATGAATGTGAGTTAGGGACCTTAGATTGTAAGCTCCTTGAGGGTAGGGACTGGTGTGAATGTACAATGTACATGTAAAGCGCTGCGTAAATTGATTTTGCTATTTAAGTACCTAAAATAAAAAAATAAATAACTCTTCTAAGAAGGCTGTCCATAAGCTTCAGGAGTGTGTCTATTGGAATGTTTGAAGTGCATTTGTGAGGTCAGGCACTGATGTGGGTGAGAAGGCCTGGCTCACAGTCTCCACTCTAATTCATCCCAAAGATGTTCTATCAGGTTGAGGTCAGGACTGTGTGCAGGCCAGTCATGTTCCTTCACCCCAAACCTGCTCATCCATGTCTTTATGGACCTTGCTTGGTGCACTGGTGCACAGTCATGTTGGAACAGGAAGGGACCGTGCCCAAACTGTCCTCACAAATTTGGGAGCATGAAATTGCCCAAAATGCCTTGGTATGCTGACGCCTTAAGAGTTCCCTTCACTGGAACTAAGGGGCCAAGCCAAACCCCTTGGAAAAAAAACCCCACACTATAATCCCCCCTCCACCAAATGATTTGGACTAGTGCACAAAGCAAGGTTCATAAAGACATGGATGAGCGAGTTTGAGGTGGAGGAACATGACTGGCCTGCACAGAGTCCTGACCTCAAAGAACATACTTTGAGATGAATTAGAGCGGAGACTGGGAGTCAGGCCTTCTCGTCCACATAAGTGTCTGACCTCACAAATGCGCTTCTGGAAGAATGGTCAAACATTCCCATAGACACTCTCCTAAACCTTGTGGATGGCCTTCCCAGAAGAGTTGAAGCTGTTACAGTGTCAAAGGGTGGGCCACCTCAATATTGAACCCTACTGACTTATGCCTCGTACACACGCATCGATAGTTGGCCGTGAATTTTCGGCCAACGTCCGATCGGCCGATTTTCGGCTTGTTAGTATGATGCTTTCGACAACCGACTCCGACTTTTCGGCCGAACAAAATCTGGTATGCAGGCTATAAAATTTTTGTTGGCCGTCAACAGAACGGCCGATTTTCCGTCAGTCAGTACAGATTTTGGCAGACAAAAATCTGATGAACAAGACTGGGCATGCTTAGAGAAGAAAAAACACACGGAAAGTAAACCATCACATGACATCACTTCTGAAGTTGGTTTTTGTTGGCCGAGAAAATTTGTGTGCAGTCTAGAGCACATTTCAACCAACAAAACAACACTGGACAAAAGACGGCAGATCGGTCGGCCGATAATCGGTGCGTGTGTACGAGGCATAAGACTGGGATGCCATTAAAGCTCATGTGTGTGTGTGTGTAAAGGCAAGCGTCCCAATCCAGCCCCCTAGAGTCTGAAGGACAGTAATGTGTCCTTTTGATAATAACGTTTGGAGACCATTGCTGTACATTAGGAAATGTCAGGAATTTTTTAAGGCAGATTTGTAAAGTTATCGAAAAATGTATTTTAAAAAAGAACTCCAGATTGTAAGGATCTCTAGATGAGGATGAAGTGAGTAAAATGATATTCATTACACTTCCCTATGTTCCTCCAATCCAGAGATACTCAGGTGTAAATTTCGAGAGATGGCATATTTTTGCTATTCGCGCATCTACACTACAGCCAGTTGTCGGGAAATTCCCCAAAGACTTCTGCTAGGCGGACAGCTGAAAAGGTGAAAACAAGTATCTTATTTACACAGCCAACTCTGCAGATTGTTTTCATAAATGCTAGCTGTGTTTCAAAATGCACTAAATATAACTGGCTAATAATAGTCATAAGTGATAACACTTGTTGATCTGAAAAGTGACAGGGCTGGGCAGGGGTTCGTAGCTTTAGTGAGACCTAGTAAATTCTTCTTAAACCTTCCATGCCTCAGAAGTAAAAAAAGAAAAAGGTTTTACATTAAAAGTGAGGGAATGCAAAAATATGGATTTAAAATGTTTTAAAAAGGGAGTAATTAGTGGAAATTGGAGTTACTGTAACAGTGACAAAAACAGTTGCATTGACAATAAACAGCCCTCCAAATCATTGGTGTCAGTGGGATAGTGGCCCCCAGAGGATAATAGCTCCTCAAATCATCAGTGTCCATGGGATCATGGCCCCCAGTGGAGAAGAGCCTGCAAATCATTGGTGTCAGTGGGATAGTGGCCCCCAGAGGATCATAGCTCCTAAAATCATCGGTGTCCATGAGATCATGGCCCCCAGTGGAAAAGAGCCTGCAAATCATTGGTGTTAGTGGGATAGTGGCCCCCAGAGGATCATAGCCCCTCAAACATTGGTGTCTATGAGATCATGGCCCCCAGTGCAGAAGAGCCTGCAAATCATTGGTGTCAGTGGGATAGTGGCCCCCAGAGGATCATAGCTCCTTAAAGCATTGGTGTCCATGAGATCATGACCCCCAGTGGAGAATAGCTTCCAAATCATTGGTATCAGTGGGATAGTGGCCCCCAGAGGATCATAGCTCCTTAAAGCATTGGTGTCCATGAGATCATGACCCCCAGTGGAGAATAGCTTCCAAATCATTGGTATCAGTGGGATAGTGGACCCCAGAAGAGAATAGCTCCTGAAATGATCAAATCATTGGTGTCTGTGGAATCACAACCCCCAGTGGAAAATAGCCACAAAACCGGTGTCAGTGGGGTAGTGACCCCAAGTGGACAATAGCCCTCAGAACATTTGTGTCAGTATGATAGTGAACCTAGGGTAGAATACAGGGAGCATGAGGATCAGGTGCAGCACTCACAGCAGGGGAACCATCATATAAACCTGGAATGGAATCCAAAAACAGGTGCTCTGGCTCAGATGTTCTCAAACCATTTGTAATGTATAAAACGAAAGATAGAGCCGGAAACTCCGAAATCCATATAAATAAGTTTATTGCTTACATGATGTAGAGTATAAAAAGGGCTTACACGTTTCGTCAAACTGCTTTGATCACAGGTGCTGTGATCAAGACTGTTTGCCAAAACGCATTAAGTCCTTTTTATACTCTACCTCATGTAAGAATCAAAATAATTGATATGGATTTTTAAGTTGCTGGCTCTATCTTTCGTTTTATACTAGGGTGGAATACCCCTCATATTATTGGTGTGAATGGTATAGTGGCCACAAGGGAAGAATAGCCCCCAAGAAATTGTTGGCAGGGGGATAGAGAACCTAGGGGAGTATAGCCCCTAAAATAATTGGTGTCAGTGGGAAAGTGCGCCCTAGGGAAGCATAGCCCCTCAAATCTTTGGTGTCAGTGGAATAGTGGACCTCAGAGGTGACTAGCCCCTCAAATCATTGCTATCAGTGGGATAGTGAACCTCAGGGGAACATAACCTCCCAAATTATTGTTGTCATTGGTATAATGGACCTGAGGGAAGAATAGGCCCTCAAGTTATTGGTGTGAGTGGGATAGTGGCCCCCAGGGGAAAATGGCCCCCAAAATCATTGATGCCAGTGGTGATAGGTAACTGTCCTTAAGATTGGAGACAGCACCGCCCGTAGAGGAAAACTGATGATCCCGCTTTTTGCCCGTATGCTGCTGATCTTTTCCCCTTTACTGATTTACCATGCCTTGCTCCATCTCTGTGTGACGGCAGTCAGCTTGGTAGAGGCAGGGATTTGCTTCCTCATATCAGAACCTCCAGCCAAGAGAACACTTGGATCCAGCCCTGTGCAGTCTCTGTACAACAGAGCTCAGGCTGGATTAGGGAGAAGCAGTACACAGAGCCAACTATTGTGCTGCAGTATAAGGGGCATGCTGATAGAATGAGAGAGCAGAAGGATAATCTCATCAGTCTGCTGCTTGTCCATTCTTGCTCACAGGCTGAGGAAAAAGACAAGACCTTTAATTGTTACTAAACTGCAGCAGACAAAGATTAGACAGAATGTGCTGTGTGACAAAGCTGTGTAAATCACAGGACTGGAGGACTGGATAGACATAAATACAATTTTTTGACAGGTAAAATAGCTCTTATATATATGTATGTCTTTTGTGTATGTTGCTGTTTGCCAGGAGTTTGGCTTTAAGACACTTATCAGGCGGCAGCTGTGGCTAGGTCGAGGGACAAGGATTTCTTACACAAGTATCAGGTTTGTAACAGAGGATTATCTCCATGGCTGCTGGTCAAAGACTGGAGATTACCAGGCCTGAGCCCTGTGTTAATAACACATGCACGGGATGATACCTGCGTGAATCTGAAACAGATCCCCATGAAGGTGACCGCCTTACAGCTAACTCCCGTCTCAGGCACTTCTTTCCTCGCGTTCCTCCTCCCTGCACACCGCTCACCTAAAACACTCTCAACCCCTCAGCTTATTAGTCTCATTTGCATAAGCAAATTAGGCTGCTTTGTTCTTGTGCAACATTGAATTTATCCTAATTAGACCAGGGACACGCGGTGTCCCAAATTATTAACAGTGGGTTGGACACTCAGTTGCTTATTAAATCAGGATGGCTTCCCTTGCCAAAGCTGTTAAAGGGCAACTCCAGGCAGCCACAGAAAAATGTCAAATTGAGAATTGAAAGACCACTCATTCCAGATTTTAGGGAGCCATTGTAAGATTCAGCAGGTTTTTCAGAATGCTTCCTGCTAGGACTGCAGGGGGACTTCTGTAGTATGCTGTCTTTCTTTCTGAGATCAGAGGCCGGGGCTCAAAGTTACCAACACAGTAGCTTGTGATTTTCAGGGGCTCAAATACACTATATTGTCGAAAGTATTGGAGCACCTACCTTTACATGCACATGAACTTTAATGGCATCCCAGTCTTAGTCTGTAGGGTTCAATATTGAGTTGACCCACCCTTTTTTCAGCTATAACAGCTTTAACACTTCTAGGAAGGCTGTCCACAAGGTTTAGGAGTGTGTCTATGGGAATGTTTGACCATTCCGCCAGAAGCGCATTTGTGAGGTCCGGCACTGATGTTGAATAAGAAGGCCTGGTTTGCAGTCTCTGCTCTAATTTATCCCAAAGGTGATTTATCGGGTTGAGGTCAGGACTCTGTGCAGGCCAGGCAAGTTTCTTCATCCGAAACTGGCTCATCCATGCAATAGGAAGGGGCCATCCCCAAACTGTTCCCACAAAGTTGGGAGCATAAAATTGTCCAAAATGTCTTGGTATGCTGACGCCATAAGAGTTCCCTTAACTGGAACTAAGGGGCCAAGCCGCCGTTCCCCTAACTCCCCATTATGGATGAATCCGGAGTTGCCGGAGTTTTTCTCCATCCCGGATCCTTCTGTATGGGCCACCAGGGGAATTCTCTATCTATCCCGCATATGCCGGGGAGAGACGCTTATGACGTTTGACCAATTGAAGGCCGATTTCTCTCTGCCCAACTCCCATTTCTTTCGCTACCTACAGCTCCGGCATGCTTTCCACAAACAGTTCGCTGACTCTCCCTGCGATTTTACCCTAGCTGACTTGGAGGCTATTCTTCGGAATGAGGCATTGAAGAAACCTCTCTCCACCATTTACATTACCCTGTTACCTAGCGTACACTCTGGGATGGAGGCCCTGCAGGCCTTTTGGGTGGCGGAGGCCCCTGACCTAGATGCGGAGGATTGGGAGGACATTTGGGACTATCCTTTCCATCAATTGGTGGCCGCCAGGGACAGCCTAGTGCAGTACAAAATCCTCCACCGATTTCATTTGACTCCGACTAGACTGCATAGGGCCTTCCCTGACACACCAGCGGCCTGCTGGCGCTGCGGTGCGGTGGACCCCGCATATACGCACATGCTCTGGCATTGCCCGCCCCTGGTTGTATACTGGACCAGAATCCTGGACTTTGTGACTCGAGTGACCACCATCCGCGTGCCCCTCAAGCTAGAATATTGTATCCTGGGACTTGTAAATGATTTGGCTCATTCAGTGGCGACTCGCACTCTTTTGGGCCTTCTGCAGTTTTACGCGAGGAAATTGGTGGTGCTCAGATGGCGGAGGCCCGAGGCGCCCACCCTTTCCGCGTGGAAATCTTTGGTGAATTTGGTGATCCCACTATATAAGGCAACTTATGCCAACAGAGGTTGCCCACAGAAGTTTGCGAAGGTTTGGGACATCTGGTTGGAGTCCAGCGAAACTGCTAATAATGCTAAGGGCTCTGAGGGGGTGACCCCGGGACCTTGATTTGTATGGATTCTTCTCCCCCTGTGTACGGTGGAGTCGGGACTCTCGCCACCCTCATGGGCTCCTGGGTTGTCCCGCGGTGTATGGACTATCACTGTTTGCACAATCCTCCATGGTGAAGCACGATCTCTTGTAGCAGCTGGGTGCAGCCTTGTTTGGGGATGTTTTTTATGCTTTTTTGTTTTTGCTCTGATCTGTGTTATTGAGCCAGGGAATGCCCAACGGCTCTGTTTTGTATGTTGCTCTTTTTCTAAAAACCTAATAAAAAGAATTTTCAAAAAAAAAAAAAAAAAAGGGCACTTTTTTCTTTTGTGGCCCCCGAGCCCTGCTCCACAGAAGCCTTGACTTCCATACTTTGCCTGATGATGGCCAATAAATCTGGAACAGAAATATGTTATTTAGAATCATTGGCTCTATTATATTGGACCATCTCTGTACTGTAAAGTTCCGAATACATGGTTGGCAGGAAGTTTAAAAAAAGATGAAAGGGGTATAAAAATTCCTTTTAACCCAAGAAACGATGCTGGACTCTTCTCAGAGCACATTTTGGTTCCTTTTGACCACCAGAACCACAAATTGCTATACTGTACAGTATAGTGTCCTGTATGTATGCTTTGAATTGGGGGTGCTGCCCTCTGCTGGGCATCGCAGGTGTAGCATGAACTTTTGTCATTTGCTGTCATTTGACAGATTGAATATGTCAGATGCAACGACAGCATAGTTAACGGCACAATTAAACACAACAGTTGCAATTGAAAAACATCTTTATCTTTCTTTAAAGTGGAACTAAACCCACCAATTTAACTGTTTTCCAAAAGAAAGCTCCAGTTGGAAATGTTCAATAAATGTTATTATAAACTTAATCAAACATAACAATGTTGTTTTCAGCAGTGTCTTCATTTACGCTGTAGGAGAGGTAAATGAAACGCAAAATGCCGCTGGTGGTGATGGGATTCCATGTCACTGAGAGGCAGTTGCAGTAATAAAAGGGTGACTGTAGCCAGAGCTGCAGTGCAGACACACTGAACTAGCACAGTGAGCCTCTGCTAGCCTCTCCATTTGGGACCGAAAAAACATTATATATATATATATATATATATATATATATATATATATATATATATATATATATATATATATATATACACACAGTGCCTTGCAAAAGTATTCAGCCCCCTTGAACTTTGCGACCTTTTGCCACATTTCAAGCTTCAAACATAAAGATATAAAACTGTAATTTTTTGTGAAGAGTCAACAACAAGTGTGACACAATCATGAAGTGGAATGAAATTTATTGGATATTTCAAACTTTGATAACAAATAAAAGACTGAAAAATTGGGCGTGCAAAATTATTCAGCCCCTTTACTTTTCAGTGCAGCAAACTCTCTCCAGAAGTTCAGTGAGGATCTCTGAATGATCCAATGTTGACCTAAATGACTAATGATGATAAATAGAATCCACCTGTGTGTAATCAAGTCTCCTTATAAATGCACCTGCACTGTGATAGTCTCAGAGGTCCGTTTAAAGCTCAGAGAGCATCATGAAGAACAAGGAATACACCAGGCAAGTCTGAGATACTGTTGTGGAGAAGTTTAAAGCAGGATTTGGATACAAAAAGATTTCCCAAGCTTTAAACATCCCAAGGAGCACTGTGCAAGCGATAATATTGAAATGGAAGGAGTATCAGACCACTGCAAATCTACGAAGACCTGGCCGTCCCTCTAAACTTTCAGCTCATACAAGGAGAAGACTGATCAGAGATGCAGCCAAGAGGCCCATGATCACTCTGGATGAACTGCAGAGATCTACAGCTGAGGTGGGAGACTCTGTCCATAGGACAACAATCAGTCGTATACTGCACAAATGTGGCCTTTATGGATGAGTGGCAAGAAGAAAGCCATTTCTTAAAGATATCCATAAAAAGTGTCATTTAAAGATTGCTACAAGCCACCTGGGAGACACACTAAACATGTGGAAGAAGGTGCTCTGGTCAGATGAAACCAAAATTTAACTTTTTGGCAACAATGCAAAACGTTATGTTTGGCGTAAAAGCAACACAGCTCATCACCCTGAACACACCATCCCCACTGTCAAACATGGTGGTGGCAGCATCATGGTTTGGGCCTGCTTTTCTTCAGCAGGGACAGGGAAGATGGTTAAAATTGATGGGAAGATGGATGGAGCCAAATACAGGACCATTCTGGAAGAAAACCTGATGGAGTCTGCAAAAGACCTGAGACTGGGACGGAGATTTGTCTTCCAACAAAACAATGATCCAAAACATAAAGCAAAATCTACAATGGAATGGTTTACAAATAAACATATCCAGGTGTTAGAATGGCCAAGTCAAAGTCCAGACCTGAATCCAATTGAGAGTCTGTGGAAAGAACTGAAAACTGCTGTTCACAAACGCTCTCCATCCAACCTCACTGAGCTCGAGCTGTTTTGCAAGGAGAAATGGGCAAAAATTTCAGTCTCTCAATGTGCAAAACTGATAGAAACATACCCCAAGCAACTTACAGCTGTAATCGCAGCAAAAGGTGGCGCTACAAAGTATTAACTTAAGGGGGCTCAATAATTTTGCACGCCCAATTTTTCAGTTTATTTGTTAAAAAAGTTTGAAATATCCAATAAATTTCATTCCACTTCATGATTGTGTCCCACTTGTTGCTGATTCTTCACAAAAAATTACAGTTTTATATCTTTATGTTTGAAGCCTGAAATGTGGCAAAAGGTCAAAAAGTTCAAGGGGGCAGAATACTTTCGCAAGGCACTGTATATATATATATATATATATATATATATATATATTAGCTACATCGTTTACCTGAATTTTTTATTTTTTTTTCTACAGAATTTTTTACTGTTGTTTCAAAACCTTGCATCCCTGTATATTTTGTTAAAGTGGTCCAAGCATCAGATATATATTATTTATTTTAAGAACAGCACACAAAGTAATGTGCCAGTGCAAGATCTGGTCTCCCACAGTACATAGAAACATGGAACATGGAAATGCAATTATTTTAGTTTTTTTTTCTCATCAGCAGTATATAGCAGTCTTGTGACTTCTATTAGTGTCTGGCTTGTAGGAGGAGTTTCCATTCTTCTCTGACTGTCCTATGGGGCTGCATGACCCCTGGCCCTCTGTCTGGACAGTGCTGACTGGCCCTGTGCTGATCACATGCACCCCCCCCCCCCCAAAAAAAAATCTAGAAATATACACCAGACTGAGCATGTGCAGAGTGGCCCAAGGCTTTGTACTATCAGCAGATGGATAAGGGATAGTGGAAGCAGGGGAGGATCAAAGAAGACAGGATCAAACAGCCTTTTTACACAATGTGGAGGGTTAACCCCTTAGGTTCCACATGGGTATTACAAGCATGCTTTACTGCCAGGGGAGGGCTGGCAGCCTTAGGCCTGGGGGGCAAATCTAGTCAAGTGGCCCGTTGAACCACCGAATCAGCTCACCATCCATGCCCATCTGGTTTTTATAGCGGGTATTGATGTTGTTATGAAACAAGACCAATATGACCCCGATCTCGTTAAAGAGCCGATGCCGCGGCTCATTGCACATGTGATTGGCTGTGTCCAATCACAGTGGATCATGTGTAAAATGTGGAGAGCCAGATCAGTGGCATCTCCTCGCAGGGGAGACCTGTACAGATAATCAGAGCACAGCATTACAGTGCAGCCTCAGCAATGCCCAGCAAGTGACGCCAATCAGTGCTACCTTTCAGTGCCTGCTCATCAGTGCAGCCCATCATTGCATCAGTGCCACCTATTAGTGCCCCATATTAGTGTCTCCACATCAGTGCCACCTAGAAAAATGTTTTAACCACTTCTGGAGCGGACGATTTTCCCCCTTAATGACCAGGCCATTTTTTGCGATTCGGCACTGCGTTATTTTATTGGACAATTGCGTGGTCGTGCGATGCTGTAACCAAATAAAATTGATATCCTTTTTTTTCCTCACAAACAGAGCTTTCTTTTGGTGGTATTTGATCACCTGTGCGATTTTTATTTTTTGTGCTATAAACAAAAAAATGTGACAATTCTGAAAAAAACAATATTTTTCACATTCTGCTATATAACATTCACAATAATAATAAAAAAAATTAAAAATCAAAACTTTTTTATAATTTTAGGCCAATTTGTATTCTGCTACATATTTTTGGTAAAAAATAAATCCCAATAAGTGTATATTGATTGGTTTGCGCAAAAGTTATCGTTTCTACAAACTAGGGGAAAGATTTATGTCATGTTTATTCTTTACTAGTATTGGCAATTTGGCAGCGATAAGCGATTTTTTGCAGGACTGCAACATTGCGGCGGACAGATCGGACACCTAACTGACATTGTAGACACGATAACTTTTGCGCAAACCAATCAAAATACGCTTATTGGGATTTATTTTTTACCAAAAATATGTAGCAGAATACAAATTGGCCTAAAATTATGAAACAAAAAAATAAAAATCGCAGAGGTGATCAAATACCACCAACAGAAAGCTCTGTTTGTGGGGAAAAAGGACATCAATTGTATTTGGGTACAGCGTCGCCCGACCGCACAATTGTCAGTTAAAATAACGCAGTGCCGAATCGCAAAAAATGGCCTGGTCATTAAGGGGGGGAATCCTTCCGGTCCAGAAGTGGTTTTAAAGGACATACAGCGAGGACTGTACATCCAGTGGAGATCTAAATACTGGGCTCCATACATAAAAGTGAAAAGGAAAAAACAGCACACGTCCCATAGTAATCAGAGTGTCCATTCTATAAGTCCAGGATAGTGAAGGCCATGTCAGACCAGCAATCCTCTACAACTCACCAGTAACAAACCACTTACCTTTTCCTATGGAGTGGCTCCCTCACTGGATCAGTGAAATGTCGCTCTTTGCTTCCAAGTAAGTGAGTGAACTTCTACAGCATTTAGACCCAGCAAAGGAGCACTTCTATCAGTGGTTTGTCTTGGGATTTATCATTAGTAGCAGAAACACTCATTTGACATGGGGCTTAAGAGGAGCAGGAAAGTCTGACTGGTTTCTATGGCCAACAAGAACAGTTCTTTGTGAGCTGGGTACTAAGACTTAGAAACACCACTCAAAGCCAGGAAAACAACTCTCAGTTGCAGACTGCCTAACACAAACTCATCCAAAAGCATGCATATGCAGGATTAGGAAAGCACTGTGCACTCCCGACTAGACAACTTTAAACTTACCCGCCCACACTGGAGACTGCCCGTGTGATGTGAAGAGAATGTGTGGGCGGGCACAGGAAGAGAGGGGCGGGAGGAGGCAGAGCAGATCTGTTCTCTCATTTCTACAGAGGAGGGGGGCTTTGCTCCGTAAGAATGGAACACAAACAATCTCAGTCCTGTGTGACAGGTACAGGCAGCTAACATCCCTGTCACAGGACATATCGCCGGCTCGCAGCTGCAGTGGAAGATAGAGACATTCTTTTCACTGCTCCTCCACGCTGTAACCCTGCCAGAGCCGCCCGAGCAGCAGCACCCGGTCAGCTCCGACACATGCACAGTCCTGAGCTGCCTGTACAGCGGCCCATTTTACAGGGAATCAGAGCGGCCTGGGGGGAAATTGCCACTTTGCCCCCTGGCCCAGCCCGCCCCTGTTTACTGCATATACAGACTGATTTTATTGTTATGAGTTTATTAACACTTTATTATTTAAAGTGGAGCTTTTTCTGCAAAAAAAAATAAATACTGTTGTATTTTGTGACATGACAGCAGTTTGTTCATGGAGATTTGGACTACAAGGTCTCTTTTAGAGTTATTTAACAGTGAAAGTTTGGATTACCTGCATTTATGTGTTGGGGATAAATAACAAATGGTGCAACCATAAATCACGATTGTTATCCGGTTTTTGATCATTTACAACACCGCCCTCGCTTTTGCTTAACACGACATCCAGTGGTAGCAAACTGCAAAATAAACAATGAATTTATATTGATATTTAGATTATAAATCAGTTCAATAATCTTCAAATAGCCGAGAGTTTGTCTTCCAGATCTGCCAGCCAATGCGGCATATTCCCTGCCCCACCCCCACTGCCCACTGTATTTTCACACCATCGGTGTAAGATGGACCATTCACTACATTATAATGTCTATATAAACACCCTAGAGGAAACAGCCGCATATAGCCAGAGCATCGGGGGAAGGGGGGATAAAATAAAATATTATTTCAGCTTGATGTGAAATATCATTATTTTGCTATTTGGTTCCATTTCAGAGGGAGACTGGCGCGGTATTTCCATCACTGGCCGCTGTCGAGGGGATAATATGATAATGTTTCGCTTGATGTGAATGTAATATATATTTATGATCCTGCTGCTTGTGTTGAAGCCATCCCTAGATCTTGATTATTTACTCTCTGCTGGGTTTAGAGCCATTTCCTTCTTTTTGAAGTGTCCGCCGTCTTATGTACTGTACGCCTTTGGAGCACCATTATTAGGTGACCAGTAACAGATTTATTATTACTGTACAGAAGATGATGGATTGGCTTTGTTTCATATTGAGGTGCATTTGGTGCCATGATCATCTCAAGACGGTTGTAAAGGAGGCTTTTATCACTTTTCAGTACTGCTGGAGGACTCCTCTCCTTCCAAAATACAACTCATCTTGTGAAATATTCTTCACTGCTGGAGGACTCTGCTCCTTCCTCTAATTCTCCTCTCCTAAAATACTCTGCATTCCTGGAGAACTCTGCTCCTTCCTCTAATTCTCTTCTAAAATATTCTGCATTCCTGGAGAACTCTGCTCCTTCCTCTAATTCTCCTCTTCTAAAATATTCTGCATTCCTGGAGAACTCTGCTCCTTCCTCTAATTCTCCTCTTCTAAAATATTCTGCATTCCTGGAGAACTCTGCTCCTTCCTCTAATTCTCTGCTTCTAAAATATTCTGCATTCCTGGAGAACTCTGCTTCTTCCTCTAATTCTCCTCTTCTAAAATATTCTGCATTCCTGGAGAACTCTGCTCCTTCCTCCAATTCTCTTCTAAAATATTCTGCATTCCTGGAGAACTCTGCTCCTTCCTCTAATTCTCTTCTAAAATATTCTGCATTCCTGGAGAACTCTGCTCCTTCCTCTAATTCTCTTCTAAAATATTCTGCATTCCTGGAGAACTCTGCTCCTTCCTCTAATTCTCCTCTTCTAAAATATTCTGCACTCCTGGAGAACTCTGCTCTTTCCTCTAATTCTCCTCTCCCAAAATACTCTGCATTCTTGGAGAACTCTGCTCCTTCCTCTAATTCTCCTCTTCTAAAATATTCTGCATTCCTGGAGAACTCTGCTCCTTCCTCTAATTCTCCTCTCCTAAAATACTCTGCATTCCTGGAGAACTCTGCTCCTTCCTCTAATTCTCCTCTTCAAAAATAATCTGCATTCCTGGAGAACTCTGCTCCTTTACCCCAGCGAGCAGGAGGGGACGTCCCCCCACCCCACCGCCTTCCGTGGCTCTGCCCGGATTTCCCGTCCCACCAGAAGACCTGAGCAACCAGCCGGCGCGTCCGCCGGCTGATTGAAGTCCCAAACAAAGCCAGATTCGGCTTTGATCTGGTCTCCGATCATGTAACCCAGAAGCAACATTACTACGTCACTTCTGGTTTACTCAGCTGTCAATGGCGCCGATTTAAAAAAACTGTCAGTATTTCGGCATTTTGAATACTTTGAGGTGCATTGGAGGGGTCTGAGTTATTTTAGATCCTAGATCCCTCCGTAAAGAGTACCTGTCACTGCCTATTACTATCACAAGGGATGTTTACATTCCTCGTGACAGCAATAAAAATGGTCAGATTTTTTATTTTTTTTTAAACAGTGTTAAAAAAATAAATAAAAAGAACATGTATTGCGCCCCCGACCCACGTGAGCGCGCTCACAGAAGAAAACGCACCCGCAAATGAAAACGGTGCTTAAATCACACATGTGAGGTATCGCCACAATCGTCAAAGCGAGAGCAATAATTCTAGCAAAAGACCTCCTCTGTAGCTCTAAACTAATAACGTTAACATTTTTTTAAGCTATGGATGTTTTTAAGTACTGTAGTTTGTCTCCATTCTATGAATGTGCGCAATTTTAAACCGTAACATGTTGGGTATCTATTTACTTGGCGTGACATCATCTTTCACAATATCCAAAAAAATGGGGCTAACTTTACTGTATAGTTTTTTAAATTCAGTGAAATGTATTTATTTTATTTTTTTTAAAAATGCGTTTAAGAGACTGCTGCGCAAATATATATATATATATATATATATATATATATATATATATAATGTTTGGGGGTTTTAAATAATTTTCTAGCAAAAAAAATACTGATTATTTACATAGTGAGGTTGAAAAAAGACATCAGTCCATCCAGTTCAACCCATAATGTGTGTGTGTGTTTGCTGCTAACCGAACATTGCATACCCCTGTATGTTGTGGTCTTTAAGGTGCCCATCTAATAGTGTTTTTTAAACTATCGATGCCCCCTGCTGATACCACTGCTTGTGGAAGAGAGTTCCACATCTTTACCGCTCTGACAGTAAAGAACCCCTTACGTCGTTTACGGTTCAACCGTGTTTCTTCTAGTTTTAGTGAGTGGCCCTGTGTCTTATTGAATTCCCTTTCTCTGAAAAGTTTGTTCCTTATGCTATGGTCACCAGTACAGTATTTGTACATTATAGCTTGTAAACAACATGTGTCAGAAATAGACTTGGTCCTTCAGTGGTTAAAATATGTACGTTTTGTTGGTTCTCAAATCTACTAGATAAATTGATACGTTGTTATTGAAGTTTGCTTTTATGCATAATATTGTCATTGAATCATAATGTACTGATTGATGACAGCTGAGTTTAGGGTCCTTTCACACAGCCTTTCAGCCCAAATCCACCTGATGGTTTTTCAGGCCAGTCTGAGCAGAAGCTCTGTGGAAGTCTATGGGCAGGCAGATGTAAAAATGTATGTCTGTTTACAACCGATTGATTACCTCCAAGCCCATCTAGGCAGGGAAAAAAAATGAAAAGGTCTGCGTTCTTTTCAATTTTTTTTAGGCCTAAGCGTAATGGACCTGAGGTAGTCGGATGTAAACAAACATGTTTTTTCACATTCACCTAGCTATAGACCTAACATGGGTCTGTTAATGTATCCTTCAGCTCAGATTCAGCAGGGGATCTATTCACTGATCCCCTGCAGATCAGAATAGACATAGTCCCTGTGAAATAGGCCCTAATCTCCAGAAGGAGATATATTCTTCTCTACCTTCGACTGTCCTTCATTCTCCACTCCCTCCACCCCTTAACTCACTCACTGCCCAGGAGATCACCAATCACTACAAACATAAGATTGATACAATTTGTGAGGAGATCTTCGTTGTACAGATACCTTCTCCACTTAGCACTGAATGTCCACAGGTACAATCATTACTTCCCTCATTCAACCCCACCACTATAGACGAGGTTGCTAAACTTCTTTCTAATGTCCACCCGTTAACCCCCTAAACCCTGTTCCCTTGCAAATTCTATGTTCACCCTCTGACTCTATTCTACATTCTCTAACTCACATCTTTAATCTCTCCGTCTCTTCTGGCATCTTCCCCAACTCTCTAAAACATTCACTAGCCAAAAGTCCTTACTGGATCCCCATCCCACCCCACCCCACTGTCCAAATCTTGCCGCCTCAACCTGCACAACATCTCGAAAATACAGCCATTAACCAATGACACCACAAAGCTCCTAGTTCACTCTCTGGTTATCTCTCGCCTCGACTACTGCAACTACCTTTTCATTGGCCTACCTTTACATAGGCTATCCCCCCTACAGTCCTTTATAAATGCTGCTGCCAAGCTCATCCAGCTTGCTAACCCTTCAGGGTCTGCTTCTCCTCTCTACCAATCCCTCCATTGGCTGCCACTTGCCTAACGAATTGAATTCAAAATACTAACAATAACCTACAAGGCCATCCACAACTTGGCCCCTAGCTACATCATTACCTAGTTTCAAAATACCAACCCAATCATTCTCTTGAATCTCTTCGTTCCTCCCCCTTCTGCTCTCTAGCTCCCTCGTCACTTCCTCTCATTCTCGCCTCAAGGACTTTTCCCAAGCCTCTCCCATCCTGTTGAACTCCCTACCCCAATCTGTCTGATTATCTCCTACTCTGTTTGCTTTTAGACAATCCCTGAAAACCCTCCTCTTCAGAGAAGCCTATCCTGCCTTCACCTAACAAGTGTACTTTAATTTTCTCCATCAGCTCCTCCCCCACAGCTTTTATCTTTTGTATCACTTGACCCTCCCTTCTAGATTGTAAGCTCTATTGAGCAGGGCCCTCTGATTTCTCCTGTATTGAATTGTATTGTAATTGTACTGTCTACCCCTCATGTTGTAAAGCGATCTATAAATCCTATATAGTAATAATATGTATTAGGTGTTGGTGAATGTGAAAAATGCAACATATTCCATTTGCTTGCTATACCCTGTTTTTTGGAATAAATACAGTACATTTTCATTAAGTGGTTAGGGAGTCATCAACCTGGTATATGTTTGGTTCATATGTCTCAGTGACGCAATTCTCTCTTTGCTTGTTTCCTTTAAACTCTTCTTTATGATCTTTTTCCTGTTTTCCTGCCTACAGTCCGAGGTGTCATGGATTCCGAACAAACATTACTCAGGAATATACGGACTCATGAAGCTAGTGCTTACCAAGACTCTTCCGGCCAGCCTGGAGCGAGTCATTGTCCTGGACACGGACATCACCTTTGCCACAGACATCGCTGAGCTGTGGGCCGTCTTTCACAAGTTCAAAGGTCAGAGAACTCTCTATTTCTATATTGCAAGCCAATCTGAGCACCTCACTCTGTGTATTTTGTACAGCAATTTGGCTGCTTTTAGTTGGATCTTTGCCCGATGTTCTCCTACATATTTATAAAGCTACGATCTATAGGCCAGTGAGGTTGTAAAAAGGTGAAGGATCTCTGATAAATGCGGTCTCTGTTCACTCTGAAATTGGTGCTGAGAAGGAAGATATTGTAGGATTAATTTCTGAAGTATTATTATTCTACTAATGATCGGTAGAAAAAGTGTTAGTGTTTGGACTCTTGTACACTGCAGCTTAAAAAAGCTCAGTACAGCTTTTTTTTTCTGAGCTAAAATACAGCCCATTCATTGTAATGTGCCTATGCACACAGGCGCATAAACGAGGGCCAGGCATTCTTCAGTAAGTACAAAATAGAAAAATCTGCATTTTTGGCAGTAATTTACGCCTCATGCGCGCGAATGCACACAAATGTGCTCAAATGGCCGTATTACATAATGCACAAGACAAGAACACAAGAATACGTTTCCGCAAAATTGTGCGAAATTGCCCGAACACATATGCACGAAGATACATAAAAAAAACAAAACCTGATGAAAAAGTAGATGCTCAAACAGGAGTATCATGTGCAAGAGGCCGTAGGCATTTGGTGACCTTAGAGAATCGTTGATTATCCTACTAAACTAATCCTAGTACTGACCATATAAGATAGTAGGAAAGATAGTTTAAACATGAAGTTTTATCCACTTATATTTTCTTTCTCTATTGCCTTCCTTGGCACCCCCAACCAACCAACCAACCAACCAACCAACCAACCAACCAACATGCTAAGGACATTTGTAATAAAGCCTTTCAGTCTCTATTGCATACCTTATTTTAACCTTAGCGATGTCATCATTGGGTCTCTGTGCTTCTCTGTGTAATGCAGGCAGATCATGGTTGGCTGGAGGGACCGGCAGGGTGCTGTACATACCTACTTAAGATAACATCACAGCGCCCTGCCTCAAAAGTGGGCTCTTTGGTGGAGGTATGCAAATACCAATTTGCCTTGAGCCTACGTGATTGAAGGAATTTCAAACCAATGAATTAAAGGGGTGGGTCAGAGACAGTCAGGCTAGGAAGAAATGAGCTAGATGATCCTGGATGTCCTCCAGACAGGAAATGAGGTGGGCTTTATCTGACTTGCCGTAGCTTCTAATGCACGCTCTGTAAAATGCACAGTGTGCAGAGAAATCAGAGTAAGCAATTTTAATACAGGAGAGGAACATGTACAACTGTTCAAGGATGAAGGGAAGGCTGAAGTTCTACTCTAAGGTTTATGTACCGGGCTGTGCCGACAAGCTTTTTTTTTTTTACCTCAAATGGGTTTTGCATTCCCATCTAAGAATGGAATGAATGAATGGAATGTATAAATGCAGGTCAAGAGGAGGGTAACTGCAGATCAAATGCACCTGTCAGTGAATTCAGAATGATCACTGGAGCATCTCAAATGATGCCACAAGCCCAAAGCGCCCTAATACAGGCTTCCCAAGGTTAGGGGTATCTTTTTTTTTTTTATTACTGTGTAGCACTGTCCCCGAAGGGCCTGCTGAATAATGACTTGATGGTCTCCACTGATTACCAGCACACCGTTACCTTGAGATATAGTTTGTTGATCCCTCCTTGCTCCTGATTGCTCGTCACACAATAAACAGTCTAGGGGTGTTGGTTTTTTTGGTGTTTATTTGGAACTGGGATAGGAGAAGGGAATATTGGGATGCTCCTGTTTGAACTATTCACATTAGTGGAGGACTTCTATCTTTAAGCCTTCTAGGTTGATTGGAAACAGCTAGGCTGCCTAATCCACACTGCTGCAAGTGTAGAAAGGGTCAAGCTTCCTGCTCTCTTTAATTCCTAGCAAGACGACCTGGTAGATAATGACTTATCTTCAGGACACTCTCACTAGCACCCCTTTCAACCGACACCCGTCCACTGACTATCCTAGGAATAGGGGTGGCCCCCCCCCTCAGGTCAGGCCCCTTGACATGAGATTCTGTACTCACTGTACTGCAGAAACAGATCCTCCAGTGTCTCCCCTCTCAGTCAGCTCCTCTGGACCTCCGGGTTCAGTTCCTCACTGCTACTCTCCAGGCCCTCAGGACGATCCCCCTGGGGCTGCATGGCACCTCTACAGATGGGGAGGTAGCCGCCCCCCTCCCTCCGGGACTCTGCTATCCAGCCAGAAGACCCAGAGCACATGTGCTCCTGGCTTTTATACAGTATCCTAACATGCACCGAGGTACTTTCTCTGTGCCAATCATAAGGACTGTATCAAAAGCCCATGCACCCATTCTTCAGGTTTCCTTCCACTGTCCAACATGCCTCCCTATTGGACCAGGGTGAAGCACTCTCTAGACAGAATGAGCTGCATCCTGAGCACAATGATCAGACCTCACTAACAGATCCTGCTCTATGGTAGGCAGAGAACAATATCGAGTCACGTGCAGAGCCCCTCTGGTAAGCAGACAGAGCTCAAACTATACTTTCTCACTAGCACTTACCCAGGAGGGTGCTACAACTGTATGTCTCCTATGGCCCTTTATGGCTTTGGGTTTGGAGGTCAGACAAGGGGTAAGCAGATGCAGGGAGAACCAATGGTGATTGGAGAAAGTTCTGTGAACACGCTGATCTATTGGCCATCAGGTATCCAGCAGACCCATAGGCATGTCACTCAATGCAACCAAAACCATCCAGCCTAGGGCTCTGCCGTCTCATGTTGGGCGGCCCCTTTACTTCCACAGCTCAGTCTGCCAATTATAAAGGCAAGAGACTCACAGACTTCCCGCTATTTAGTAATGCTTAAAGGTTAGCGGCCCTCAAAGTCCAAAACACATGTTGAATGAGTCTTGTGATATTTTTTTTTTCATCTAGGTTGTAGCAATCATGTGTGGAGAAAGGTCAACACCTTTGCTGATTAGTGTTATCAGCATCTGCTCACAGAAAGGAAAGGGCAGGAGCTGACACTTCCTAATGAGCCATAAGAAGCATGATTCAGTGCCCACATCACCACTGCCAGAGTTTGCTTTCACTTAAAGAGACACTCCGCCCAAAGCTTAAAGTTCTGACTCATTTCATGGATATAAGTTGGACTCAAAAAGACTCAAAAATGGCACACATCCCCAAGAATGATTTTTATTTATTTTTATTTTGTTCTATAGGATATAGCTAGAATTACAAGTCTTTTGGCTTTTGCTCAATAACTGATTCTTTATCAAGAAAATAATTCACTCTAGGTGATTTGTGCCATTCAGGCCCCTTTCATACTTGTGGGGCTTGTCCTGCAATTTGGGGCTTAAAAGTCGCATAACAAGTCATACTCTATGATTTCCAATGAGTACTTATCTTCAAGTTGCAACAACTTCAAAGTAGTCCCTGCACTACTTTGGTTTGAGGTCCATAGACATAGGCTTTGCTTCTCAGCCCCATCGGTTGTCATTACAAGACAGCCGACCATCTGCTATGGACACCGGTACCGGGGTGATGCCTCTAGCTGCAGGCATCACTACAGTACAAGCACTTTCCCGAAATATCGGTAACCTCAGGGGCCAATTCTGATATATCGGGGAAAGTGCATATCGGCCCCCGATATATCGGTGTTGCCGATAATCAGTCGACCCCTAATCTGTATGGCATACATACATTGGTCCAGCTTTGCACAATGTAAGCAATGTACCTGATGGTCCACTAGGAACGATGAAAAATCACTGTAGTAGTCTATGCTGCTTCAGTGATGACTGAGATTTTCCCGGTTCTGCCGGGTCCCCTCTGCACACAGAATACAGTAGATGTCTTGCTTGCCACTTCTGCCATTTACAGAATGCCTTGTATTTTTTTTTTTCAATTATTTCAACATGATCTCTGATTGGAAGAAGTGGGAATGAAGGGGGGTAAAGTAGCAAATTAGAAGGTGTTCTGTAAACGGTGGCAGTCCTGAGCAATAACCCCTGTGGTCAGTGTACAGAGGAAAAACCGCTTGCACAGAACCCCAGCACAGCGTGGATGATCGCAGCAATCACTATAGTAGTGACAACTGCTAAAGTGATTTCCATCTTCCCTGGTGGTATGAGATATGTACACAACTAGAAAAAAAAAAGACAATGGGAATGCTAATAAATTAGGATGTAGTTAACACCCTCCAGTAACCTACCCACTCACTCTTACGTAAATATACAGTAGATCAAAGAGTGGGGCTATATGGCAAAAAAACAGCATACAAGAAAAAAAGGTGTTTTGTTTTACATAATTTCTCTACATGTTGCATTTGCTTATTTTGTATTAAATGTGATAGTTTTTGCTACACCTATTGTAGGTTGATATGTTTTTGTAACCATTCCCCGGTGCCTCATCAGATATGGTGCTTTTGGGTCCTTTTACACGGTCCGCTGTCCGGTGCGGACCGTTCTCTGCTCAGCGGGGAATGATCCGCCGATCCCCGCGGAGCCAGCGGATGACAGCTCCCTCTCCGCTCTGTGTGCAGGGAGGGAGGTGTCAGAGCCCCGCTGCTCTCTATGGGAAAACGGATGAGAGCGGACCGCCTGTCCGCTCTCATGCGATCCCATCCGATCCGATCCCCTGGACTGATAGAAAATAGGGTTTCCATCCGTCCAGATTTCACGGACAGGATCGGATGCGGATGGCAGCGGGTGTCAGCGGACATGTCCCCGCTGACATCCGCTGCCCCGTAGGGATGCATGGAGGATCCAATCAGATCCGCCTAAAAAACTGACAGACGGATCTGATCGGATCGTTCGCGTCAAAGGACCCTTAGGCTACTCTTTCTATTTTCATAATTTTTCTTGTATGAGATATGCACACTTACATTATGCCAAGCTGGACCAATAAGTATGTAATACAGGTAATTCCTGGAGTTCTGCTTTACCATTCTGACATGTGGTGCAGTCATGTTTTGGTGAGAGGTCTTCTTTATACATGGTTCCATCCCCAAAAAAGACAAAGTCTGTGTTGTATGAGGGATGAAGGCATTCCACTTCTTCTATAGAATAGTATACTACCGTGGATATAGAATGAGGCCTTTTTTTGGCTAATAAAGATAGCAGAAGGGATTGTATGTTGTCTGTTAGTCCGAAATGTAAAATAAAGAAAAAAATCTACTTTCAATAACCCACAAAGGTAGTAGGTAAGGGTTTGTAATAAACTTTGCTAAAATCTACTTTGACTAACAGCCTTTAACAAGGGTTAAAGATTGCTATAAGTCCCCGATCTTTTCCTCCTCTATCTACTGAAGTTGCTTCCAGTGGTATTATCTTGTCCTTCCATAGACTCCGTTTGACACACGGCAGAACCCAGGCCTGAACCACTGATGTGTGGATTCTGGGACTGCGTAGATGTTTATTCCTCCATCTGGGTACAAATCTTAAATTTCTAACTGTATTCCAGCTGAGTGTACTCATGAATTATTCCTCCATAATAAAGTGTTCCTTCGTCGTATAAGCAGAACCATATTCACTGACAAGGCTGCCCTTTGCTGTGGCAGGGAATGTGCTGCCTGGGCTTCTCTAGTCCCTCAAAAACAGGGACAAAATGTCATTTTGCAGTTGAGTTACATTTATAAAGCGCCCCTCCTTACCTCCACTATGAACTGCTAACAGCGGTACATTGGAAAATGCACGTAAGCGAGAGGGGACTACTGTAACCGAGTCTCTGGCTGGAAGAAACACCAGTCCACCGCGTTTCCTACAGTTTGTAGCAGAAGAAAAGAAAAAAGCATAAGAATCTCAGAATGCAGATAAAGCGACTAAAATTGTACAGCTTTCTTTCAGAACCTGGACTGGGTATAAGCCGATAACAAACATTTTCACCAGCACAGCTGTTTCCTTTTTTCACATAGTAAAACAATGCATCACATGCACAAGAGTCGGGATTGCACCAGATCTTTTTCTCAAAAAGGCAGACCAGTATATATTTTTTACTTTCTGCTATAAAACATATTTGATAAAACTTTAGAAAAATCTATTTTTTTTTTATCAATTTAGGCCAATATGTATATTGCTACAAATTTTTGGTAAAAAAAATCCCAATAAGTGTATATTAATTGGTTTGCGCAAAAGTTATAGCATCTACAAACTATACAATATACCGTATACTAGAATTTTTTTTATTTTTTTTTTCTATACTTGTAATGGTAGCGATCAGTGACTTATAGCAGGACTACATATTGCAGTGGACAATTGGACACTAAATGACACTTTGTGGGAACCAGTGACACTAATATGGTGATTTGTGCTAAATATATGCACTGTCACTGTACTAATGACACTGACTGGACTCGCTCATCCATGTCTTTATGAACCTTACTTTGTGCACTGGTCCAAATCATTTGGTGGAGGGGGGATTATGGTGGGGGGTTGTTTTTCAGGGGTTGGGCTTGGCCCCTTAGTTCCAGTGAAGGGAACTCTTAAGGGGTCAGCATTTTGGACAATTTCATGCCTCCAACTTTGTGGTAACAGTTTGGGGTTGGCCCCTTCCTGTTCCAACATGAATGCGCACCAGTGCACAAAGCAAGGTCCATAAAGACATTGATGACTGAGTTTGGGGTGGAGGAACTTGTCTGGCCTGCCCAGAGCCCTGACCCCATCCTTATAGAACACCTTTGGGATAATTTAGAGAGGAGACTGCGATCCAGGCCTTCTCAGCCACATCAGTGCCTGACCTCACAAATGTTCTTCTAGAAGAATGGTCAAACATTGACACACTCCTAAACCTTGTGGACAGCCTTCCCAGAAGAGTTGAAGGTGTTATAGCTGCAAAGGGTGGGCCAACCCAATATTAGAAACATAGAAACATAGAATGTGTCGGCAGATAGGAACCATTTGGCCCATCTAGTCTGCCCAATATATCTGAATCCTATGAATAGTCCCTGGCCCTATCTTATATGAAGGATAGCCTTATGCCTATCCCATGCATGCTTAAACTCCTTCACTGTATTTGCAGCTACCACTTCTGCAGGAAGGTTATTCCATGCATCCACTACTCTCTCAGTAAAGTAATACTTCCTCATATTACTTTTAAACCTTTGCCCCTCTAATTTAAAACTGTGTCCTCTTGTGGTAGTTTTTCTTCTTTTAAATATGCTCTCCTCCTTTACCGAGTTGATTCCCTTTATGTATTTAAAAGTTTCTATCATATCCCCTCTGTCTCTTCTTTCTTCCAAGCTATACATGTTAAAGTCCTTTAACCTTTCCTGGTAAGTTTTTTCCTGCAATCCATATACTAGTTTAGTAGCTCTTCTCTGAACTCTCTCTAGAGTATCTATATCCTTCTGGAGATATGGCCTCCAGTACTGCGCACAATACTCCAAGTGAGGTCTCACCAGTTCTGCTGGCATTTCGTGCTGCTCTATTACATTGTCTTCCCACCTTTAAGTCTTCTGAAATAATTACTCCTAAATCCCTTTCCTCAGATACCGAGGTCAGGACTGTGTCAAATATTCTATATTCTGCCCTTGGGTTTTTACGTCCCAGGTGCATTATCTTGCACTTATCCACATTCAATTTCAGTTGCCAGAGTTCTGACCATTCTTCTAGTTTTCCTAAATCCTTTTCCATTTGGCGTTTCCCTCCAGGAACATCAACCCTGTTACATATCTTTGTGTCATCAGCAAAAAGACAAACCTTACCATCGAGGCCATTTGCAATATCACTTATGAAGATATTAAACAAAATTGGTCCCAGTACAGATCCCTGAGGTACCCCACTGGTAACATGACCTTGTTCTGAATGTTCTCCATTCACTACAACCCTCTGTTGTCTGTCACTCAGCCACTGCCTAATCCACTCAACAATATGGGAGTCCATGCTCAATGACTGCAGTTTATTGATAAGTCTTCTATGTGGGACAGTGTCAAAAGCCTTACTAAAATCTAGATATGCAATGTCTACTGCACCTCCACCGTCTATTATTTTAGTCACCGAGTCAAAAAAATCTATAAGATTTGTTTGACATGATCTCCCTGAAGTAAACCCATGTTGTTTTTCATCTTGCAGTACATGGGATTTAAGATGTTCCACAATCCTATCCTTTAATAGGGTTTCCATTAATTTGCCTACTATTGATGTTAGGGATGCACCGAATGTTCGGCGGCCGAACATTATTCGGCCGAAAATAGAAAAAATAGCACTTTCGGTGTTCGGCCGAATAAGTCAAAAGGCCGAATAATTTTGTGCCGAATAATAGGGCTGAACGATAGTCGATATGATATCGACTATCGTTCTGTGGCCGTAGGCGATATACATATCGCCGAGGTCACGATATTTACAGGGGGAAGGGACTCGGAGGAGGACAGGAGGACTCACAGACTTCCGTGAAGCCGGGACACTTCAGCGGTGAGCATACATTACATTACTCACTCGTGCACTGCAGCCCGCCCCACACATTCAATGAGTCTTACTCTCCTCCCTAGTTTTTTCAATGGCACATTCAGGAAGCCAATCACGCCGTGATTAGCTGCACAGCGAACCAATCACGCGTGCCTGCACACCTGATTGGTTCCGCTGTGCTCCTTTCCAGGCTACTACTAGTCCACCTCCAGCCTCCTACTACCACCACTATGAGAGACTGTATAATCTGATCGAGTCCACACTGACACTGACTGACTGTCACTGAGTAATTGATGTTACCACATTAACCCTGACCTGCCCAGTGCCCTGTATCTGCAATTAAAATTTACAAGGCTGCCTGCATGCTTCCTGATTCCATTCCCAGCATCCTTCCCAATCCCTACAGTGTCACTAACATTAACCCTATGGTACAAGGCTGCAGTGTGCACTGAATCCCATTCCCTACAGTAACATTTAGGGAGAGAGAGAGACATGAGAGGACAAGAGAGAGAGAGAGAGGACAAGAGAGAGAGAGAGACATGAGAGGACAAGAGAGAGAGAGTGAGAGGACAAGAGAGAGAGAGAGAGAGACACGAGAGGACAAGAGAGAGGACAAAAAATTGGCAAAATAAATGGAAAAAATGTGAAACACCGCGTTCGGTATTCGGCCTTCGGCCTTCGGCCAAACATTTTATTATTATTCGGCTTCGGCCAAGAATTTCATTTCGGTGCATCCTTAATTGATGTCAGACTCACTGGTCTATAGTTGCTCGATTCCTCCCTACTACCTTTCTTGTGAATGGGCACGACATTTGCCAATTTCCAATCTTCCGGGATGACTCCTGTTACTAATGATTGGTTAAATAAATCTGTTAATGGTTTTGCCAGCTCACCACTAAGCTCTTTTAATAATTTTGGGTGTATCTCATCAGGACCCTGTGACTTATTTGTCTTCACTTTAGACAGCAATCTTAGAACGTCTTCCTCTGTAAAGACACATGCATCAAACGATTCATTAGTCATCCTTTCAAGTGGAGGTCCTTCTCCTTCTTTTTCTTCTGTAAAAACTGAACAGAAGTATTCATTAAGGCAGTCGGCTAGCCCTTTATTCTCTTCTACATACCTTCCGTCCTTTGTTTTTAATTTAGTTATTCCTTGTTTTAATTTCCTTTTTTCATTTATATATCTGAAAAATGTCTTATCCCCCTTTTTCATAGACTGAGCTAGTTTTTCTTCTGCCTGCGCTTTAGAAGTTCTTATAACTTGCTTGGCCTCTTTCTGCCTAATCTTGTAGATTTCCTTATCTTCATTGCTCTGGGTTTTTTATAATTACAAAATGCTAGCTTTTTATTTTTAATGATTTGGGCGCTTTTGTGTCGCTCCTATTAAAACGGGTCCTGTACTACTCTATGGCGAGCGAGCGACCGACCGCGAATTGTCAGGCGACCAAGTCGCCTGACAAGTCGCGCTAGTGGGAATGGACCCTTAGGGTAAACTGCAGCAAAGAAAAATCAGCTCTCCAGTTCAGTTAGATAGGGCTGTGCTGTGATAGAGCTGTGTAATTCTCAGGACTGGATGGACTGAAACACAAATCCTTTTGCAAATAAAACAGCTCCAACTGTATATAGGCTTTTATCTGTTTATTTAGTTGTTTGCCAGTAGTTCAGTTTTAAAGGATAGGTTTTAGAACATGTTACACCCGTATTTAGGGTGTAGCATGTAACATGTTCTTGTTGTGCTCCTCACCCCATCACTGCTCCCTCTCAGTGTGACAGCGGGCAGGGGTTCTTCTCCCCAGTCCCCACACCCGCTGTCAGATTTTGAAAACAGCCTGACTGAGGGACACTGCCAACCCATACAGTAGCATCAATCATGTACAGGAATTTGTGAATAAAAGAACTACAAGTCTTGTCTTCCACCATGGCAGACAGATATGTAGTTTGAATAAACTATGGTAGTGCCCTTCAGTATGCTCGTAGTTTATTTACATTGTCTACAATGCCTGCGATCAGGCTTTTGTTTTAAAAAATAATAAATGCACATTTTGTCTTTACCTGGAAAAATGTAAATTAAATTAAATGTATTATTTTTTTATGAAACGTGAACTTTAAAATTCAGTACGAGGTCAGAGATCCTCAAATAATTGCCACTGCAGGTGTGCATACCTTCCATTGAAGTCACCAATATTTAGAGTAATTATTGGGTTGTTTTACTCTGCAGTATCTATAAAAAAAAATGAAATATCAGATTTAGGTGTTTGGATGGCATGGTGGTGTTTTGGAATAACCTCTAGACAGAAAGTTACTGTTTGTTATCGAACTTTGCAAGAGCAGACCTCCCTTCAGCAGGGAGCGTGGATGCTGCTAATGACACGTCGTAACATGAAAATATCAGAAAAGGTCAGAGATGTTTTGGATCCCGGATCATTGGCTCCCATTGAAATATAATGGGATGGCTGCCAGCATCTATAATGAAATATGTGCACAGTGGGGTAGTTATAGTTGTGTGTCAGAGTTCTCCAAAAGAGGGGGAAGGGACTTCCAGAAGCTTTTGGTTCTGTGGGGTTTAAAGTGAACTCAAGCCCACACTAAGCACCCTAAAGTATTAATATATTGTGAATAAGCAGAATTCACCTCAAAACAAGCCATATTGTACTTCTGTAGCTATAGGCATTGTGAAAAATAATCTTCAAAGTTCACAACAGAGACATAGAAATCTTTTTTTTTTTTTTCTTATAAATTTCTATGGAGAGCAGAATCTTGGCAGGTTGCTCTCTGGTGTAAACACACAGCAGGTGTTTCTTAGGTGTTAGCAACAGGCTGCAACCAGCTTTAGGGGTTGATTTACTAAAGGCAAAAAAACTGTGCACTTTGCAAAGTACAATTGCTCCTGAGCTTAGTAAATGAGGTAAGGCTTCACTTTGCAAACAATAACCAATCACGTGCAAAGAAAAAAAGTATTTTGGCTTGCACACAATTGGATGATGGAAGTCGACACAGACCTTCTGCTTATTTACTAAGCTTTAGAGCACATGTCAACCACAAGTCCCATGGGCTAAATCCAGCCCAGCAGGCCATTTCATGTGGCCCTTTCCACTCTCCTGCAAGTGCGGCCACCCCCCACAGCAGTTGGCAGCAGAGAGGAGAACAGAACTCCTTCTACAGATCCTTTGCCTCTGTGTGCAGCTGCAGCACCCCCTTTCTGCCTCTCCTGGTCTCAGCATTCAGCAGATTCTTTCCCTCCTCTTGTCCTCCTCCAGACCCTGCACTTTCTGCTTCCTAGCTTGACCCTCAGCTTCTTCCCATCACCAGCACAAGATAGGGGGTGCACTGTAATGTATGGGAAGGTAGGGGACTTGACTTCTGATAATAGGGGGACTCTTGACATCTGATGTAAGGGGGGTTGGGGGTGCACTGGACATCTAGTCCGGCCCTTTGAGGGCAATGATAATGCTGATGCAGTCTGCAATGAAATTGAGTTTGACAACCCTGCTCTAGAGGAACTGCACTTGCAGAGTGCAGCTGCACTGTTCACAGTGCACAGTCTTTTCCTTTAATAAGTAAACTCCTGTGTTTTGCTGTTTGAAAATTATTTAATTTACAGTACAAGCAGGTAGTGAGGTCAGGGATGGCCTATTTTAGAACTCTTTTACTGGTTACTAACTACAGTCAGCTCCATAAATATTGGGACATCAACACAATTCTAATTTTTTTGGCTCTATACACCACCAAAATGGATTTGAAATAGAAAAAAAACAAGATGTGCTTTAACGGCAGACTTTCAGCTTTAATTTGAGGGTATTTACATCCAAATCAGGTGAACGGTGCAGGAATTACAACAGTTTGTATATGCGCCTCCAACTTTTTAAGGGACCAAAAGTAATGGGACAGATTAACAATCATAAATCAAACTTTCATTTTTTAATACTTGGTTGCAAATCCTTTGCAGTCAATTACAGCCAGAAGTCTGGAACGCATAGACATAACCAGACGCTGGGTTCATCCCTGGTGATGCTCTGCCAGGCCTCTACTGCAACTGTTTTCAGTTTCTGCTTATTCTTGGGGCATTTTCCCTTCAGTTTTGTCTTCAGCAAGTGAAATGCATGCTCAGTCGGATTCAGGTCAGGTGATTGACTTGGCCATTGCATAAAATTCCACTTCTTTCCCTTAAAAAACTCTTTGGTTGCTTTCGCAGTATGCTTCGGGTCATTGTCCATCTGCACTGTGAAGCGCCGCCCAATGAGTTCTGAAGCATTTGGCTGAATATGAGCAGATAATATTGCCCGAAACACTTCAGAATTCATCCTACTGCTTTTGTCAGCAGTCACATCATCAATAAATACAAGAGAACCAGTTCCATTGGCAGCCATACATGTCCACGCCATGACACTACCACCACCATGCTTCACTGATGAGGCGGTATGCTTTGGATCATGAGCAGTTCCTTTTTCTCTCCATACTCTTCTCTTCCCATCACTCTGGTACAAGTTGATCTTGGTCTCATCTGTCCATAGGATGTTGTTCCAGAACTGTGAAGGCTTTTTTACATGTTGTTTTGCAAACTCTAATCTGGCCTTCCTGTTTTTGAGGCTCACCAATGGTTTACATCTTGTGGTGAACCCTCTGTATTCACTCTGGTGAAGTCTTTTCTTCATTGTTGACTTAGACACACATACACCTACCTCCTGGAGAGTGTTCTTGATCTGGCCAACTGTTGTGAAGGGTCTTCACCAGGGAAAGAATTCTTCGGTCATCCACCACAGTTGTTTTCCGTGGTCTTCCGGGTCTTTTGGTGTTGCTGAGCTCACTTGTGCGTTCTTTCTTTTTAAGGATGTTCCAAACAGTTTATTTGGCCACCCCTAATGTTTTTGCTATCTCTCTGATGGGTTTATTTCAGCCTAATGATGGCTTGCTTCACTGATAGTGACAGCTCTTTGGATCTCATATTGAGAGTTGACAGCAACAGATTCCAAATGCAAATAGCACACTTGAAATTAACTCTGGACCTTTTATCTGATCCTTGTAAATTGGATGAGGGAATAACACACACCTGGCCATGGAACAGCTGATCAGCCAATTGTTCCATTACTTTTGTTCCCCTAAGTGGGAGGCACATATACAAACTGTTGTAATTCCTACACCATTCACCTGATGTGGATGTAAATACCCTCAAATTAAAGCTGAAAGACTGCAGTTAAAGCACATCTTGTTTGTTTCATTTCAAATCCATTGTAGTGGTGTATAGAGCCAAAAAGATTAGAATTGTGTTGATGTCCCAATATTTATGGAACTGACTGTATATGTAAATACTTTCATGTCTGCGGTATATGCACAGGTGCACTTTAAAATGATACTTCAAGCAAGACTTTTTTTTTTTTTTTAACGTTTGCTATGGTAGAAAGGACCAGAACATCTGTCGGATTTTTATAGCTTTGCTGTGTCTTCTTGCTAGGGAATTTTTCCTCGCTTTCATGTTCCTGGTAAATGGAAAAACAAATCTCCCCAATAGGTGTTTACACAACTATGAAAAATAAGTTTAAACCTCTAAGTGCCAAATAAAAAACAAGTAATGATTTCATGATAAAATGAAAGGGGGGTCAGAAAACATGTAGTGAGAAAGAACAGTCCAACAGCCACAGTGGGACCCCGAACGGGTCAACTCGAGGATGTTGGAAAAGTAGTCTTACGGTTCCAGGGCTGTCTGCCGGGATAACCCCTCTGCATTCCCATGTATATTCCTGGTGTAGGGGTGTAGGGGTGTGGGGCCTTTTTGTAATTGAGAAATCTACACGTATGTGTCTTCCATCAAGTTCCATTCCATTTGCACGTTCTTGCGTGGAACGAGAAACCCCTGGAACGTCGAGATTGCTGATCATACACAATGGATACATCAGCTATTGGACCATATTTTGAAAGTACTTCTCTTAGATCTCGCTCTGTTGTGTAAAGACTTAGGCCAAACACGCCCAAACAGCAGTTAGGATCAGGATTTGCCAAACTTACTCTACTTCCTATATGCCGGCTTCGATTTGACATGGGAGAGCGACTGTGGCTGTGATGTCTGGTGGTCCCGGCCATGGCGGCCTCTGGGGCATAAGAGGAAGTTAAATGGCCCAAATTGTTCCCCAAAAGTACTTCTGCGAGTAACTCGCGTAGTAATCCCACCGCTGCCACCAATGTGACGAGACCCTTGCTTGCTCGCTTCCGCTCTCCCTGACTCTGCTTCTAGTGAGTCAGCTTGCAGATCGCAACATCTGATGGTTCGGTCAACCAAGGCTCCGGGATCCGAACTACAGCTATGTGCCGTTCGGAATCCATTAGAACAAATACCAGGCAGGCTGTATGTAAGTTCAAACAGGAAGACATTTATTGGAAGTACACAACACACTTTTATACAGAATTTGAAACATCCTGCCCCCCAACAACCGCTTTCCCATTGGTCAACTGCAAAGTACATGCCGTTCTCCTTCAGGTCCTCCTTAGCCATGCAAATGAGGACTTGAAAATTAGTCAGCAGGGATTGGTCCGATAGCTTGATTAGAAGGACTGTTATGTGTAATGAGACAGAAGCCCCCAGGGGACAATCAATGTACACAATAGCCAGACACAGAACAATGGTTCCATAACGTGCCCCCAATACACATTACTCTGAGTGTCAATACATCCCTTAGCAGACAACAGGTGGGTTCATTAGCACACCCGACAATAGGTGAATGGAAAGCCACCTCAGACAAAAGCAACATTGTTAGACAGTCAGTTTCCTCATTGAATTTCCTGGAATGACCATATTAGGAGTTGTACTTCCTGGTCAGAGACCTCATGGCAAATGGGAACAAATCTCAATATTTCTACATGGAGACCTTGCTGACAAATATGAAGCAATCCAAACCATCACCCATCTGTCCTTAAGTTCCAGTGACGGTGAACACCGTCACAGGCTTCTATTTCCGACTTTCCCTTAACCACTTGTTCTCCAGGTCATTGTATTTTATAGCTCACTTCTGTCGGCAGGGGGGGTGTATTAAAATGTCCTCCCGCTCTCACTGCTTGTTCGCTCCCTCTAGGACATGCAGCAGTGTGCCCAGTGATTGATGTTTTCTTCAGACACAGCAGATCACAGAACAGGGTACAGGACCAGTAAAATTGACCCTGTATCATGTGATTGCTGTGACCAATTATAGCAATCACATATAGAAACAAAGGCTGCATGTTGCCGCCAACACTCTGTTTTCTCTCACACTGATTGGCTGGGGAGTGTTTCCCCAGTAATTGACAATAGGAAAAAACTCTTTCCTAGTGCAGAGTCACCAGTGCAGCCAGTCAGTGTCCCTGATCACCAAATAGCCACAGTGTCCCTGATTGCTGCCACACCAAAACAATGTCACAATACCATCGCAGCCAGCCACAATGTCCCTGATCATTGCCACACCAGAACAATGTCACAATACCAGTGCAGCCAGCCACAATGTCCCTGATCATTGCCACACCAGACTCAGTGTCAGCTAGACCAGTGCAGCCAGCAGCTGTGTTTATGTTCATCGTAACACCTTACCAATGCAGCCAGCTACAGTGTTCTTGATCACTACCACACCAGGGCCAGAGTCACCAAACCAATGTAGGCCAGCAACAATGTTCCTAATTGCCGCCACACAAGTCCCAGTATCACCAGACCAGTGTAAGATAATAAGTGTTTCACACAAGTGTCTCCTGACCAGTGTAAGCCAGCAGCAGTGTCCCTGATCACTGCCACACCAGTCCCGGTGTCAACAGACCAGTGTAAGCCAGCAACAGTGTTCCTGATATCTTCACACCAGTCCCGATATCACTAGCCTAATGCCGCCAGGAACAGTGTTCCTGACTTCTGCCACACCATTACCGATGTTTCCAGACCAATGCAGCCATCAACAGAATTCCTGATCACTGCCACAACAGCCTCAGAGGTTATCAGACCAATGTAAGTCATCAATAGTGTTCCTGATCGCTGCTACGCAAGTCCCAATGTCACCGGACCAGTATAAGCTTGTGAAAGTTTTCCTGATCGCCGCCACACCAGTCCCAGTGTCCCCAGACCTGTGTAAGTCAGCAACAGTGTTCCCGATCACTAGTCACACTAGTTTCAGTGGCACCAGACCAGTGTAAGCCAGCAACAGAGTTCTGATCACCGCCACACCAGAGCCAGTGTTCCCAGAACAGTGCAACCATTAACAGTGTTTACTACCACACCAATGTAAGCCATCAAAAGTGTTCCTGATAACTGCTACACCAGTTACAGTATCACCAAACCAGTACAGGCAGAAATAATGTTTCTGATTGCTAGCCACACCAGTGTCAGTATCACCAGAGCCAGTGCAGCCATCAATAGCGTTCCTGATTGCTGCCACACCAGTTACAGTGTCTCCAGACCAGTGTAGGGAGCAATAGTGTTCCTGATCACTAGCCACACCAGTGCCAGGTATCATCAGAGCCAGTGCAGCCAGCAACAGTGTTCCTGATCACCTCTACATCAGTACAGTGTCACTAGAGCCAGGGCAGCTATCAACAGTGTTCCTGATCACAGTACACCAGTACAGTGTCACTAGAGCCAGGGCAGCCATCAACAGTGTTCCTGATCACAGTACACCAGTACAGTGTCACTAGAGCCAGGGCAGCCATCAACAGTGTTCCTGATAACAGTACACCAGTACAGTGTCACTAGAGCCAGGGCAGCCATCAACAGTGTTCCTGATCACAGTACACCAGTACAGTGTCACTAGAGCCAGGGCAGCCATCAACAGTGTTCCTGATCACCTCTACATCAGTACAGTGTCACTAGAGCCAGGGCAGCCATCAACAGTGTTCCTGATCACAGTACACCAGTACATTGTTGCCTCTGCCTGCTACCTGTACTGACTCTTGTCTGTTTATTGACCACGTTTCTGCCTGCTGCCCAGACCAATTCTTAGCCTGTTTATTGACTATGTTTCTGCTTCTGCATGAACAGACCTATCTGCATGTCCCACTGACTACGTTTTTGTAAGACACCAGTCTTAGGCACCCCCTCTTGACAACCGTACTCTTCAAACCACAGGAACTCACTATTCACACTTTGTTCAGCCTCCTGTACTACCTGGCTAGTGAACATGAGATTCCTGGGGGCAGCAATACGCCAGTAGGCTAAGCTTGCTTGGCTTATAGGGACGGGAACTGCTATAGGTAAACAAAGCTATATTCCCTGACAACTCATACAGAGGCGAGCATTACTGTTCACTTCTTGATACAATGTCTGGTACATAATCAGTCCAGCTATCAGTCTCACGCATGTGGTATCCCCATACATGGGAGGAGTAGCAGAATGTGTTTTGGGGTGATATTCTAAATATGCCCCTTGCTGTATGTGAGAAATATCTTATTAAATCAAAATCTTTGTGTGCAAAAATACATTTTCATTTTCCTTCTGCATTTTCCAAATACTTGTGGCAAAATAAATCTTCAACACTTTTTCTCAAATCTTTGGGGTGCAGTTGTACGTGCCGGATCACATTGGTGCGATGCGGGAACCCTGCAAATCCACTGCGGGTTCCCGCATCGCACCCCGACTCGCAGGCAGTTGACACTGCCATATGTGAACTGCTGGGAGTGTCAATACAAAGTTAATGACACCCCGGATTAGTTTGCATATCGCAGTGCGTACTGTCAGTTCGGACAGGAATCGGATAGCATAGGGTGTGAACACCCATGCGATCCGATTCTGGTGCGGACCAAAAAAAGGGTCCTGTGTGACTTTGGTCTGAATTTGATGCAAATTCAGCATCACAATCTGTATAGTTGAATTCGCATCGCACAGACATCGCATGTGATTTGCACAGCAGTGTGCTGCGAATCACATGCGATGTCTAACATCGCATATGTGTGAACTGGCACTAAAATATATTTCTTATATCATTACGCTACGTGTAAACACAAAACAAAATGTGTCAACATCTACATACACTTGAAATGTAACAATGTGTTAAAAAAACAATCATGGTGCTCCTGCAGACTCTTATTTAATACATCCTAATACACTGAGAAATCTTAAAATTATATATAGATTTCAGAGGTGCAGAGAGTCTCACTGGATTTCTGGCAGGTTCAACGTTTTTTTTTTTTTTTTGCCTTTATCAAATAGATAAAACAAATACAAACAAATTAAGTTCATTGTTCGGTTTTCAATACACTTTATTAAGTCTTGTCATACTGTTCCTGAGTAGCATGTTGGATCATCAACCCAGCACAAGAATAAAAGGAAACTCCCCGTGGAGGTGAGATATAGAACAAAATGTCGCCTCTACTTATTTTTGGCGAGCTGCTCACAAACACGACCTATTTTCTTGCGCTAATTTCCACCCTCACACTTCTCTTTTCATCTACGCTCATCCTGAGCTCTTTAAACGATCCTATTTATTTTCCCGTATCCTTCACGGACCATACGCCAACCGCATTCTCACCCTGCCCGAGTTCCCTCCGCCATCTCTGACTCGGCGCTGCGGACGGAATTAAAATCAGCCGGGGGTGCTTTCAGCGGACAGATGTGAGCGGACTCTTAATTTATTTGTCGGTTGTCTTTTCTTCCCTACTTAAAGCTCCTGTGATGAGGTTCTTTCCACCTGTCAGATGGTGGAATGTGGTGTGAGATTGCTTTACCGGGGAATTCTGCCTTTGTGAAAAGTCCTTGTCTTAAGATAACAAAGTTTAGTCTCTGTGTTAACCATTTTTCTACAGATCCGGGGACTCCGCTCTGTGAATATTCATAACTTCGGGCAGCAGTGAACTCAGTATTAGAGGTAACATCAGGCACTCCGCAAGAGCAAAATTACCATGATAAACACAGCCAAGGACATTAATATACTAATAGCTGAAATACAGGCAAATATTGAATAAGGTACAAATTAAAGAGGATCTTTGGTCATTAAAAAAAAAAAAAAAATTAGAAGTCATCAACTACAAATACTGTTTAATAAAAGGACACTTACCTGTACAGGGATCCAATGCTGTCCTCACCTGAGGCAGTTCTTTGCGTTCTTCAGGTCCCAGCACCACCATGTTGACTTTGGGAAGCCAGCTGTGACTCTTGCGGCTTCCCACTGCTCATGCGCGAGCCGCAAAATACGCCCTGTGAATAGTCCCGCAGCCTTCTGGGACCTGTGAAGTGTCCAAGGAGGCTGTGGGCAGGGGGAGGGGGGGGCAAACTTCCACTTGGATCGCCTAGGCGTGGGAGCGGGTACCTTTCAAAAGCTCACGGATCCCATGCTGATTGGAGCGGAGCAGCGATGTATGAAATTAGGAGGGAGTATCTCACCAAAAATTACCGTTGCAGAGGATGCCTAAATCCTGACTTGTACCTTAGTGCAAAGTTCTTCACCCAAGCAGGTAATGACATTTCTGAGGGCGTTCTGTACACCAACTGTATACCGAACGCCTCCAATTTGCGATATTGCATTAAAAGTGACAGCACCTGCAGATCCTAAAGGAAAGGTAATTTTTAATAATGTTAAATTACAATATGACTTGCGTATCACTTGTATTGTATATATACGTGTATATATATATATATATTTATATGTGTGTGTGTGTATATATTTTATTTATTTTTTTCATGAAAGTGAAGACCTAAAATAGTGGTTTCAGGGAACCTTTACTAAAAGCAATCAATTGGGGGTCAGTGGCAAAAAAAGCCCCATACATTGGTGGTCAGTGTGAAGATCGTCACTCTTACAGACAGCTGAAATGGTAAATGGTGTCATGCTGCTGGATTTGGCAAGTGGTGTTGATCCTTGTAGTATGCAGTCATCATCAAATAGGAGGTCAGTCAGGTGGGGTACACATTATAAGAAAATCGGGCAAACGATCATCTGATTTTCGTCGTTGTTTCACAGCAAGTCGGAATCGATGAAAGAAAATTTGTACGAAAATTCTCATACGACAAAGGCTTTTTTTTTTTGTTTATTGTTTCTGATCATGCGCAGTCTTAAGTTTCTTATTTTTCTTGTACAAAAATCATACGAAAACGGTACGCATTAGGCAAATATCGTTCGTTCTGTTCCCGTACGAGAAACATTTTGGAGTTTATCCTTTCGGAAATTTTCATTCAGAAGGTTGGAAGTGGCTGTAGAAAGTTGTGTACACAGTATATGAAAATCGTACGAAAGTTCTTTGAACAAAAATTCTCCCCCGATTTCCTTATACTGTAGTGAGTATAAGCCTTTAGCCATAGTTCGAGCAACTCCTTTCAACCTATGAAGGATCAATGTGACAGCTCTAGAGACTTATACATCTGTGCTTGTATCAATATATTATTTGTATTATTATACTGGTTTGTATATGTGATTTATAGCTCGATCTAAAGAGGATCTTTACCCTGGGAACAAAAAAATTAAAAGTCAGCAGCTGCAAATACTGTAGGTGCTGACGTTTAATAAATGTACACTTACCTGTCCAGGGGTCCAGGGCCATCCTCACCTCGCTGGTCTTCTGGTCCCCGGCATCTTTAGTGTGGAAAGCTGGCTGTGACTCCTTTTGGCTTCACAGCCGGCTTCCCACTGCTCATGCATGAGCCGCGCTGCGCTTTGTGAATTATCCCGCTGCCTTCTGGGACTTGTGACGTGTCCCAGAAGGCTGTGGGCCCTAGCGGTCCGATCCTAAGTGGGACCAGGTACCCGCTGCCCCCCCCAAAAAACTGTTTCCAAAGGTGATAGAGGAGGCGGAGTCGTGGAACTTGAATGGTGGATGGCAGCTTCCTTGGCTGAATAAGATAGGAGGATTTACTTCTACTTTAACCGCCTCCCACCTGCCGTAGTGTCAAATGATGGGTGAGCAGCGGCTCTCTCATTCTGGGGCAATGTCATATGATGTCTTCCCACTTGCGCGCCCTGGGGGGGGAGAGGGGGGTGGCGTGGCGATTGGTCATGCGCTTTGTCCCTAGGACAGGGCACATTTCCAGTCCTGACAAATGGAGCCCACGAGGTATGTAAACATTATTGTGGTTTGTGTCCACGTTAGAGAGATTCACCCTCTCTAATTGACTTGGTGACCATAATCATCGAGAGTCAAAGTGAAAGAAAATCCCAAATTTTTGCCTGTGACCAAAACAGACATAAAAAGGAAAATCTTCTAATGGGGACACTGGCTCTAGCAACAACCAGGGATATGGTTATGAGACGGGAAGTGACATTTCTGCAATGGGACAAAAAGTAGACAAGTGTAATAAACTTCTCTAATCTGTCCAAAAAGAGAAAAAAAAAAAAAAGTTGTGGCTTTCTTTTTACTTTCATATAAAAAATGACCCCCCTCCCCATTTTAAACAAAAGGACCTAAAGAAAGTTGTCAGAGCAGTTGGTTTTCCTAATGACAGCTGGTTGCTAGTGTAAACCCGCCACGCCATGTGTCAGCCTTGCGCTAAGCGGCCAACCGTGAGACATGCGCCGAGAATAACATCAGAACGCGCTGCTTTGCTTGTTATGACATTATTCAGCTCCAAAGTTTCATCCATCAACCTGTTCACCCTCAATTTGTCACTTACCCCACTCTCCATCACACGCCACAGCTATTCATCATCCTATCAACGTCGTCGCAAAAACTTTACCAGCCCGTCCATCGATCAACCGCACTTCATTATCCAGACACGGAGAGCCGCAGTTCGAGCCCATCATGTTTGCTGACAGGCAGTGTATATACACTGAGATATTTGTCGGGAACATATTCTCCTGTTCTAAATTCACACATAGATAAGATAAATATTCCAGTCTGTGTGGTGCTAAAGATCTTCTGAAAGCTAAACTCCAGCCTTCTCTTCAGTCTTGCACATTTGTACTGAGATTACTATCTCTGATTTTACTGCACACTGTGAGTCCTCCACTCATCAAGGCATTTTGATATTTGCATAACTCCTCCCAAGAGGAAACTGCTTGTATCAGGGAGGAGGACTCTTGAGAAGACCACAAAGGCAGGATGCGGTTTTAATTTCAGGAAGCTATGTACAGCAGCCTGCCGACCCCTTCCACCAGTCATGATATGCCTGCATTACATAGAGAAGCACAGACGCCCAGTAATGACATCTCTGGGTCTAAAATAAAATATATAATGAAAGTAGGTAAAGAGGAACCAGGAAAGGCAAAATATAAGAACAATAAACTTCAACTTTAAAGGGCAGGATAATGTGTAGGTAATATACATAAAAATAATTATAAATAAGCATTAAAGTGGATGTAAACCCCATTCATGAAATCTGACCTGGGCACATACTGTATATCTGTAGTGTTTGCTTATCTCTCTCCAAAGCCCTGAATCCCATGTCTTTCTGCTGCTCCATTCCTCTGTTATCAGCATGGTAATGTAAAGGTCTTACCTTAACCCTGCTGTTGGCAGCCATCTTGGACATGTGCAGACTGCTGTCTATTATAAACTCTGATTGCATCACATGTCTTATTCTAAGACACAGGCTGGGGGAGCGTGACACAGCCTGTGACTGGCAGAAATCAACCCCACACCATGTTATTGCCAAAAAATATTAAAGATTTACTTTCAAATATATATTTGTATGACAATCTAAAATGTTTTTTTGATTTAAATATTTATTTTCAGTGGCAGCTGGTCAATAGGGGGCACTGCCCCCCCCCCCCCCCATGGCTAGTCACTGTAGCATCAGCATAAAAAAAAATCGTACCTTTAATGGGAGTGACCGGGGCGCCGGACTCATTGCTGGCTATGGAGGGGGTGGAGGTTTTGGAATCATGTGCCTCTTTCTTGTGAGGTGATTGGCGTCCTTTCAGAGTGTCCTCAGGGCGCAGAGCTCTGCGCCCCCCGAACACTCCCACTCACTATTGCCGTCCTGTGATTGGTCCAGGACGTCTGATGTCGTAGGGGCGGTGCTTGGGCGTCACTCTCTCTGCTTCCTGTCTGAGCCAGCAGACGTCTTTCCATCCAGGCTGAGTGAGGACTCGCAGGATCAGCACACTGCAGCTTTGGAAGTGGACAGCAGCAGAAGAATAAGTGGAGGTGGCTGGGTGGGAAAAGTTCTATAGATGTGGCTGTGTAAGGAGGAAATCGGAAGCAGCTGTGAGGAGGAACATGAAAGGATCGGGTCTGCTGATTTCTTGACACAGGCTTCTTCTAAATTCAGTGACAGTGTATGTACCTTGTCCCACTCTGCTTCTCTTATCTGTGACTCTGCTTCTCTTATCATTCTGTGCACTCTATATCTCTAGCCACTGTTTGCTGCCACCACACAGATCTATTTAACCCTTGCTACACCTACCAGTTTTAAAGTTTATGAGCTTGTTGCTCCACAGATTTATTACTGCACTTACTCCAAAACTCATGCAGTGGCTTACATTCAGTATATATTATAAGGAAGATAAGCTGCTCAAACTGCATTTTCCGTTTACTTAACTGCTTACCTACTAACTTCTTCAAACCCATATACTTCAGCCTTTATTTAATGTTGGCACTTTTGTATTCTGCCACAATCTACATCAATACTCCTCTGCTAACTCCGCAAATGCTATTAGGGGTCCTTTCACACAGTCCGCCGGCGGACTCCGTGCTGCTCAGCGGGGATCAATCCGCCGATCCCCGCTGAGCAGGCAGATGACAGCTCCGTCTCCGCTCTGTGTACAGGATCGGATACAGATGTCAAGGGAGATGTCTCCTCTGACATCCGCTGCTCCATAGGGATGCATGGAGGATCCGATCAGGTCCAACTGAAAAACTGACAGGTGGATCTGATCGGGTCGCCAGTGTGAAAGGACCCTAACAGAGCATGTATTTATTGCTTGCACTTTGCTGTGATTTCCTTATCTCTGTGTTCTATGTGACAGAATGCACTAATATGCCATCTATTTTGATCATTCTGAGTCACAGCAAAGGTGTTCACATAGTGATTTCTTCACGTAAGTGGCAGTTCACACATATGCGATGCGGAAACCCTGAAAATCCACAGTGGGTTTCCGCATCACACTCCACTCGCAGGCAGTTCGCTGGGGGTGTCAATACAAAGTTAACGACACCCCCAGATCAGTTTGCATATCGCAGTGCAAACTGTCAATCCGGACATGAATCAGATTGCATAGGTGTGAACACCCATGTGATCCAATTCTGGTGCGGACCAAAAAAAGAGTCCTGTGCGACTTTGGTCCAAATGCGATGCAAATTCAGCCATACAATCTGTATGGCTAAATTCGCATTGCACAGACATCGCATGTGATTTGCAGAGCAGTGCGCTGCAAATCACATGCGATATCTGACATCTCATATGTGTGAATTGGGTCTAACTGGACATTAATGCTCTGTATAAGATATACTGTATGCCATATTTTGATTTTTACATTTTTTTTTTTGGGGTATGTCATATAGCAGAAAGTGAAAAATATATATATATATATATTTTTTAAATTGTCGCTCTTTTTTTGTTTATATATAAAGTAAAAACATGGCACAGGTGATCAAATACCACCAAAAGAAAGCTCTTATTTGTGGGAAAATAAATTTTGCGGGACGTAAATTTAATTTGGGTACAGCGTCACACAACCACGCAATTGTCCGTTAAAGTAGCACAGTGCCGAATCGCAAAATAGGGCCTGGTCAGAAAGGGGGCAAATTCTTCCAGGGCTAAAGTGGTTAAAGTGTATTTGAACACTAACAATACATTCTCTTATTTGCTCCTCTAAAAATACAATTAAAAGAATTTATTTATTTTTTTATATTTTTGCCCAACAAAATAAAATGACCTGTTCATGCAGCCAGGAATCTTGTGAGCTGAAAACTTTATGAGCTTTCTGGACTGTTATCAGTTATCATTGTTCCCTATTATCCCCATGAACTACAAAACACCTCCCCCTGTTATGAAGAAGAGAAGGAGGCCTTACCTCCACTCACAGATTTTAATCAAACAATTTCCTTTTGTAAATGAGGTCCTATTAATTGGATGCATTTAAAATGAATGGGATTTTACCTTTTACATTCTCTTTAAATGCCTCCAAAAAGTAAAAGAGGAAGTCTGATTTAGAAGGAGTTCTACTTTTTTGTTTTGTTACCCAAATTTTTTTTTTACATTTTTAGGCCAATTTTTTACCGCGTTTTTTGCCGCAAAGCAATGCCTATTACACTTTTCTGTTTGCGCCCCCCCAAAAATTTTGAGCACCAGCCGCCACTGTTTATTTTTACTTTGTATTCCAAAGTAAAAATACACATTCCACATACAAAAATAGAAGGCACAATGTAAATTAAACAGTGTGTGTTTAGTATCACTTTAGGCTACATTCACACCTGAGTTTTTTACCGCGATTTTTACCGCGATTTACAGGCGTTTTTACAGGCGTTTTTTGTGCAGGCGTTTTTAGATTGAATAGAGACCAATGGAAAACGCCTGTAATCTGCCCAAAAAGAAGCTCATGTACTTTTTTGAGTGTTGGGCGTTTTGCTCACAGCGTCAAAATGCTCAGATGTGAACAGGGGCCATTGAAATGAATAGGATTTGTCTTGTTGGGCGTATTAAGAGCTGATCCTAGAGCAGAAAAACTCCCCAAAAACGCCCCAAAACGCCTACATGTGAATGGAGCCTTAAAGTAATTCCAATTTTTTTATCAGAAATTTTATTAATAAATTCTTGGTGATTCTGCCATTTATATCCTTGCTTCCCAAATGTAGGACATCCATGGACGTCCTTGGGTTTGGGGTGATTATACATGGATGATATCTGCAGTTTCAGGCATCATCCTGGTATCAAAATTTGCAATCGAAGATTGCCTTCTAAGCAGAAATGATTTGAGTGCTTGAAGTGTGGGGGGGCACCCACTTCTGCAGGCCGCTGAAATGGGTCCTGACACCACCGCCTTTCCTGGGCTCACCTGTCCGATCGTGGAGCCCGGGACTGCTGCATCCGACACAACAACTGATGTTGTTCCTCCCTCTCTGTGACCCCAGAAAATGGAAATGACAAGGATGATTTTGTCACTTCTGATTTCGGCTTTGTTAACCTGTCCATTAGCGGCCAGGTAGGAAGCCGATCAGACCGATCTAAATCTGATCGGCTGCATTGAAAGCCAGAGGAGAGATTTGGGGTATAATAAACCTCAGATCTCTTCATAAAGAGGACCTAATAAATACATAAATAAATAAATCATTAAAGTTGATAAAAAAAAAAAAAGTGACAGTATAAAAATTTCAAATAAAATAAATAATAAAAATAACATTTAAAGCACCCCTCCCCCTGTGTTTACACCCAAACGCGAATGCATATGTATGTCCCACACGCATATGTAAGCAGTGATCGCACCACACTTGTGAGGTTTTGTTGTCAATGTCAGAGCGAGAGCAATCATTTTATCTCTGTACTTCCTGTGCAACTCTAAACTGGTAACCTGTAAAGGCTTTTAAAGCATCACCTATGGAGATTTTTAGGTACCGTAGTTTGGTACCAATCTATGAGTGTATGCAATTTTAGAGCTGGACATGTTAGGTATCTTATTTACTTGGCGTAACATCATCTTTTAAATTTTAACAAAAAATCCGTATTATATAGTAGTGTTTGTGTGCAATAAAATTAATGTGTATTTTTCCCCAAAAAAAATTGCATTTGGACAAAACCGCTGTGCAAATACATTTTGAAATAAATACATTGCAACACTTTTGTTGCCTGCAGTTTAGATATTAATGGTTATTTTGAGGGGACAGCAAATGTACACTGTTATATAAGCTGTACACTACTTTACATTGTAGCAAAGTGTCATTTCTTCAGTGTTGTCACATGAAAAGATATAATAAAATATTTACATAAATGTGAGGGGTGTACTCACTTTTGTTAGATACTGTGTATACAGAGGGGACAAAGTCACCAATAAAAGACTGATAGGGGTTCTAACACCCTCTACTGTCTTCAAATTTAGAAATAAACTTGTCGTTTTTTACTATTATTCATGACCCTCCCCATGTGTGTCCCTCTAATTCAGGTTTCACCTTTCAAATGCTCGGTATTGCCTGGATTCCCTCTAAGTCCTACTTACCCTCCATCCTCCTATCTGAGAGATTTCCTTATTGGCTCCCAGGGCACTCTCATTGGACAAGAGAATGAAAAGTTGACAGAGCTTAGGTTTAAAGTCATGGAAATCAAGTATTTACTAAAGTGAAAGCAGGATCAGATGGACACACAGAGGAAGGCTTTCTCTAGGTAATAGAAGGGACCTTGTGGCTCCCACCCTTAGGCAGGACTTGTAACCACTTGACACCAGCAACGTACTCTCCTGTACATTGCTAGACATCTAGACATCAAGTGGTTATACTGAGATGATGCCTACAGCTGCAGGTGTTCTGCAGAAAACTCCAAATCAATTTCCAACCAAGTCACTTCCGGTGACACTCCAGCAGCAATATTTGGAGATTTTGATGAGTTGGTGTATCAGAGGCGGCTCTAGGCTTTGTGAGGCCTAAGGCAAAACTTGTACATAATGCCCCCCCTGATTTGAGGGGGAAAGCCTGGGACTCTGGTGTAAAAGGCATATCTGTGGTCACTAAAGCTCCGCCTTGCATCAGAGTTTCCAGAGACCCCCTTACACTTCCCTTCCTTAGTCCACCACAGTCTAGGGCATGACAAGTCCCACTGCAGAAGGCTGCCATACCTGAGTCCCCACAGAGGGCGCTGTAAATTTCAGTATAGTGCACTGCCATTCCTCCCTGAGGAATGGAAGCCTGCTATGCTTGGACTTGTACTGCTCTCTGTAGGGGACTGAGGAACTACTGCCTGCTATGCTAAGACTTGAAGTGCCGTGTGTGGGGACTAAGGCATGGCAGCCTGCTATTCTGGAACTTGTAGTGCCCTCTGTGAGGGACTGAGGATTTCTCAGTCCTCCACATTCTAGGGCACTATAAGTCCCAGCATAGTGGGCTGTCATTCCTCCGTCCCTCACAGCTTGGGGGAAAAACAACAGAGTTAAACATCTAAAGGACAACTCCAACCAAAACTACCAATAATGTACAGAGTCCATATGCTATATAATGTCACAACCCCACTACCCCTCACCTTCCACCTCGGGTGCTGTCATTGTGTAGGGCAAAGGGCTCCAGCTCCACCATGTTTGGCTTTGATGTCAGATATGCAGGACTGGCTCAGCTCCACTCTCGTCCCTGGCAACTGACTCTGGCGTCACGGGGGGGCCTCTCCTCCTCCCCCAACCACCAGGGGCCCTCTCCTTCTCCCCCAGCCACCCAGGGGCCCTCTCCTTCTTCCCCAGTCACCCAGGGGCCCCTTTCCTTTTTCTACAGCCACCCAGGGGCCCCTCTTCTTCTCCTCCAGCCACCCAGGGGCCCTCTCCTTCTCCTCCAGCCACCCAGGGGCCCTCTCCTTCTTCTCCTCCAGCCACCCAGGGTCCCTCTCCTTCTCCTCCTCCAGCCACCTAGGGTCCCTCTCCTTCTCCCCCAGCTACCCGGGGGCCCTCTCCTTCTCCCCCAGCCACCCGGGGGCCCTCTCCTTCTCTCCCGGCCACCCGGGGGCCCTCTCCCTCTCCCCCAGCCACCCAGGGGCCTTCTCCCCCAGCCACCCAGGGGCTCTCTCCTTCTCCAGCCACCCAGGGGCCCTTTCCTTCTTCTCCAGCCACCCAGGGGCCCTCTCCTTCTCCTCCAGCCACCCAGGGGCCCTCTCCTTCTCCCCCAGCCACCCAGGGGCCCTCTCCTTCTCCCCCAGCCACCCAGGGGCCCTCTCCTTCTCCTCCAGCCACCCAGGGGCCTTTTCCCCCAGCCACCCAGGGGCTTTCTCCTTCTCCAGCCACCCAGGGGCCCTTTCCTTCTTCTCCAGCCACCCAGGGGCCCTCTCCTTCTACCCCAGCCACCCAGGGGCCCTCTCCTTGTACCCCAGCCACCCAGGGGCCCTCTCCTTCTCCCCCAGCCACCCAGGGGCCCTCTCCTTCTCCTCCATCCACCCAGGGGCCCTCTCCTTCTACCCCAGCCACCCAGGGGCCCTCTCCTTCTCCCCCAGCCACCCAGGGGCCCTCTCCTTCTCCCCCAGCCACCCAGGGGCCCTCTCCTTATCCTCCAGCCACCCAGGGGCCCTCTCCTTCTTCTCCTCCAGCCACCCAGGAGTTAAACATCTAAAGGACAACTCCAACCAAAACTACCAATAATGTACAGAGTCCATATGCTATATAATGTCACAACCCCACTACCCCTCACCTTCCACCTCGGGTGCTGTCATTGTGTAGGGCAAAGGGCTCCAGCTCCACCATGTTTGGCTTTGATGTCAGATATGCAGGACTGGCTCAGCTCCACTCTCGTCCCTGGCAACTGACTCTGGCATCACGGGGGGGCCTCTCCTCCTCCCCCAACCACCAGGGGCCCTCTCCTTCTCCCCCAGCCACCCAGGGGCCCTCTCCTTCTTCCCCAGTCACCCAGGGGCCCCTTTCCTTTTTCTCCAGCCACCCAGGGGCCCCTCTTCTTCTCCTCCAGCCACCCAGGGGCCCTCTCCTTCTCCTCCAGCCACCCAGGGGCCCTCTCCTTCTTCTCCTCCAGCCACCCAGGGTCCCTCTCCTTCTCCTCCTCCAGCCACCTAGGGTCCCTCTCCTTCTCCCCCAGCTACCCGGGGGCCCTCTCCTTCTCCCCCAGCCACCCGGGGGCCCTCTCCTTCTCTCCCGGCCACCCGGGGGCCCTCTCCCTCTCCCCCAGCCACCCAGGGGCCTTCTCCCCCAGCCACCCAGGGGCTCTCTCCTTCTCCAGCCACCCAGGGGCCCTTTCCTTCTTCTCCAGCCACCCAGGGGCCCTCTCCTTCTCCTCCAGCCACCCAGGGGCCCTCTCCTTCTCCCCCAGCCACCCAGGGGCCCTCTCCTTCTCCCCCAGCCACCCAGGGGCCCTCTCCTTCTCCTCCAGCCACCCAGGGGCCTTTTCCCCCAGCCACCCAGGGGCTCTCTCCTTCTTCCCCAGTCACCCAGGGGCCCCTTTCCTTTTTCTCCAGCCACCCAGGGGCCCCTCTTCTTCTCCTCCAGCCACCCAGGGGCCCTCTCCTTCTCCTCCAGCCACCCAGGGGCCCTCTCCTTCTTCTCCTCCAGCCACCCAGGGTCCCTCTCCTTCTCCTCCTCCAGCCACCTAGGGTCCCTCTCCTTCTCCCCCAGCTACCCGGGGGCCCTCTCCTTCTCCCCCAGCCACCCGGGGGCCCTCTCCTTCTCTCCCGGCCACCTGGGGGCCCTCTCCCTCTCCCCCAGCCACCCAGGGGCCTTCTCCCCCAGCCACCCAGGGGCTCTCTCCTTCTCCAGCCACCCAGGGGCCCTTTCCTTCTTCTCCAGGCACCCAGGGGCCCTCTCCTTCTCCTCCAGCCACCCAGGGGCCCTCTCCTTCTCCCCCAGCCACCCAGGGGCCCTCTCCTTCTCCCCCAGCCACCCAGGGGCCCTCTCCTTCTCCTCCAGCCACCCAGGGGCCTTTTCCCCCAGCCACCCAGGGGCTCTCTCCTTCTCCAGCCACCCAGGGGCCCTTTCCTTCTTCTCCAGCCACCCAGGGGCCCTCTCCTTCTACCCCAGCCACCCAGGGGCCCTCTCCTTCTACCCCAGCCACCCAGGGGCCCTCTCCTTCTCCCCCAGCCACCCAGGGGCCCTCTCCTTCTCCTCCATCCACCCAGGGGCCCTCTCCTTCTACCCCAGCCACCCAGGGGCCCTCTCCTTCTCCCCCAGCCACCCAGGGGCCCTCTCCTTCTCCCCCAGCCACCCAGGGGCCCTCTCCTTCTCCTCCAGCCACCCAGGGGCCCTCTCCTTCTTCTCCTCCAGCCACCCAGGAGTTAAACATCTAAAGGACAACTCCAACCAAAACTACCAATAATGTACAGAGTCCATATGCTATATAATGTCACAACCCCACTAGCCCTCACCTTCCACCTCGGGTGCTGTCATTGTGTAGGGCAAAGGGCTCCAGCTCCACCATGTTTGGCTTTGATGTCAGATATGCAGGACTGGCTCAGCTCCACTCTCTTCCCTGGCAACTGACTCTGGCGTCACGGGGGGCCTCTCCTCCTCCCCCAACCACCCAGGGGCCCTCTCCTTCTCCCCCAGCCACCCGGGGGCCCTCTCCTTCTCTCCCAGCCACCCGGGGGCCCTCTCCCTCTCCCCCAGCCACTCAGGGGCCCTCTCCTTCTTCTCCTCCAGCCACCCAGGGGCCCTCCCCTTCTCCTCCAGCCACCCAGGGGCCCTCTCCTTCTTCTCCTCCAGCCACCCAGGGTCCCTCTTCTTCTCCTCCTCCAGCCACCTAGGGTCCCTCTCCTTCTCCCCCAGCCACCCGGGGGCCCTCTCCTTCTCCCCAGCCACCCGGGGGCCCTCTCCTTCTCTCCCAGCCACCCGGGGGCCCTCTCCCTCAGCCACCCAGGGGCCCTCTCCCCCAGCCACCCAGGAGCTCTCTCCTTCTCCTCCAGCCACCCAGGGGCCCTTTCCTTCTTCTCCTCCAGCCACCCAGGGGCCCTCTCCTTCTACCCCAGCCACCCAGGGGCCCTCTCCTTCTCCCCCAGCCACCCAGGGGCCATCTCCTTCTCCCCCAGCCACCCAGGGGCCATCTCCTTCTCCCCCAGCCACCCAGGGCCTATCTCCTTCTCCCCCAGCCACCCAGGGGCCATCTCCTTATCCCCCAGCCATCCAGGGGCCATCTTCTTCTCCCACAGCCACCAAGGGGCCCTCTCCTCCTCCCTCAGCCACCAAGGGGCCCTCTCCTTCTCCCTCAGCCACCCAGGGGCCCTCTCCTTTTCCTTCAGCCACCCAGGGGCTACTCACACCCTTTGCGTAGTAGACACCACAAATCTTTGACCAGCCTGCAGAGTGACAAGTCGGGGCCGAGTTACCTGTATGTTCCTGGGCCAGGGCAGAGCTCTCCTCCCAGAGCAACAACCGATGATAGCAGAGTGAGCTGATCGGGAAGTCACTTCCTACTGATGCAGGTACACGCCCACCGATTCCTCCACATCTTGGGATTACATGATCAGACGGCCAATCCCCAGGCAGGGTAAGTGTCAGCGGACAACAGACACCTGGCAGCCGCAGTGAAGGGACTGCAGCACATTGCTGCAACTTTTATATCCGAGGATTTAAAACAATCTTTTACTTGGGAGATTTCCCTGACTGCGCCCGGCTAAATGTTGTCGCTCCGCCACTGGCCGTGAGGCCCCTGTAGGTGCGAGGCCTTAGGCGACCGCCTAATTTGCCTAATTAGAGAGCCGCCTATGTTGGTGTTTTCACAGAACACCGGCAGCATGTACACTACGGTACACGATATATTAAGTTGACATTGATAGTCCGTCCACTAGTAACCAACAACATGGACGCCTCCAAGGCGGCAACATTTTTTTTCCTCCGGTGTTCTGTCAAAACAGCCAACTCGTCGTGCACCGTAGTGTATATGCTTCCAGTGTTCTGTGAAAACCCCAGATCGTCGACATCTCCAATTATTGCTGCTGGAGAGTCACTGGAAATGACGTGGTTGGAATTTTCGGCAGAACAACGGCATTTTTAGAGCCGGAGGCCGACTCTCTTGTAAAAGCACTCCTAGAGGCTAACTAGCCTCTGGACTGCCTATACAAGCAGCGGGATAGGACGAAATCCCTCCCCCCCCACCTCCCCCTGCCTTCCGCGGCTTTACCGGGATCTCCTGTCCCATGATTTTCTCGGGCTCATCGGAGAGCCAAACGAATACCTGATTGGCTTTGTTCAGCTCTCGGTTATAGTAAATGAAATGACCTAACCAGAAGAAATGACCTGACATTTCCAGTGTACCCGGATGTCAACGGCGCCAATTTCAAAATTCAAAAGCATTCGAACACACCAATCTTGGTGTTTTTAATGCTTTTAAACGGCAGAGGAGGGATTTGGGGTCTTGTAGATCCTGGATTTCTCCATTAAAAACTACCTGTCACATGCCTATTGCTGTCACAAAGAATGTTTACATTCCTTCTAAAAGCAATAAAAATGATAAAAAAAAAAATTGTATATAAATAAAAATGAGTAAATAATTTTAAAAAATTTAAAGCGTAAATGTGAACGCAGGCGATTGTCCCACACATGTGAGGTATCACTGCAAACGTCATGAGCAGTAATTCTAGGACCAGACCTCCTCTGTAAAACTAAAGTGGTAATCTGTAAAGGCTTTTAAGCAGTGGTGGGATTCAAAAATTTTAGTAACCAGTTCCGACTTTCCCAGCAGAATGACCAGCGTGCCCCCTTTCAATGCACAGTGACCAGCGTTCCCCCTTTCAATGCACAGTGACCAGCGTTCCCCCTTTCAATGCAGAGAGACCAGCGTTCCCCCTTTCAATGCAGAGAGACCAGCGTTCCCCCTTTTAATGCACAGAGACCAGCGTGCCCCCTTTCAATGCACAGTGACCAGCGTGCCCCCTTTCAATGCACAGTGACCAGCTTGCCCCCTTTCAATGCAGTGACCAGTGTACATGCCCCCTTTAATGCACAGTGACCAGTGTGCCCCCCTTTCAATGCAGAGAGACCAGCGTGCCCCCCTTTCAATGCACAGTGACCAGCGTGCCCCCCTTTCAATGCACAGTGACCAGCGTGCCCCCCTTTCAATGAACAGTGACCAGTGTACATGCCCCCTTTAATGCACAGTGACCAGCGTGCTCCCCTTTCAATGCAGAGAGACCAGTGTGCCCCCCTTTCAATGCACAGTGACCACAGCATTGCCCCCAATCATTGCAGAGTGCCAGCCACAGCATTGCCCCCAATCATTGCAGAGTGCCAGCCACAGCATTGCCCCCAATCATTGCAGAGTGCCAGCCACAGCATTGCCCCCAATCATTGCAGAGTGCCAGCCACAGCATTGCCCCCAATTGCAGAGCGCCAGCCACAGCATTGCCCCCAATGATTGCAGAGCGCCAGCCACAACATTGCCCCCAATTGCAGAGCGCCAGCCACAACATTGCCCCCAATTGCAGAGCGCCAGCCACAACATTGCCCCAATTGCAGAGCGCCAGCCACAGCATTGCCCCCAAATGATTGCAGAGTGCCAGCCACAGCATTGCCCCCAATTGCAGAGTGCCAGCCACAGCATTGCCCCCAATTGCAGAGCGCCAGCCACAGCATTGCCCCCAATGATTGCAGAGTGTCAGCCACAACATTGCCCCAATTGCAGAGCGCCAGCCACAGCTTTGCCCCCAATGATTGCAGAGTGCCAGCCACAACATTGCCCCCAATTGCAGAGCGCCAGCCACATTGCCCCCAATTGCAGAGCGCCAGCCACAACATTGCCCCCAATTGCAGAGTGCCAGCCACAGCATTGCCCCCAATTGCAGAGCGCCAGCCACAACATTGCCCCCAATTGCAGAGTGCCAGCCACAACATTGCCCCCAATTGCAGAGCGCCAGCTACAGCATTGCCCCCAATGATTGCAGAGCGCCAGCTACAGCATTGCCCCCAATGATTGCAGAGCGCCAGCCACAACATTGCCCCCAATTGCAGAGCGCCAGCCACAGCATTGCCCCCAATTGCAGAGCGCCAGCTACAGCATTGCCCCCAATGATTGCAGAGCGCCAGCCACAACATTGTCCCCAATTGCAGAGTGCCAGCCACAACATTGCCCCAATTGCAGAGCGCCAGCCACAGCTTTGCCCCCAATGATTGCAGAGTGCCAGCCACAACATTGCCCCCAATTGCAGAGCGCCAGCCACAACATTGCCCCCAATTGCAGAGCGCCAGCCACAACATTGCCCCCAATTGCAGAGTGCCAGCCACAACATTGCCCCCAATTGCAGAGCGCCAGCCACAGCATTGCCCCCAATTGCAGAGCGCCAGCTACAGCATTGCCCCCAATGATTGCAGAGCGCCAGCCACAACATTGTCCCCAATTGCAGAGCGCCAGCCACAACATTGCCCCCAATTGCAGAGTGCCAGCGATCCCCGAGAGACCCATGCACTTACCTCACGGACGGTCTCGCATTCGGCTCCCCGCGTCTCCGAGTCCTCCCGCGGCGCCTCCTCCTCGTCCAATGGCACGGTGTTTGCCTTTCGGCCAATCAGGAAGCGGGAGGACCCGCTCCCTGATTGGCCAGGAGGAGGATCATGTGACAATAGCGAATTCTCATTCGCTATTGTCACAGAATGGGCGGGTCGGGCGCACTGCTCCGCCCCCCGGCCGCCACGTCTGCCCGAGCGCGGGACATTCAATTGTCCTGCACGTCCTCAGACGCGCAGAGGGATTCAGCCGGTTCTGCGAACTTGCAGAAAGTTAGCCACCGGTTCTATGGAACCGGTGCGAACCGGCTGAATCCCACCACTGCTTTTAAGGTTTAAAGGATAGTAAAAATTACATAATTTGTCACCGTTGCACGAGCGTGCACAATTTTAACATTTACATGTTTGGTATCTATTTACTCGGCTTTTTATTTTACTAAAAAATTGGGTTATGTGTTTCCCCCCTTTTTTTTTTCTGCATTAAAATTAAAAAAAGTGTATTTTTTTTTAAATAAAATTGCATTTGAAAAACCACTGCCCAAATACCGTGTGACATAAAAAATATATTAGGCCTCTTGCACATGATACTCCTGTTTGAGCATCTACTTTTTTAAACGTTTTTTTTTAATGTATTTGCGTGTATTTATGGGCATTTTCAAGTATATGCGTTCGCGCAATTTTGCATATTCTCGTACTCTTGTTCTGCGCAATATGTAAATAGGTATCACAATTTGCGCACATTTGCGTGCATGAAGCGCAAATTACTGACCAAAAAAGCAGATTTTTATTTATTTTTTTACTAAAGAATGGCGCTTGTTTACGTGTCTGTGTGCATAAACACATTACATTTGGGCTGTATTTAGAGGCCCTATAGTTAAAACTAAAATATGTTATTGTTATCTGCAGCTTTGTGGGTCATATCCAGCTCTGCCCCATGCTGCTTCCTCTGTCTTTGCATGAGATTTTCTAATGCTATAAAAGTCATTCCTGGGCAAGATATTGATTGACTACTGTTCTGTAGGTGAATCCTGGTTGCTGTAAGCACCACCGCCATTTTCCTGCACACTTGTTTTTAAACAATGGCCTTCTTGTGGTGAAGTTCCCAACACCACGTCTGATAAGTCGTCCATTCATCCAAGCCTTTACATTTACTGTTTCTTTAGAGACATCGGGACTGTGAAGCCCCTTCCGCGGTGTGTTATTTAACATAACGGAACAATGGCCCTCTGGGGATGTTAAATGAACAATTCTATTTAGAGGAGGAAGTTCTCGTATATGAGGGTTTATGGTGGTAATCCCATGCATGAATTAATCCGCTCCTATGTTCTCCATACATATGTCTGACGCTCCAGGCGAAAGAACCGCTGTGTGCGCTGGAAGCCGCCTCTCCAAGTCACAATTTTATTTTTACGTTTCCATTGTACAGCCCAGACACACAGCTAAACCAACCTATCATATACATCCATATCAACTGTTTTACCTGCCAGAATATTTGTATTTCTCTTCAATAATGTCTCACTTTCTATATATCTATCTATTTCTATCACAGTGCATAAGTAAAAGTGGGCTTAGGTCCCATTTACACTATGGCAGTGTCAAAGTGTAAATGGGACTTACAGTGTTATTTATGTATGCTGGGGCAATGTGCGGTGCTAAGTAATGTGTAACACTTTCAGGTATCTATTACTGTATAAGGTGACCAGGTTTTCAAAATGAAATCCAAGGACATATTTTTTTTATTTGCAAATGCCAGAGGACTGAATAATACACAGAGCGCTGGGCACAGGACTTCATATTACACAGAGCGCAGAGTACAGGACTGCATAATACACAAAGCTCTGGGCACAGGACTGCATATTACACAAAGCTCTGGGCACAGGACTGCATATTACACAAAGCGCTGTGCACAGGACTGCATAATACACAGAGCGCCGGGCACAGGACTTCATATTACACAGAGCGCCGGGTACAGGACTGCATAATACACAAAGCTCTGGGCACAGGACTGCATATTACACAAAGCTCTGGGCACAGGACTGCATATTACACATAGCGCTGGGCACAGGACTACATAATACACAGAGCGCTTGGCACAGGACTACATAATTCACAGAGTGCTGGGCAGAGGACTGCATAATATACAGAGTGCTGGGCACAAGACTGCATATTACACAGAGCGCACGTCACAGGACTACATAATACACCGCGCGCTGGGCACAGGACTTCATAATACACAGAGCGCTGGGCACAGGACTTCATAATACACAGAGCACTGGGAACAGGACTACATAATACACAGAGGGCTAGGCACAGGACTTCATAATACACAGAGCGCTGGGCACAGGACTTCATAATACACAGAGGGCTAGGTACAGGACTGCATAATACACAGAGCGTTGGGCTCAGGACTGCATAATACTGTACACAGAGTGTTGGGCTCAGGACTGCATATTACACAGAACACTGGGGACAAGACTGCATATTACACAGAGCGATGGGCATAGGACTGCATATTAATACAGAGCGCTGGGCACAAGACTGCATATTACACAGAGCGCTCGGCACAGGACTACATAATACACCGCGCGCTGGGCACAGGACTTCATAATACACAGAGCGCTGGGCACAGGACTTCATAATACACAGAGCACTGGGAACAGGACTACATAATACACAGAGGGCTAGGTACAGGACTGCATAATGCACAGAGTGTTGGGCTCAGGACTGCATAATACACAAAGCGTTGGGCTCAGGACAGCATAATACTGTACACAGAGTGTTGGGCTCAGGACTGCAAATTACACAGAGCGCTGGGCACAGGACTACATATTAATACAGAGCGATGGGCAAAGGACTGCATAATACACAGAGTGCTAGGCACAGAACTGCATAATACACAGAGGGCTAGGCACAGGACTGCATAATACACAGAGCGTTTGGGCTCAAGACTGCATAATACACAGAGCGTTGGGCTCGGGACTGCATAATGCACAGAGCGCTGGGCACAGGACTGCATATTACATAGAGCGCTGGGCACAGGACTGCATAATACACAGAGTGCTGGGCTCAGGACTGCATAATACGCAGAGCGCTGGGCACAGGACTACATAATACACAGAGCGCTGGGCACATGACTGCATAATACACAGAGCGCTGGGCATCGGACTTCATAATACACAGAGCTCTGGGCTCAGGACTGCATAGTACACAGAGCGCTGGGCACAGGACTACATAATACACAGAGCGCTGGGCACAGGACTGCATAATACACAGAGCGCTGGGCACCGGACTTCATAATACACAGAGCGCTGGGCAGAGGACTACATATTAATACAGAGCGATGGGCAAAGGACTGCATAATACACAGAGTGCTAGGCACAGGACTGCATAATACACAGAGGGCTAGGCACAGGACTGCATAATACACAGAGTGCTGGGCTCAGGACTGCATAATACACAGAGTGCTGGGCTCAGGACTGCATAATACACAGAGCGTTTGGGCTCAAGACTGCATAATACACAGAGCGTTGGGCTCGGGACTGCATAATGCACAGAGCGCTGGGCACAGGACTGCATATTACACAGAGCGCTGGGCATCGAACTGCATAATACACAGAGCTCTGGGCTCAGGACTGCATAATACACAGAGCGCTGGGCACAGGACTACATAATGCACAGAGCGCTGGGCACAGGACTGCATAATACACAGAGCGCTGGGCACCGGACTTCATAATACACAGAGCGCTGGGCAGAGGACTGCATAATACACAGAGCGCTGGGCACAGGACTGCATAATACACAGAGAGCTGGGCATAGGACTGCATAATACACAGAGCGCTGGGCACAGGACTGCATAATACACAGAACGCTGGGCACAGGACTGCATAATACACAAAACGCTGGGCTCAGGACTGTATAATACACAGAGTGCTGGGCACAGGACTACATAATATACAGGAGGGTGTTAGGTATAGAGTGCAGGGTTCAGAGGTTTGCTATGCACAGAGGACACTTCTGCCCCTACATCCATAGCTCACCTCTGCACCAGAGGGAAGGGAAATTTTATTTTGCTTCACTCAGGCAGGTGAATGGGATGTGAGTAAGGGGAAAGTGAATTTAAAGTGACACTGAACAATATCCTTATTCCCATAAAAAATATCCATACACATTTACTACTTAACCTTTTCACTGCTAGAGCTGTTTTTGCATTTTTTGTTTAAAAAATAATTTTAGCCCTGAAAATTGTTTATGTCATACGATATTACCGTGAGGGTTTAGGAAACTTAAAATTTCATTAAAAACACACTAAAGTGAATTTTAGGGCAAACAAACACAAAAAAAATTGCCCAAAGTTTTGATAAAACAAAAAAGACAAGGTTGCACCGAGTAAATAGATACCCAACATGCTAAACCTTTAATTTGTGTGCGCCTGTGAAATGGCGCCAAACCTCATTCCCTTATATGTTCTATAGGCGCCGCTTCAAAAGCCCTCTATAGGTCATCAGTTTAGTGTTATGAAAGAGGTCTTCTCCTAGACTTATTGCGCTCACTTTAGCGTGTGCTGCGATATGTAACACATGTATCTCAATCAACGTTTTCAACCGTAGGCGCCCCTTACACATGCATTTAAGTTTGTATATGCGTATATGTGGAGGTGGGGGACTTCAACATTTTTGGGGGGAGGATTTTATGTGCTTGGGTGTAAATTAATTTCTCTTTCGTTCATCGACGGACACAGCGCTCCATTAATCATGACTATAGGTATATATATATATATATCGCCTCCTCCAGGAGTAGGACTGGGCAGAACAAAAAATACTTGGCTACACCCATAGGCCGTCCTCAGCTGGTATATAACCCTTTCTCTGCTATAGGTATTCAGTTTTAATATGTCTAGTCAGGAGTAAAGGCCTAGGGGCTCTGCTGGAATCTCTTGGTCCTAGCATTTTTTTTCTCTCCTTCCATGCATCTTTTTTGCTGTTTTCCTCTTGGAGAATCTACAATCAATTGCCAGGCTGGGCGACGGGCTGGATAATCTGGAACCAGTGGTCCCCCCAGTCCAGTAAGCCCATGCAGACCACAGCTATACGCTAGGTTTGCCACGACATAGCTTCACAGACAGAGGCTGACCCGCAAGTCAAACACCTTGCAGGGTCGCACACGACCAGGTGCTGGTCAGAGTTGCAGCGTCCCCTTGGCCGACAGCTCCCCCACTTCAGTGGTTAGGAGTTTTGTCAGGAGTGTCACCCACACCATGGAGTGGTAAGTACAGTCCCCTCTCTCCCCCTTTGGGCGGTTTGGGGTGGACGCAGGTACTCTCCAGGGATGGTCGTGCCTGCCTGCGGGTTCCCTCCTCCCATCCTAAAGTCCCTCGGTTGAGCTGGACTTCCCCCCTCCCCCACCTCGGGGAATGCCGCGACCTAGAGTCTGGTGGGGGTCCCAGGGCAGAGGACGCAGTGGAGACCCCTGGGTGTCTCCCCCACCATCCCCCCTCTGTAAAGTCTTTGCGGTGGTGTGTGTCCTGCCCTTGTAGTATGGGGTGCAGTACCTTGGTCTGGTGGGGGTCCCAGTGCAGAGGGTGCAGCGGAGATACCCTAGTTGCATGCTCTTCTGTGTGCAGTGTAAGGTATAGTGCAGATGGGGGTCCCAGTGCAGAAAGCGTAGCAGTTGCAGAGGGCACAGGAAGGATCCTGGCAGTCAGTTCTTGGTGTCCAGAGTGGCCAGCGGCCATGATTGAGAAGCCCTTGATGTCACGGTGGCAATTTTCACTTGGTTTGGCTTGGACTCCAGCCGGCGGCCATGTTTGTGTAGTCTGTGATGTCACAGAGGCCATTTTCCCTTAGTCCGGCAGGATGCTGGAGACGGCCGGAGCCGCATGGAGATGCCAGGGCTCCTCCTCGTTCTTCTCTTCCTCTGGGTTGGCGTTTATGGTGGTTGCTGGGTCCGAATTGCAGGGCTTCTCTTGCTGGTAGGGTGATTCATTGGGGGTCCCTATATATCTCTGTCTCTCTCTGCTAATAGGTACCCTAAGCATAGGGGGATCCTTAGTAGTGCCAAAAAACTTTTTTGTGCTGTAGAGTCTACCTTATCCTATGGAGCCTCAGGGTCACATCTCCCCCACTGACCCCTCACGGAGGTGGCAGGTCCCTCGGAAAACCCCAGCCCCCTATGGTTGGGCTGACTGCGGTCCTACAGTCCTTGGTATCCCGGGTGGAAGTGGCGTGTGGGCAAAGGCCCAGAAGGAAGCGCCCCCGCCTTCTCCTACTCATTCTATCTCATCTGATTCTGAGCCTGGTGCCGCCGTGAACATGGCTCATCCAGGAGGACTTGATATCACAGCAGAAGCGAAAAAGAAAGCGCTGGTAGATGCACTTATTATTTCAGTGCGTGAAACTTTCAAAAAGGAAAATGTGGCAGATGTGGCCACGGATGTGGCTGTCTCTTTTGGTACCTCACACAGCTAAGGTTTCCTTATCTTCCTTATTTTGACAGGTTTATCTATAAGGAATGGGAGCAACCAAAGCAACCCTGTGTGGTCCCAAAACATTTCTCAGTACGTTACTTCTTTTGAGGAATCACTTTTAAAAAAGTGGACTAGTCCAGCAGTGGTGGACCCACCTGTTTCTAGGTTGAATAAAGCAACCATGATCCCAGTAGAGGAATCCCCGTCCTTTAAAGACCCAGCTGACAGGAAAGTGGAGGCTGTGGCACGCAGCATGTTTACTGTGGTTGGTTCGGCATTGCAGAAAGTCTTGGCCCTGGGGTCTCAGACCCTAACTGAATGGAGCAAGATTTTGCGCCAGGGCCTGGGGAGTGAGCAGGTTACAGCTGCTTATGTTGATTTAGCGGATCAGTTGGTCCAGGGGCTGCAGTTTATTTGTGATGCAGCTTTGGATACAGCTCCTGTGCTTTCCAAGCTTTCTGTTTCAGCAGCGGTGAATAGGTGAATTTTTTTTAACACTGATCACTGTATTGTCACTGGTCTCCAAAAAGTGTCAGTTAGCTGTCCGATTAGTCCGCCGCAATGTTGCAGTCCCACTAAAAATTGCTCATCTCTATCATTACTAGTAAAAAGACAAAAAAATTCTATAAAAATATTGCATCGTTTGTAGACACAATAACGTTTGCACAAACGAATCAATGTACGCTTATTGGGATTCTTTTTTACCAAAAATATGTAGCAGTATACATATTGGCCTAAATTGATGAAAAAATTAGATTTTTTGCATTTTTTTTTTAAATTGTCCCTCTTTTTTTTGTTTATAGCGCAAAAAGTAAAAATCGCAGAGGTGATCAAATACCACCAAAAGAAAGCTCTATTTGTGGGGAAAAGAGGACATACATGTTATATGGGTACAGTGTCGCACGATTGTCAGTTAAAATAACACATTGTATCGCAAAAAATTGCGAGGTCATTAAGGGGGTAAAACCTTTCTGTCCAGAATTGGTTAAGAGGGGCTATTTCCTCTTCAGGGGTGTTTTTCTTTATATTTTTAAAGACGTGTGTAGAAGAATAAGCGTAGCCACCCTCTAACGGGAAGTCAGATCACAGCAAAAAGAAGGATTCAAAAGAGGTTGAGAGCAAAAGAAGGGTTTTTTATTTTTAAATAAGAATATATATGTGAATAGATTTTTTTTAAACCAGTGTCACTTTCAGAAATGCTGATGATTGCAGAGGCATAGCATAGTAGCTCATGTTCATTTTAAAACAGCAGCCGTTGGCTTGCATGGAAAAGACCACAATTTTTCTTTATGGGAGTCCTCACAGCATGATGGGTGGTTTGCCTTAAACACGACTCATGCCTTGCTGCAAGTGACCCCTCTGATCTACTACCTACTCCTCTGAAAATATAATCCTCTGCTCAGAGCCCTCCGCCCTGCGATGGCCTGTGTGCGCCGTTTGTCATTGGCTTTATGGATAACAATGCACTCAGTAGACAGGAGGGAGAAGCAGAGAGCTTCCCTTCCATGTGGGCCAGGTGATTAAAGGACTGTCCAGAGGCACAGTCTGCAGAGAGAGGTCTCCGTGTGGGACGCCGCTCTTCTGCACGAATGAGCTATTATCGCTGTCATAATTATGACTTTGCAAGTGGTATTCCGAGGCGGGGAGAGTAGATTAAACGCTGCGGTGGAGAATCTTAATGGCGAGCCAAGGCTGCCTTTGCCGAATGTGGCTTAATAACTCCGAGAAGAGGATTTGAGGCATTTAAATAGTTTTAACGAGACTGTAACATGAGTGATGACGCAAATACTCCAGAACGCATCGGCAGCCACTGGAATCACAATGGCTCAGGCGTGCTTTTCTTCGCTTTCATCTTATGCTGCAGCAACAATAAACCTTGTTCTACATATTCTTCTATGCATGACATGCACATTTAAAGGAGGATGACGACCTAAATTACAGGTTGGCTTATGCAAAAGAGTTTCTAATAACATTCAGAAATATGCGTTAAAATTCCCTATTTTAGCTAAATTGACATTGAAAGGAAAACATTTCCACTGGCCAAAGGACCTAAAATCCATCCACGGAATACAAAGTATTGCAACAGTTTTTAGTGCTGACTCTTTGTTAACGCTCTGCACCCTACCTGTTTTTTGGACCATTAGACAGGGTTATTACACTGGTGACACCCACCCTGAGCCCTATTTCTTATATAAAGTTAGGTTCAGTTATGTACATACACATTTCAAAAAAATATACATTGGGAGGGGTAGCCTTTAACAGGAAGTGATTTTTTAAAATGTGATTTTTCAAATCTGTAAATGCTTCTGTAAAGGCTGGCATTAATTATTTTACCCTTCAAAGAGTCTATTCCAAGACTTATCCGCTAAGACCTCAGGTATATGTACAGTATAAGTAAAGTAGAACTGTAGGAAAATTATTTTTACTTTTTTGCATAGCGTAAGAGAGGGTTATAATATAACCCCTATCATTTTATTTTTTACCATCTGTGTCCCATTGGGGAGATTTCCCTTCACTTTCTGTTCCATAGCCAAACAGGAAGTGAGAGGAAATCCCAACAAATTAAGAGAATTCCTTGTGGACCCCCAGGTCACCAGAATGGAAATCCCCATTGGAAAATATCCCCTCTGTTACTTTTCTGGGGATAACCCAAAATTTGGGATTTTCTTTTACTTTCACTTTTAATAATGATGGTAAACAAGACAAATAGAGAGGGTGAGTCTCCCTAATGGGAACACAGGCAGCAATCAAAACAGGGGGGTCTAATTCTTCTCCACTCCATCCAACACTAACAAAAAGTTTTGCCTTCAGTTATTCTTTAAGGAATGTGAATGCTTAAGGGACCCTGTCACTTTAACCATATAGGACAAAGTGACAGTCCACTTCTCGACCACCTCTTGACCCAGGTGACATTCCCCGTGCATCCCTGCTTCTCCATCCTAACAGCTATTATTGGGGCTTATGTGATATTCTTACCCCTTTGTGAGCTGTCTGGCTTGATGATTAGCTGCCAGTTCTGAACACTGCATCATGGGTAATTAGAGAATATTCAACAGAGCAGCGGGGAACATGTGGAGGGGCAAAGCGATCGAGTATAATTAAATGAGGTCTATTATGGAGGCTGCCATTAATTACTTTACTCTTTGAAACTTCAAAGAGACTTATCCAAGACTTATCCGCTAGGACCTCAGATATACGTATATTCAAAAAGGAGAATAAAGGAGATACACTACTTCAGTGAGCTCACTGGCTCCAGGAAGGCTGCTTCCTTAAAACAAAGACACCTCAAATAATAAAGAGGCCTAAATATTTTAATAGTTCTGTAGCAACATCACATATAAAAAGCCACCGTTATGGAGGCCACAAGCCTTCATCAGGGTTACAAAAAGAGTACAAATATTAACATATTGAGAAAAAGCTCTACACACACATATATATATATATATATATATATATATATATATTCAATTAAGAATGATAATATGATAAAAGGTAATATAGGATAAAGACTGTGAAAATCTTACTTGACTTCTTGTTAGACCCCGTTCAGACTGCGGCGACACGACTTGGTGGGGCGACCTGTGAAGTCGCGGTGCACGCTGTGACCTCGGCGCGACTTGCACGAACTTCATATAATTGAAGTCAATGCAAGTCGCCTCCAGGTCGCCCCAAAGTAGTACAGGACCCTTTTTCTAAGTCGGAGCGTCTTGTGTCGCTCCTATTAGAACGGGTCCTGTACTATTCAATGGCGAGCGACCCACCGCGACTTGTCAGGCGACCAAGTCGCCTGACAAGTCACGCTAGTGTGAATGGACCCTTATACTGACCCTCTGACATCACAGTACTTTGATTCACTAATCCAAAACAAATATGAAGGAAGAAACATGGGCAGGAATAGAGAAAGGAGAGAGCTCCTTATGGGTGTGATCAGTGCAGCAATGTTCTCTAATAGGTCAAAGAATGGACAGTAGGCAGGGCAGTGGCACACATTTTAAAGAACTGCAAAGTCTCACCCTCTTATGCTGCTTTGTCATAGGGGTGCAAGAATGCGTGCATCACTTACAAATGCTGCAGCAGGTAAAACAATTTCTAAATAAGCATTTCAGCTGCTGTTTAGCTGCTTGGTTGAAATTGCTGGTATTGAAGTGGCTCCTTGAAATAAATACACATCTACACTGATTGAACGTGAAATTTGTGCTTTTTCAGAACTTCTGCAGAGAGAAATTTTTTGGCTATTTCTTGCCACTTTTTAAACTATTGCTGCGCTGTTTGCAGAAAATGTTTCAGGCAAACCTGGTCTCCAGTGCCTGGCCCCATGTCATCCCACTCTAGGGCAGGCTGCGGCCTCTCCTTTCACACTCTGGAAGTTTACATGTGACCTTGGCCTCCAGAGCAGACCGTTCTATGCCACCTTGACAGCCACGCTCTTCATCTCTGCTATATTAGTGAGATGGACCGCAGTGTTCTGCACTCAGATCCCTCATCAATCTTACTAACAGCCTGCATTAGCAGAAACTCTGCCTTCTGCCTTTAACCAATTCATTCTCCTTCATTAGCAATGCCACATTTTAATTCTCCTTCCACGCTGCCTTCCTTAGCACTTTCTTTCCTCTCCACATGTAGCAAAGAACTGCTGAGTGCCTAATTTATCCACCCAACCTCTGGCTTGCTTATAGGACTGTCATTGCACCCTGATCCCTGTGGCCGGATACCCTAGCTTTAGATGTATACCCTCGCCAGCTACTGGCTAATATTGGGAATTCCTGTGTAGCTATGCACCAGTAGATGTTTGGCAACACCAATTGGCAGTTACAAATTCAGGTAAGTGCATGAGGCTTTGGAACACTTCAGTATCTTATTATGGAAATCTGTTGGTTATGACCCCTCTGTCCCTCTTCTGATTCTGTTCTGTGTCTGCGTATAGCGTGCCACAGCCTTCTGCCTGTAAAACCGGAGGAAGAATGCCCACAATAATCTAGAGAATTTAATGCCTAAAGAGACCCATTTTAAGCAAAGTGACAGAGCCTCTTTAACAACCTAATTCCTACCTGCTTATAGTTTCTGACTTCACTATGCTCCACTGCTGCTCAGTTGAAGGCCATGGTAAATGTCAGATTCTTTTAAGGTATGGGGGAGAATTTGAGCTCCTCCCATGATTCAGTGTTAAGGCCCGAGGAGCCAATTGCATGGCTTGTACTTCTGGCTCCAACGGAGGAACAGAGCAGTGGGGAGGTCTTCTTCCCCAATCCATGTACATTATTTTGGTTAGTTTAGTCATAGCTACACCCTCTCCATGTATGCCATGTTCCCTCCATCAGTGTTAGTTATTCACAGAGGGCTTTGAAAAGCTATTGTCTTCTTAGATTTTAAAAGACTGGAAAAACATAATCTGTACTGTAATTAGCTGAAGTAATATTGTGTTGGATTCAACTTCTATGTCCTATTGAAGAGTTAACCTGCCTGTGGATGGTGCCAAGTCAGCAGGTGGCTATACTGTCCAGATAGACTGAGTTTGAAGAGATATGTCAATGCTTAAAGCAGCATTTGAAACAGAAGAGAAAGTGTGACAAAGATGAGTATAAGAGGCGGTTCACACTACCGCGACCAGAAAGTCCCCCATGAAGGAGCGACTTTTCAGCGTGACTTTGAAGAGACTTGTTTAGAGACTGGTAAGTGACTTGTAAGAGACTTGGAAGAGACTTGTGCACTACTTTGAAGAGACTTAAATGACAGGCGACTTTGTCTGTGGGGAATGCCTGGCTAATCTTTTTCTTCTTCCTGGAAAGTCTGATCACAGTCGCTTGAAATAAGATAAGGATCCGACTTAGAGGCGCCTCCCATTGAAGTCGGATAGAGGCCGCCTTGAAGTAGTACAGGAACCTTTTCTAAAGTCGGAGCGACTTCAGTAGTGCATATTAAGACGGCTCTCATTCATTTACATTGAATTTGTGATGACAAGAGACTTGGGGCGACTTGAGGGCACACAAGTCGTGTCCCAAGTCGGAGTAGTGTGAACCGGCTCTAAGTGTAAGGGGGTGGGAGGAGTGTTACATAGTTACCTAGTGCTGTGGCTTTACCCTTAAAGTCTCTTTAGAACCACCTTGTGTGTGTTTGAATTTTGTAGGTCTCACTAGGGAGTCAACAGTGAATTATTGGTAAGATTGGCAGTTTGCCATTAACAATATATCTATAAAAGCTATTGAACTCGGCAAATGTAATATTAGCATGACTAGCGTATAAAAGATCATTTTTGTCCCTATGACTGCTTGACCAACACTCCTTCTTTACCTTACCAAAGTAACACATGAATCCAAAACTGGAGTTTAATGGCCAAAGCAGCCTTTTATTAAACCACATTGTATAGATCACATATACAAAACATACACAAACAACAGTCAGTACAGTCTAAAAATTTGAAGCCCCAAGGTCCTTGTAGGTACCACTACTTCAAGTACCCGCTTAACCAAACTTGGGCCTGCAGCCGCAAAACAATGACTCGGAGAAAACACCACTACTAGCAGATACAAACCCAAACAAATTACAGGGAGCCGTACCCAAGACAGGTCCCTACCAGTGTATATTTATCAAATAAAGGTGTCCTTTTATGAACGGGTGAATTTTTTTCTCCATTGGCTTCTCTACAGTTCTCCGGGGAAAATGATCACATCTGGCACCCCTTTTATGAATGGGAGAACTTCAGTTCGCCCAGGGTGATCAGAGGAGAACGGTTTTCTCGGAGATCTGTGTAGAAGTCAATGGGGCCTCTGTAATCTCGTGAGACAAAGCGAGATTACCGTAGTATGAAAATCCCTAGCGCGCTTTAACAAGCAGAGATAAATTATCACTGCTGAGTACAGGAGGTTAATAAATAATAGTCCCCTTACATATATATATATACACTGAATACACACACACATACATTGTATATATATATATACACATTAAATAGATATCTACATGTATGTGTGTATATATATACATAAATATGGCAGGGGGACATGATTACTGTGTTGGGGGGTCTGAACGAGGAAGAAGGAAGTCCATAATCTTCCTTTTTCCCCCTCAGTTCTCCCCCGATTCTGTCTTCACTCCCCGCTTCACAAGCTCCAGGCTGGTGAATCCGGGAGTGTGAATTCTGACCCAGATCGCCAGTGAAGTGCGGGGATCGCAGCTTCATAGTCTGGCTGTTTCTGTGTCTGTCAATGACAGATTCCCGTGTGAAGAGATGATCAGCGGAGAACATGTTCTCCCCCGATCATTTCTGTTTCATAAACTGAGAATGATCGGAAATGAGCTGTGATCAGCAGGATCACTGCTCATCTCCGTTTCATAAAAGGACACCAAAGCACATACAAGGACGAGCTGCCATGACAAGTCACCAAGGGAACTATATAAATAAGAAGCGCCGCTAAATCCTAATAGTGCAATCATGAATAATCATATGGCATGAAAACAATTAACCACTTAAGGACCACCCACCGTAGATTTACTGCGGCAGGCTGGATCTCCTGCGCGAACCGACTTAGCTCTACGTCGGTCCTGCGCCTGCAGCTAGGGGGCAAGCGCGTGCCAGCGGCGGCGTGCTCCAGCCCCCACTCGGCAGCAGGACTCTGATGCAGGGGGCCGGAGGCTTCGATTGCCGCTGAGCACCCGCGATCGTTCCTCGCTGAGCTACCCGTTGTAAACACAGCTGACCGTTCTTCTCTCTCTGGAATGATCATAGAACGCCTATGATCCTTCTATGTGGGATCACAGGTCTCTGTGATCATTTCAACAGCCCCATACAGTTAGAAACACTCCCCTAGGCTTACATTTAACCCCTTGATCACCCACTGTTAACCCAGTCCCTGCCAGTGTCATTATTACAGTAACAGTGCATATTTTTAGCACTGATTACTGTAGTAATGTCACTGGTTCCCCCAAAAGTGTCAAAAATGTCAGTTAGGGGTCGGATCTGTTCCCTGCAATGTCGCAATTCCACCAAAAATTGCAGATCGCCGCTATTACCAGTAAAAAAAACAAAACAATAAAAATGATATAAATCTTTCCCGTAGTTAGTAGACGCAATAACTTTTGCTCAAACCAATCAAAATGCGCTTATTGCGATTTTTTTTTTTTTGTTACCAACAAATATCTAGCAAAAAACAAATTGGCCTAAAATGTTAAAACATTTTGATCTTTACATTTTTTTTTTATTATTGGAAATGTTATATAGCAGAAAGTGAAAAATATTGTTTTTTTTTTTTTGTCAGAATTGTTGCTCTTTTTTTAGTTCAATCTGAGTTTATTAAAAAAAAGGAGTTTTACAGAATATGGGTGAAAGCTAAGGAGCAAGGAGCAAACAGAAAAAATTCACAGCCATGTCACACAATGAATTTCAAGTAAGTGCTTAGTACAAACAATATCAATCAGTGTTGAGACGAAACAGAAACTACCAAGTCCATTGGAGTACGATTGTATCGCAACTTGATATACAGCAGCTTGGTGTAACCTGGGTCAACATAAACAAGGGAGAGAGCAAATAAAGGATAACACTGTTAGAGACACCGCCACATCTGGTGTCGCATTAGAAAATGGTGTAAAGTTTGGGAGGCACTAGTAAATACTCAGGTTTTACGCTGCGAAGCACCCAAAAACAACAAGGGAGCACAAAAAGGATAGCCGTATGGTGCCAGTGGTATAGCCAAAGAGGTAGAGAGAGGGGAGGTGGGGTAAAGCAGGAGAGCGAAAACAGAGAGAAGTCAAGGGGGTGAGGAAGACAGAGAAGATCATGAGGGACCGCCCACGTCCCACTACTGTTCCCCATCACCCGGCAGCACAGGCGCTTCGATCCAGGACTGAAAGGCCTCCGAACACCGAAACACGTCCCAAGACATCCATGCAGCAGAGAACCGTTCCTCTTTGCCCCCTTCTCGCGCCAGCAGGTTTTCCATGTCTCTAAGCCTGTCTAGTTCCAAAGCCCATTGTTGCTCTTTTTTTGTTTATAGTACAAAAAATAAAAATCACAGAGGTGACCAAATACCACCAAAAGAAAGCTCTATTTGTGAGAAAAAAAAGAACATCAATTTAATTTAGGTACAGCTTCGCACGACATGCGCAGTTGTTCATTAAAATAACTCCGTGCCGAATCGCAAAAAAAATGGCCTGGTCATTAAAGTGGAGTTCCACCCTAAATTTATACTTACCTCCATCTTCTCGCTCCAGGTCACCTGAAAAACAAATGGATAATCGCAATTTTTTTTTTTTTTTACTTACCTCGTATAGAAGAAAATATACTTACCTTACTTCCTTCTTCCTCCCCTCGGCGGCCATGGCGATTCGTCACTTCCTGGCTTTGCAATGATTCCTGGGAGCTGAACGTCATCGCTCCCAGGAATCAATGCGCCTGCACCGGCCCCGACGTCAGTTCCGGTGCTCACGCGTCATTCCCTTCTAAACAGCTTTTGGGCATGCCCAGAAGCTGTGGAGGGATGACGCGCGCGCACCGGAAGTGACGGCGGGGCCGGTGCAGTGCATCGTGGGACCAAAGAAGACGGAAGAGGACGCAGAAGAGGATCGCGCTGGCTTCAAGCTGCCCACACCTGAGTTGGCAGCGCTGGACAATACATTTTCAAGGTAAGTATTTCTCCTAAAAGGTAAGTGCAACCCGGGACAGATCAGAGGCTAGCCATTGTGGAATGTACTAGCTCTGACTGTCCCGGGGGTATTTTTATTAAAAAAAGTATTCCCAGTGTGGAACTCCGCTTTAAGTGGGCAAATCCTTCAGAAGTCCAGAAGTGGTTAAACATGTAGTGAATAAAATATGAGCAAAATATATCATTAAAAACTATGTAAAAAAAATCAATCATATGAAAGTGATATAATGAAATAAGTGTAAAATCCAGTGTTAGATGAAAATAAAGTTATTTCAATGAAAAAGTCCTTTTCAATAATAAATAAGAGTGAATTGATGAAATCCACCACCAAGCACCAACATTTTAGCATACGCTTCTTACCAGATAGCGTGGACCATAAATATATAATGGTCATAAAAGCACAAAATAACCCGGCATCCGTGGTGGCTGCTCAGCAGCAGCTCCAAATGAATCCAAATGAATAAACATAGTGAGGCCTGCTAACATTTAAGTCCTTTTTTAAAATATGTAAGAAGTACCTTTGATAAGTTGTAAACAGGCACAAACAATTCAAAGAACAGCAGACTGTCAGCTCACAAGAAAGTAACAGCTAAGCAAGCATGATGTCCTCAGTAACAGCCATCTTGACGCGTTTCATCATCAGTGCCATGTTGCCAGGAGCAGGCCGAACATCGGACACCACGCTCCATTGAAATAAATAGTGACACACAGTCTGCGATAATTGGTTAGGCTAGTGAAACAAAGGATCGCATGCAAATGGATCCAACGTAGCTACACACATATGGTACATAATTGGGTGTGCAAAAGACTCTGCTCCATTTAGTGGTTAGAATCCATATGACCAATTAAAAAACATTTTCAAGAAAAAAATCATATGCAAATAATCATGTGCAAATAGTTCTAGCGGAGCTACACACATATGGTAAATAAGTTAGTGTACTAAAGGTGCTGCTCCATCTAGTGGTTAGAATCCATATGACAAATTAAAAAGCTCAACGCCAATAGGAACTAACACAAAAATTGCCCAAGAACTTAACCGCAAAAGGGGGAGGGTGGGAAATTGTCCCAATGTAGCCTCTCTCCTGAGTGAAGACCTCACCAGGATCCTCCTACTGGTCTGTCACCTGAAGCCCCTCCCGTTCCCTCCACTCCACAAATCCGGTCAGTGTCCCCTTACTATTTACTTTGGAACCTACCTAAAAACTCCTACCGATCCTAACCCCTCTTTTAACTAGGTTATTGTTTCCCCTTACTCCAAGCCTTACTTTATAAACACAGCAAATGTGTGAGCCTTGGATTTCCCATCTGAGAACAGGAAACTCGATCTTGGCCAAATGACTGTGAATGTTAATGAATTGGTGAACTTGTACGTGTGCCTAAAAGTTATTCATAATTTGCTTCCTGAGTGTTGTGTTACATCCCACGCAAATGCAAATGAGCATAAATAAGCACACAAGGTGTGAAGAAGCAAGGTGTGAATGGCGTCAACGTGATGGTAAAACCGGGGAGGGCAAAGTCCTCACCTTGCTCCAACACAGACCCCCCCCCCCCCCATCCTCCCCCACCCACCTTGTTTACCTGAGAAGCTTTGCACAATCCACACAGTGATAAACTTCACCGCCTTTTACTAAACTGCTAACTTGCAGAAAAAAAAAACATGATAAATGACGTTTTCTTCCCTAACAATAATAGATAGCTTTTTGACTGCGGCATTCACAATAAAATTAGGCAAAGTTATGGGAACCAGATATTTTTTCATTCGTTTTCCGTTTCCTCCGCTGGTTCCTACTCTTGTGGTCGGGCCGCTGGGAAATTTTCTCCTGAGCGCTAATGATGCGGCCGTGCTGCTGAGACAGCTTAAATATTACAGCGTTGGTGATAAATCACCAGCAAGGTGTAGAAGAGACGTTTTTTATATCTTAAACTATTTATAGGTTTTCTCTACCAGGACGTCCAATTCTGTTAGTGCCGTGTTAGTGTATATATTATACACAGGCAGCTGACTTTTATCCTTTGTGTTCTGTGTTGGGGTTTTGTTTCAAGTGGATTGGTCATTGTATGTGATGCCCAGTGGTGTCTTAGGACCTGGGGCTCTTGAGACACATGACTAGATATCTGGGCTGCCATTATATTTATTATTTGCTGTTTTACCATTACTGGAGAAGTTTGGAATATAAAAAAAAAGCTTCGTACACAACTGCTCCAGGTGGAGAGCAATGACTGTCAGTCACTGCTCTCTGTTCTGTTCCTCCAATGCTCACTGAAGCACTGGGCTGGCGAGGGGCAAGCTGCACACTAAAAGGCAGAGCCAGCTATTAATATTGTCAAGATCCTTCCAGATCCTAGTGTGGCTCTGCCCCATCAGCTGAAAAGCCCACTATGAGATGAATCTGGGTCACAGGAGAAAAAGTAAATGCACTCCTGTGACCCACAAAAAATCTTTGGCCATACTTCTTTTAACAACTTAAGGACCAAGCCTTTTTCTGACACTTGTTGTTTACAAGTTGAAATCAGTATTTTTTGCTAGAAAATGACTTAGAACCCCCAAACATTATATATATTTTTTAAAAAAATACTCTGGAGAATAAAATGGTGGTCGTTGCAATATTTTTTGTCACACGGTATTTGCGCAGCAGTCTTTCAAACGCAATTTTTTTGGAAAAAGTACATTCCACTGAATTTAATTAACTAAACAGTAAAGTTAGCCCAATTTTTTTTTATATTGTAAAAGATAATGTCACACCGAGTAAATAGATAACTAACATGTTACGGTTTCAAATTGCACTCACTCGTGGAATAGCAACAAACTACGGTACTTAAAAATCTCCATAGGTGACATTCTAAAAATGTTTAACAGTTACCAGTTTAGAGTTACAGAGGAGGTCTTTTTCTAGAATTATTGCTCTTGCTCTGATGCTCGCGGTGATACCGCAAATGTGTGGTTTGAACACTGTTTTCATTTGCGGGCATGACTTACGTATGCGTTTCCTTTTATTGCTGTCACAAGCAATGTAAACATCCCTTGTGACAGTAATAGGTAGTGACAGGTACTCTTTATGGAGGGGTCGAGGGTCTAAAAGACCCCAGACCCCTCCACTGCACTTCAAAGAATTCAAAATGCCAAAATCTGCATTTTTGAAAACGGACATTTTTTTTAAAATCGGCACCATTGGCAGCCGAGTACACTGCAAGGGATGCAGCTTTCAGGTTACATGATCGGAGAAGCCGAATCCGGCTTCATTCGGGAACTCCAACCAGCCGGCGGATCTGGGGTGTCCTGGTTGGATAGGAGACCCGGGCAGAGCCGCGGGAACGGGGTGGGGGGAGGGGGAGTCCCCCCTTCCACTCGCTGGGAGGAAAAAGGCCCAGTTTGTTATCTCCTAAAAGCCAACCGCTGACTCTAAAAAACAGTACCGGGTTGATGCTTGCAGCTGCAGGCAGCATCCCGGTACAGCCACTTTTTCAAGCCGACTAGAGGTACATCGGTTTGCGAGAAGTGGTTAACCACTTAAGGACCGGAAGGTTTTACCCCCTTAATGACCAGGGCATTTTTTGCGATACGGCACTGCATTACTTTAACTGACAATTGCGCGGTTGTGCGACGCTGTACCCAAATAAAATTGATATCCTTTTGTTTCCCCACGAATAGAGCTTTCTTTGAAAGAAGACACAAGTCCATCTGGTTCAAGCAATTAAAAACAAAAAACACTTAAGAAAACCCAACCATACAATCCCATATACACAATCCTATACCCGCATTTGATCCAAAGGAAGGCAAAAAAATCCAACAAAGCATGATTCAATTTGCTACAGCAGATGAAAAGAAATCCTTCCTGATCATCCGAGAGGCAATCAAATAGTTCCTGGATCAACTTTAGCTATAAATTTTAGTACCCATTTACATTGTGTATACCCAGGAAAGAATCCAGGCCTATTTTAAAGCAATCTAGTGAGCTAGCCAGAACCACCTCTGGAGGGAGTCTATTCCACATTTTCACAGCTCTTACGGTGAAGAAACCTTTCCATATTTGGTGACGAAATCTGTATTCCTCTAGACGTCAAGAGTGCCCCCTTGTCCTCTGTGTTGACCTTAAAGTGAATAACTCGACACCAAGTTAACTATATGGACCCCTTATGTATTCATACATGTTTATCATATCTCCCTTAATCTCCTCTTTTCAAGAGAGAGAATAAATTCAGTTCTGTCTCCATGGGGAGCGATCGCAGGTGCCCGGCAGACATCGCGGCCACCGGACCCACTAATTGGCATCCCCTCCAGCCAGTTGGCGTGTGCGCGTACCTCCGTTGGCGCAGGCGCATCCACACTAACTGCTACACAAAGCGATGTACATGTACATTGTTTTGTGTAACAGAGCCGACCTCCTGCCGAATAACTACGGCGGTTGGTCAGCAAGTGGGGTAAATAAAGTCATAAGTATAGCTGCCTTGACGGACCACCCCATTTTTGGATTCCATTTGGTACCTTAACCTTTTTCCATGGACGGGGCACATACATACGGCCTCTCAGCAGGTGGGCTTTACCTCCAAGAGGCTGCATATATGAAGCCCTATGTAAACACACTTCTGTGCTGAAAGCGCATGCCCTGAGTGCTCCCAACATGGACAGGAAAGCTCCCAATCCATACTCATGATCAGTAGCCTTCTGGTCATGTGACCGCTGTGACAGCCAATCACAGTGGTCACACGATCTGAATGCCCGCCTCCACCGCCTCCTGGCATTTAGAAGCTCTTAAAGGGCTGGGAGGCGACAGCGGGAAGGCGTAAAGTGTATGTAAGCCCTAACAATGAACTTCACTTACTTGCCTCTGAAATGGTATATTTCTTTCTTTCAGGCTCCGTTCACAACTAGGCGTTTTAGGGCGATTTTCTGCTCTAAGTCTCAGCTCTAAAAAAGCCCAAAACGACAAATCCCTTTAATTTCAATTGCTCCTTTTCACAAATGAGCATTCTGTCACCTTAAGAAAAATGCCCGTCCCTCAAAAAAGTACATGAGCTTCTTTTTTGGCAGATTGCCGGCGTTTTTAAATCTTTTTTCATTGGCCAAAAACGTCTGCAGAAAAATGCCTCAAAAGCCAGAAAACCACCTGTAAAAATAGCAAAGCCTAGATGTGAACGGAGTCTCAATTATCTGTTTGATAAGTACAAAAAACACTGCTTGAAAACAGAAAACTTGTGATCTAATGATTTCTTGTGCTCTCTGCTTATGCTGTACTCTTATTAGTTACATTGTTTCCAGTTCTCCCGGTGAACTACAAAGCACCTTCGCCCTACGTTATGGGAATGAAGAGATGGGGAGGTGTTCTGTAGTCCCAAGCCACTAGGCGTATTCTGGGCTGTCCTTTAAACTGTGCAGTAAGTGAGCGTTGTCACCCAGGAATTGGCTTACTGGCAGTATTACTAGGTAAAAATAAAGCAAAAACAGTCTGGAAACAAATGAATGCACCCACCACTGGTGAGCTGCAAAATATTACATTTTTATTATTGGCTTTATATACAATTTAGTTGTAGTAACTAGCCCTCCCAGTATAGAGAACATAGAGAGATAGTTATCTAGGGCAGTCATGGGTGGAGTGCAGTCCCAACCTAAAACATTTCCACCTGCCCCCTGCAATGATGAACTTACCTCAGTCCAATGGTGGGAGCATCCAGTGAATGTTTAGATCAGGGGTCTTCAAACTATGATCCTCCAGTTGTTGAGGAACTATAATTCCCATTATGCTTAGTCATGTCTGAGAATGTCAGAGTTTTACAAAGCCTCATGGGACCTGTAGTTCTGCAACAGCTGGAGGGCCATAGTTTGAAGATCCCTGGTTTACATTCTCAAAGTGTTTCGCTCCTCCCCTCGGAGGTTAATTATGAGGACCATGATTAAGCTTCGAGGAATGGAGTGAAACGCGTTGAGAGCGTGGTCTGGCAGGAGCCCAGGCCGAGACTGCTATTCATTTCAATACCAGTGGGTCAGCATTGATGTGCAGCTTCATGGGATCCATTCTTTGCTCAATAGTTGTTTGGAGACGAGCTCTTTCCCTGGCCTGCACTCACAGTGGTGGACACATGATTGCTTTCCCTTGTAGCCTGACTGGTTCACACTCTAGAGTAGTGACCTCCAGTACAGAGTTAGTCAGCGCAGCTTGGTCCAAGCTACACCACTATCCTGTGGATTGGAGCTTCAGCACCCGGAAGTGCCCTCCACACTGTGGGCTATCCACACCCTATGAATACATTCTCAGACGTAGTCTAAAGTCAGTGTACAATGTTACAGAGCTCTGCTTTGGTGAGAATGCTGACTTTCATCACCCAGTTTGACAATTCTGTTCTGTGAATTATATGAAAGCTAAAATAAGGACAGGGTTTGATAGTCCATTTACCGATTTCATTTCAAACATAACTGGATTTAATGGTGTTTTTATAGTGGCCTATCAACATGTAAAAGTGCATAACGGAACTCTACAAAATTCATATAATTGAGGTTAGAAAACATCTTTTATGCTTTATTCAACATGTTTCTACATGCTGGGATAATGTAGGTTTATGTCAATGTAGCCTAAGCAGCATAATATATGGGCTTCAGCCAAAGTTAAATACACATATGTACACATAGCATTTTTTTTTTATGTCTCTGAAAGTAGCTCTAGGTTATTTAATATGCACATTCACATTGTGTCATTTACAGGCGTTTTTTAGAGAGGTGTTCGGGGGATAAAAATACACCCCAAACCTGCGTTCAGAGAGTTTTTCTGCATAATTTACATCCATGCGCACGTAAACATGCCTAAGCCTGCACCTATTTCAGCCAGTAGAATGAATTTGCGTTAAGCTAAACACAATGCGTGAATAAGCTCACATAACAACGTGACATTAGATGATTTTGTTCTGACAACCTCTGGCATCATTTTTGGAGCATTTTTCTATACGGCCGTGTGTATTAGTCCTTATGGATGTGTTATACTAGCCACTTGCCGACCGCCGCAAGTACATATACTGCGGCGATCAGCCCCGGCCAGGCAAAGTGACGTACCGGTACGTCACTAGCCTGTCACCGGCTTGTGAGCCAATAGCGGGCTCGTTCCCTAACAAGTCAGTGCGTGTAACCGGCGGACCCGATGTCCGCCGGTCACTCGCGATCATTTGCCGGGAAGGGAGAAAGGCAGGCGGCTAATGTAAACAAGCCGCCTGTCATTCTCCCCTGTGTAAAAATGGAGATCAGACGGTTCTACTATGTAGGACCGTTGATCTCTGTTTTTTACACTAGTAGCCATGTCCCATCACAGTTAGAAACACGTCCCTAGGACACACTTAACCCCTCCCTCTCCAATACAGTTAACCCCTTCACTGCCAGTGTCATTTTTACAGTAACAGTGCATATGTATAGCACTGATTACTGCAGTAATGTCACTGGTAACCCCAAAAATGTCAGTCAAGGGTCCGATCTGTCCGCCGCAATGTCGCAGTCCCGCAAAAAAAATCGCAGATCGCCGCCTTTACTCGTTAAAAAAATAACACCAAAAATGACAAAAATCTTTCCTTTTGTTAGTAAACGCGATAACTTTTGCGCAAACCAATCAAAATACGTTTTTTGCGATTTTTTTTTTACCAAATATATGTAGCATAAAACAAATTGGCCGAAAATGTTAAAAAAAATTTAAAATTTTAAATTTTTTTGGGGGAATTTCATATAAAAAAATTTGAAAAATATTGTTATTTTTGCAAAATTGACGCATTTTTTTGTTTATAGCGCATGATCAAAAAATCGCACAGGTGATCAAATATCACCAAAAGAAAGCTCTGTTTGTGGGGAAAAATAGGACGTCAAATTTGTTTAGGTACAACGTCGCACGACCGCGCAATTGTCCGTTAAAGTCACGCAGTAAAAAATCGCAAAAAAAACCCTGGTCAGGAAGGGGGTAAAATCTTCCGGGGCTTAAGTGGCTAGAGAAGGGAAAAACAGTTTGGTTTACTATTTAATATAATACATTTGAAAAATATTATTGGAAAAGCAGTGTGCACTTTATTTTTTTTTTTTCATTAAAGTACAGATTTGTTTTCCATTGATTTCTTTTAAAACAAGGAAAAATTGGTTGACTCTACGCATTCTCTGCTAGAGACTAGACTAGAATATGATATTATATTTTCAGAACACACCTACAGTCCAGTGTCATAAAACAAGTGCAAAAGACAAATGCAGTGCAATAGTAAGAATCTGCAGAAAGTAGGCAGCCAATCATGAGCTGTTTTCACAAGGAATGCATTGACATAACTTAATACACGCAGTTTTGCGCCCCTTGAGACTTGTAATCCTCTGCATAGTATAAGGGCTCATGCACACTGCAGCTCAAAAAAAAGCTGCCTTTACAGGCATTGGAGCTTTTATTTCAGCTTGAAGAATTGTGTACTTTTTTGGGCTCTTTTGCATGTTTTTATTAAGCTTCTTTGAGCTTTTTTGAACAAAATTGTTGTTTTGTCACAAACCTTCCCCTCGGCTTATTTTTCCTATTTTTTTGTGTGTTTTCTAGCTTCTTTGAGCTTTTTAATGCTCTTTTGCACTTTTTTGGGCTCTCAGACACCTTTTCTGCTTGAAAGCGTCTTTCAAAAAGGCTAGTTTGGTGGTGGAGGAGCATATGCCTGTAAACTCCTGAAAAAGCCATACTGTGCAAGTGTGCATGGATACATTGGCTAATATGGAGAGGAGTTTCCTGGCAGAAAAAATGAGAGATCCAAAAAGGTCAAAAGCCTGTAGAAGCAGCTTCTTTTAGCTTCAGTTTGCATAAGCCCTAAAAGCAACACAACTGCAACTGATTCCTAGAGTTGCTTACAGCTACCACAGGCTCTGCTCCCTCCCCCCTCCTCATTATTGGCCAATCCCTCTAACAGGCAACCTTAAAGTATATGTAAACCCTCACCTTGTAAAACAACCTATTCAGTTTAAAATAGATATGAAAGGCAAAACATTTGTGTATAGATATATAAAAACAAACATTATAAATTCCTTTCTTTCCCCTTTTTTAAGGTGATCAGCTGCATAAGAGCTGGGGGAGGAGAAACAGCAGTACACAAAGCTCCACAGTGAATGATTGTACAGGGGGGGGCGTGTCAGGACACGTCTGATCATTGGAGGAGAGCACACTAGTTCTCAGCATAGCTTGAGAACTGACCACAGTGTGCTCTCCTGCTCCTGAGTGTGGTCAGGTTTTATTAGGAAAGCAGGACTGGCAGGAACACCAGGGATCTCACATAAATGCAGAATATTTTTATACAAACCAGAAAGGCTTACATAATCAAATTCAACGCCTTGCAATATTTAGAATGATTAAAGTGGGCACAAGGCTTTGTGACCATTTTCGTGGGATTGCGGGCACAACAGCCAGGTATTAGGGCTATTTAGCATGATTATGTTAATGAGTGTGTTAAGGTATTCTGAGGTAATGTCCCCTTTAAATATGTAAACAGGATCCAAATTGGACCAATAGGGTTTCATGGAAAACTCTTGGGACAGTATATAAGGAGGGCTGGAACGGTGTGCAGCATTGTGGCCATTGGCACCAAATAAGCTCCTGCCCGCCCGCCCATTGCGGAGTGCTTTATGTGGTGGTGTCACCCTAGAATTCTAGGGGGGACGTTTATTAAATATGTGTTGGTTAAGCTGGCTCGAATTCTAAAGAACTGAGTCAAAAGGTAATCTGGTATTTGAATGGTTGAAACAGTGTTCGGGCTCTTTCACACGGGCGGTCCGATCAGATCCGCCTGTCAGTTTTTTAGGCGGATCTGATCGGATCCTCCATGCAGCTCTATGGGGCAGCGGGTGTCAGCGGAGGTCACCTCCGCTGACACCCGCTGCTATCCGCATCCGATCCTGTGCTGAAATCTGGACGGATGGAAACCCTATTTTTCCATCCGTTCAGTAATCGGAGGGGAGCGGATCTGATGAGAGCGGACAAGCGGTCCGCTCTCCTCCGATCCCCCATAGAGGGCAGCGGGTGCTGAGACACCTCCCTCTCCGCTCTGCAAGCGGAGACGGAGCTGTCATCCGCCCGGCTCAGCGGGGATCGCGGATCGATCCCCGCTGAGCAATACGGATCCGCCTGCGGAGGCGGACCGTGTTAAAGAAGCCTTATGGATTTATTACTATGTATGAACTTATTTGTTATAACACCAATAAAGTGCCGTGGCCATTTCTTGCTAAATTTGTCTGGTTCTCTTATTTGGTTGTATTTGTGGAAAATGTTATGGTTTGGGTGGGTTTGGCCTGCTGTCCCACTATAAAAAGGAAAAAAAAAAAGGCAAAAAACTAAGAAAATTAAATATCAAATATTGAGACAATTCTAAGAACAATCCGATTTTGAGCTGAGGGCTAATTATAGACCGAGGCAAAAAGAAAGAAAAAATGACATGCATCGTTACGGTGGATGGTTCTTAGAATTGTCTCGATATCTGATAGTTACTGTAATTTTCTTCGTTTTTGTGCTTTTTTTTTTTTTCCTTTTTATAGTGCAGACCAGGATAACTCCTGGTGGCCAGATAAGCATATAAAAGAACCAGAAATGGAAGGTCACAGGGAGCAGAAAGTGGAGGCAGAAAAAGAAAAGAGCAAAGAGAAAAGAAGAGAGGGAAGAAGAGTCCCACGGGGCATCTAAGAAGGAACACTAAATCGACAGAAGGGTTTTGTGGAATCAAGAAGGCTGGGCTTGGGCAATCCAAGGTTGCCAAACCCCAAGAAAATGTTCATGAGTGTCTGATACTATGGCTGTCAGTTTCTCGTTAACCATAATATCGTTTATGCAATTTTTGACAGCTTTAAAGCTCAGTATGGGTGTTTTGCAATAGTTACCTTGGTTTCAGTAAAAAGATGCAGAGCCAATTGTCGCTCCGGATGAAGAAGTTCAGTAATCAGATTATAGAGCTTCGTATGGATCTCTTTTGAGGTCAGTATGAAGTAAAGTACGAAGAAGTGCATAGACCCTGACCCATAGTCTGCACAGCCTCGGGCAAGACCACCAGATGTGAGCAATTGTACCTACCTGTGAGCACCCTCAGAAACAAAGCAGAGAATAGGCAGGAATGAAGCGAGCCAGCCTCGCTGGCATATAGTACCATCTGTATAGAATTTTTCAGTATAATTACATCTTTAGAGCTTTTGGAAAGCAGCAGGGACATGATCTGCCAGTTCTCCAGATCCAGCCGTTTCCCCAGTTTATTTTCCCATTGAAGATTATAGGGCCGCAGCAGTGGCCTTCTAGAGGATATTATTGAAGACTAGATCAGTAAAATGAGGCCAGGGGAGTGGGGGCGACTTGTACAAAGGCTCTTGAATGGGGTCAGCGCGTAAGGGGTGGGTTGGGGACTGCAGGAGCCTTTAGGAAATGACGGAGTTGTAGGTAACTGTAGTGCTTTCATGACCAGATGTCATGTGAGGATCTAAGGGTATCAAATAATAATCCTAGTGGGGTGAGGGAGAACATAATACTTTTTCATAAAAGTACCTGGTGCAACAGGCACATATCAGGAATATGAAGTGTTGGCTTAAAATACTCTTTAATGACCAATATTGGAAAGGGAATGTGCAGCACAGAGCCCAGGCTAAAGTTCTTATTTAAAGTCCAACTCTGGCAAAAAAGAAATGATCCCTTGCAGTGCGACCGTGTCTCGAGGAACATTACCTGATCCTCTGCTCCTCCCAGCAGTTTGACCAGTTCCTACAGCTTCTGCACCCCCAAGCTCCACTGGTCTAGGGTCAAGATGTGAAGACACCGTGGGACAGCCCAATGCTGGAGCATGGTGGAGTGCCACTTCCTGGAGGAGTGGAGCATCTGGTAAGTAAAATTCTTTCTCCTCTCCTAGACAAAACAGTTAATTAACCCTTGCAGTGTGGATATTTTTTTATCTGCCTGGAGTTGAGCTTTAAGAGCCCATTCACACTGCCGCGACTTGTCAGGCGACTTGTCAGCCTGACAAGTCGCGGTCCATTGAGTAGTACAGGACCCGTTCTAATAGGAGTGACACAAGTCGCTCCGACTTAGAAAAAGGGTCCTGTACTACTTTGGGGCGACCTCGGAGCGACTTGCATAGACTTCCATTATGTGAAGTCCCTGCAAGTCGCGCCGAAGTCGCGGTGCACAGCGGTGCACGCGACTTCACAGGTCGCCCCCCGAAGTCGTGTCGCCTCAACCGGCTCCAAATGATTGATTGTCAAGGTCTCAGGCTTCTGGGGTGCTCATGAAGACACTGGAAGGTGTGAACTCCCCTAGGTACTTGTTTTGTCAGCTGCCTCTTTAGCAGTTTTGAGTCTAGAGTTTTTTTTAAAAACCATGCAAAAGAAAATTTAAGGTGGCAGGAGCCTTGATAAAATAAGTAGGGTTCTCCAAAGGGAGCAAGGGAAAGAAAGAAAAACATAAAAGTATTTTTGCAGCCGTGCATGCTTTGCTTGGATGTACTGAAATGAACCAAGGTATTTTTAAAGTGCATAGATTGCATATACTTTAAATGAACCAAGGTATTTTTAAAGTGCATAGACTGCATATACTTTAAACTCAATATTTCTCTTTTTCTCCAAAAGTGAGTTTTTCTATCATGTCAAAACCTTCCCCGTCACCCTGTGTCATGTACTAAAATATGGCTTGTTATGTCAGCATACCGTGTAACAGAGAAGACAGCCTCTTGTTATATCACCCAACCAGCTCTTCCTATTACTCCCCCCCCCCCCCCCATTGTAATGACAGGGAAGAGCCTCACTTTCAGAACAAGAAGCATTTGGCTAATTATCCAGCTGCTGAACGCTCAAAACGGCCCCTCCTTGCTCCTTCCGCGTCTCCAGGGGTCTGTGAGAACATTATTTTTGCAAGGTCATATCCAACGCATTAACTAATTCTTGTGAAGTCCTTGGCCTACTGCTGAGCTGCCAGCATTTCGTTTTTTGCACATAAAGGGGGAAAGACGGGGCAATGCGGGATCATTAAGAGGACCCTTTTGAATGAAGCCTAGGCATCCGGCCTCTGCCCTGGGAGGATTTAAGATATAAACCCCTTAGAAAAGCAGATCTGAGTCGGCATTGATGTCATTCAGGCCTTTTCTCGGTTGAAGATATTCTTTCTTTCTATTTAAGAATATCTTTCAAACTCTGTTTTTACAGAAAAGAGTGAATCATGCAAGTGAATGCATAGGGTCTTTGTGTATTTTTCTTTACTCTGTAAATGATTCAAATTTGTTTTTCTTATTTTTCTATATGAATATTTATTTACATCTGCCCATAGATGGATAGAAATTCAGCTGGTTCAGCAGGGACTGGCTGAATTTCGATCCATCTATGGGCAGTCTGTCAGGTTTTGATTGCTCGATCAGCACCGCCCTCTATACCTGGCAATACTGATCTTTGTTTTCTAACAGCAGGAAACTCTCCCCACGGTTAGCATACAATAGCTCCAAGGGAGGGATTCCCCCATTAACAACAGGTGTGTTGATGGGGGGAATCAAATCAGTTATTTTTTTTTTTTTCATTAAATCTGCTGGTTGAACATAAAAAAAAGCATCATCTATGAATATGATCTATCACTGCCTAAATGTGAGGGGGGGGGGAGGACATTTCTCCTTCATCTCCCACCTACCTGCTCTATATTTCATATAAATTTGCGAGTAGCTTATTCTGTGCAGTCTCTTTGGAATCCCAAAAGGTACTGAGAAACCTATGCATGGGGCAAACTATAGTAAACGATTTTTGTAAAATAAAGTTTTTTTTTGATAAATAATTTAAATGAAATTAAACTCTGATATAAAATAAATTCCCTTCAAGTATTTATTCTTAATTCAAACGTACCCTCTGTTGTTCTGGGCCTCCTTCAAATCTCAAAAATTCTTGACCCGGCTACATTCATTCCTTGCGGTCCCACTCAGGGCCAGTACAAGGAGGGGCGGGAGGGGCACTTTCCCTGGGCGGAGTCTTTTGCTGTTGGAGGGGGGCAACAGATTTCCAGCTGCACCTCCATGCAGGAAACTCTCCACCACATCAGTTTGCTGTCACAGCATCCAGTGCCCTGTTTCTGCTAACAGAGACATAGATAATGGCTTTCAGGTGGGTTGTCCCCCCCCCCCCCCCCCCCGTGTGTCCTGCACAAATGCTGGGTAGTGTCCCTGCTGCCGTGACCACGCTGATCAGCCTCAGCAACACTACAGGCTGCACAGCGATCAGAGGTGACAGTGTAAATATGCTGGCTGACAGCATCCATCCACTCTCTGCCCACCGCCACCACTCATTGCCTGTCAGTACTAGTCGTTGGTTGCTTGGACCACAGTCACCCAATCAACCAGTTATGTGCTTGCCCCGCTCCCAGGCTCTGACATTCAAGGGAGAAGGAGAACGGAGCATCATCCTGCAGACCTGCTGGGTCCCATTGCCCCAGCTTCCATCTGTCTGTCCTGTAGCTGCCTGCTGCAGTGATGTAAGTGGGATCTCTGGGGACCATGATAGAAAGAGAGGGGAACTTTTGGGTGTCTGATGTGAGGTGGGGAATCTGGAAACCCTGGTGTAAGAGGGGGAAGACTTTGGGATCCTGATGTGAGGTGGGAAATTTGGGAACCCTGGTGTAAGGGGGGGACACTGGGGACCCAAATGTAAGGGCAGACTTTGGGAACCCTAATGAAAGGGTGGACTTTGATATAAGGCGAGATCTTTGGGGACCTTAATGAAGGGGGGACTCTGATGTAAGGGGGGGAGGTGATACTGGGGGCCCTAATGTAAGGAAGGGGAACTATGGGGAACCTGATTTAGGGGGACTCTGGAGGCCCTGATGTAGGAGGGGAAGGGGAACTTTGGGGACCCTAGTGAAAAGGGGGGGGACTCTGATGTTAAGAGGGAACTCCAGGGAACTTTGATATAAGGGGGAGACTCTAAAGGGCCCTAAAGAAAGGGGGGACTCTGGGGATCCTGATTTAATGGGGAGGACTCTAGGGACCCTGATGTAAGGGGGGGATTCGGGGACCCTATTGAGAGGGGGGCTCTGCTGTAACTGGGGAGCTCTGGGAGGGTGGCACGTGGGACCCTTATGTTAGAAAGAAGGGGTACTCTAGACTCACACCACTGATGTTGGAACATTTTTACTACTAGTGTCATAACAGACACAGGGACATTTTTCCTTCCATTGACACCACTAATGGGAGCATCTTTTTCTTAAACTGATACAGGGACATTTCCCCATATTTATTGTGAGGTAGATTTTGTGCCGCTATTAAACGGTACATATTTTGGTGAGGCGCGCTGTGTGCATCGTTATTAACCCCACCTGGCAGCAGGGGAGGGGCTGATTGGCATCTTTGCCCCGGGCACCAGATGACCTTGTCCAGGCACTCGTCCCACTCTATGTAGGAATGTAGCCACCCTCTCTTGCTTGTTCTCAAAATAGACTAGGTACTGTGGACTGTGGGATTTGTAGTATGCAGTGCACGGGGGGCTCTCATGGAAGCTCCCGAAACATGTTACAAGGAGGCAGAACACAGTGAGAAACAATTTCATGCAACTTATATGTGTGTGTGTGTGTGTATATATATATATATATATATATATATATATACATAAGACAGCGAGAGAGAGAGAGAGAGAAATTGATATATATGAGGGGATAACAAGGGCATCCAGAATTTTTTTTGATATTAAAAAAACAAACTTTTTTGTTTTCTCAGAATCTTAAAGTGGTTCTAAAGGTAGAAGGTTTTTTACCTAAAAGCATTTTATTCTAAAAAAATACTTCTGGGTGCAGCTACCCTTACACTTGCTTGAGCCCCATTTCAATCCCACAATGTGCATGAGAGCTTTCCGGAGTCTCTCTCTCCTCATTGGCTGAGACAGCAGTGGTAGCCATTGGCTCAGGTACAGCCAGTGAGCCAATGAGGAGAGAGCAGAGGGCAGGGCCAAGGTGTGCTCTGTGTGTGAATGGACAATGTCCATTCACAGGAGTGCGGCTTGAGAGTGAGCCTGCTAGAGTGCCCCCATAGCAAGATGCTTGCTATTGGGGGCACTTGGCAAGGGGGAGGAACCAGAACCACTGGCAGGGGATCCAAAAAGAAGAGTATTGGATCTTCTTTGTTTAAAACCTTTGTACAAAGCTGGTAAGTATAACATGTTTGTTATTTTTTGAATTTTTTTATTTTTTACAAAAAATGACAAACTTTAGAATCACTTTAAGGACTGGGACCTGGAGCGCAGAGAGTTTCTAGAGCTTTGGGTGGGATGAAGTCTCAATTCCTAGGTCCACATAAGTCCAAAGTCTGAGACTTGCCTATCAGCCGGTGGATATAGGTAGACTAGCCTCACATAAATCTTTGGGCATCCACTGTGCCGGTATGGAGAGGGAGAGGCTGTAGACGTCAAAGGAGGCTGCACATGTCGGATCTCAGTAGGTATGCATCTGTGGACAGGGAGGCTGGGACCTGTTGGGTCAGCCAAGAGGGCTAAAAGGAGAAGTGCACTTTTTTTTTTTTTAAAGTGAATCTATCATTTAAAGTATGTCTAAATCCAAGAACAAAAATGTAATACATTGCAGCTTACCAGTTCTTAGTTGCAGAGGCTGCATTTGTTTTCTTTTTTCAGTGTATTAACCACTTAAGCCCCGGAAGATTTTATCCCCTTCCTGACCAGGGCCTATTTTGCGATTCGGCACTGCGTGACTTTAACGCACAATAGCGCGGCCGTGCAACGCTGTACCTAAACAAAATTGACGTCCTTTTTTTCCCACAAACAGAGCTTTCTTTTGGTGGTATTTAATCACCTGTGCGATTTTTTGATCATGCGCTATAAACAAAAAAAGAGCGTAAATTTTGCAAAAATAACAATATTTTTCACATTTTTTTATATGAAATTCCCCCCCCCAAAAATGTAAAAATCAAAATTTTTTAACATTTTCAGCCAATTTGTTTTATGCTACATATGTTTGGTAAAAAAAATCGCAAAAAGCGTATTTTGATTGGTTTGCGCAAAAGTTATCGCGTTTACTAACAAAGGGAAATATTTTTGTCATTTTTGTTGTTTTTTTTTTTTTTTACGAGTAATGGCGGCAATCTGCGATTTTTTTTGCGGGACTGCGACATTGCGACGGACAGATCGGACCCTTGACTGACATTTTTGACACTTTTGGGGTTACCAGTGACATTACTGCAGTAATCAGTGCTATACATATGCACTGTTACTGTAAAAATGACACTGGCAGTGAAGGAGTTAACTGTATTGGAGAGGGAGGGGTTAAGTGTGTCCTAGGGGCGTGCTTCTAACTGTGATTGGACATGGCTACTAGTGTAAGAACAGAGATCAATGGTCCTACATAGTAGAACCATCTGATCTCCATTCTTACACAGGAAAGAATGACAGGCGGCTTTGTTTACATCAGCCGCCTGCCTTTCTTCCGGTGTAACGGACGATCACGAGTGCCCGGCGGCCCCGGTGGGGGGGGTCCGTGACCGCGCGGGAGTGCGCCTCCGGCGGCGCGCGTTCGCTCCCTAGAAGCCTCACAGGCTAGCGACGTAGTACTACGTCGCTTTGCCTGTGAGGGGCTGACCGCCGCAGTAAATAGTCGTGCAGCGGTCGGCAAGTGGTTAAATCCAGTGACCTTGTCATTTCCTGTGCACTGAACTGATATCTCAAACAATGTTAGTTGCTTCCCCCGCTTCTGTGATCGACACAGTGCCTTCTCCCCATGCAGTAAAGATGAAGAGAGGAGGAGGTGTTCTATAGTCTCAACACACTTCCTGTCTTGGGCAGAGAATCCATAGATACAATTCAGTGAATGAGCATTGTCACCCTAGCATTGTCACCCTAGGAACGTGTGTTACTGGCAGGAACACAAGGTTAAAATAAAGGGGAAAAAAGCAGAATAAAAAGAAAACTGATACAGCCACCACATCGAAGGATTGGTAAACTGCAATATATTACACTTTTGTTTTTCAGTTGAGATACGTTTTAAATTTTGCATGGCTGCTATTCGAATTCCATCTAATGAGTCTGCATCAAACCCATAAATGGTTTATTCATTCTAATGCAGGCGCCAGAGGAGAGAATATTGAATAATTGTCAGCACTGCTGGTGTAAGTACACTTTCCAAGCAATCTGCTTGATACATTCACTTTCTGTGTGATCTAAATAAAGATTATCGGAGTTCCACTTTCCAGCCCAATGCAGTTCATTGATGAGTGGCCTTTATTGTCGTTACTTTGTTTTATATTGTGTTTATTGTAATAGACAGCCACTCTCCTGAATCTGTTCTATAGCGTTCATTCCTCCTCTCTGATAATTGTGTTTGCATTAATCATACCTCATAACTTTTTGAGATGGGGACACCTATTAGCAAAGGTATGTAGGCATAGGACACACCCCCTGCCACGCCCCCTTAAAGGAGAATTATAGCAAAAAAAATGATTAGTTAAACCCACAAATGCTTTTTTAACACTACTATTTCTTTATATTGGCTTTTGACATTTACAAATACAGCAATTTAGAAATTAGATAAAAGGTTTAGCACTGGGAAACTCTTTTTGAAAGATAAAAAGTGCATTTTATATACAACTATGTAGATGAGATCAAAATGAGGGACAAATGAGGAGGAAAGAGGGACTTTGTTCCAAATCAGGGACAGTTGGGAGATATGGAGAATATCCCATAAACTTTACTTTAAGAGTTGGTATACACTAATCCGGCTTGAAGTCGCCCCGACTTCGGGCGACTAATGAAGTCGTCCATGCGGCGCGACTTCAGCGCGGCTTGCAACGACTTCTCATAATGGAAGTCAATGCAAGTCATTCTGACGTTGCAAAAAAATAGTGCAGGAACCTTTTTCTAAGTCGGAGTGACTTGAGTCGCTCTGATTAGAACGGTTCCATTGCACAGCATTGGAAGCTACTTGTCAGGCGACCAAGTCGGATCAGTGTGAACCGGCACAAAGTGATTGTAAAGTCTTGTGTTTTTTTTCAATAAAAATAACAAACATGTTATACTTCCCTCCTCTGTGCAATTGGTTTTGCACAGAGCAGCCCAGATCCCTCTGTTCTCAGGTCCCTCTTAGGCTCTCCTGGTCCCTCCCTCCCCTTGAAGCAGCTTGCTTTGGGGGCACCCGAGCCGAGTCACAGATCCCTGTGTCCATTCAGACACAGAGCTGCCGTTCGGACCCACCCCCCTCTCTCCTCATTGGCTAACTGACTTTGAATGACAGCAGCGGGAGCCAATGGCGCCACTGCTGTGTCTTAGCTAATGAGGAAAGGAGTCCTGGATGGCTGAGGCAGTTGTGGACATCGCTGAATAGAGAGGGTGCTCAGGTAAGTATTAGGGGGGGCTGCTGCACACAGAAGGTTTTTTATCCTAATGCATAGAAGGCATTAATATTAAAAAAACCTTCTGACTTTACAATCCGCTTTACACTGGTGCGATGGAAGACATTGATTGTGATTCGTACCGCACTGCTATGCAAACCACATGCGATGTCTGTTCAATGCGAATTCAGCCTTAGAGATTGGCAGAATTTGCATCGCATTGGAACCAAACTCATTCGGTACCCTTTTTTATTATTGCACCCATGCGATCCGATTCCTGCCCAAATTGACAGTTCGCACTGTGATATGCAAACTGATCTGGGGGTGTCATTAACTTTATATTGACACTCCCAGCAGTTTGCATATGGCAGTGTGAGCTGAATGTGAGTCGCGTATGCGGGAACCTGCTTGGATTTGCAGCGTTTCCCGCATCACACCAATGTGAACTGAGCCTTAAAGCTGAAGTTTAATCTGCTTATGTTTTCCCTCCCTGGTTCCTTCTTTCCCAGGGCTGTCTTTCCAAGTGGGCACACTGGGCAGTTGCCCGGGGGCCCCACTTGCCTGGGGGCCCCACGCATGGTGGCAATTTCCCCAGATCGAATCCCCCCCAGAAAAGGCCGCCGCAGCA